>NC_042618.1:16122146-16422146 GCF_901001135.1 Rhinatrema bivittatum
GTTTCTGTGTCCTCTCCAACTTCCTCTACTTCCTCTACGGGCTACCCTTCGGATCCGCCGGAACAGCCACCTGAACCCTATTCTCCTCCGGAGGATCTTTCTTACCCTAAGTTTTTGGATAAGATGGGGGCCATTTTATGATTGGAAGTGCAGAAGCCGCCAGAACCCAGAGCTGAGACACTGGGCCTATTAAAGATTTTTGATACCCCAGGGGCAGGGGATCCTACATCTCTATTCACTTAGAGAATAGCCACTGCCATTAGCAATGGTTACATGGAATAGACTTAGTTTTTGGGTACTTGCCAGGTTCTTATGGCCTGGATTGGCCACTGTTGGAAACAGGATGCTGGGCTTGATGGACCCTTGTTCTGACCCAGTATGGCATTTTCTTATGTTCTTATTTTCTTCCCAAGGGGTTTTGCATAGTGTACTTCAAAAATCGTGGGAAACTCCCTTCATGTTTCCAGCAGTTTCCTGGAAGACAGATTTAAAGTTTAAAATGCAGAAACCTTCTGCTTACTCTACTCCACAATTACCACACAAATCCATAGCGGTCGAGTCGGCATGCCAACGATCCAAGAAATCAAAAACACACGCCTCCAATCCCCCAGGAAGAAATAACAAATGTTTGGATGGTTTTGCAAAATGCATTTATCAGTATGTGATGTTGACCGCCCGCATCCATCATCACCAGTTTTATATGGTACAATATATGTACGAATGTATCCAGGCAACTAAGGGTATGTTTACATCAACTGGGGCAACTATTCCTTCTCCACTGGTAGATATGGAAGAGTGCTCTCATCATCTATTAAGAACAGTATACGAAGACTTCGAAACTTCATCACAGGCGTCGGCTACAGTGATTGCGGCACGTAGATTGGCTTGGCTAAGGGCTAGTGCCATACGAGAAGAATTACATGACAAATTGGCCAATTTGCCATGCACAGGAGACAATCTGTTCGGAGAATGTTTTCATGACACAGTCAGCAAGCTTAAAGACCAGGCTCTGGCGCGGTTCAGTCATTAACGGTTCCAACTACGTTTCCTGCTTCCAAACAATATTTTCAGTCTTCTCGTAGACAACAATTCTCACGCAGACCATATCGTTCTTATCAACAATACAGAACAACTTTCGTATTCTGCGTATCAGAGACCACAAACTCATCAACCTCAACAGCAGCAACAAAGAAGAGGTAAACCTAGGTATCAACTGCAACAACCAGCAGCCCCACTAAAGACCACACAGTCTTTTTAAGTGCCCAGCCACCACCACTCCCTACAGAAGCACCTCCGGGAAGGATCAGAGTTCGTTTGTCCGCCTGGGAAGCCATAACATCGGACCGGTGGGTTCTGGAGATAGTAAGGAATGGCTATCAACTTCAGTTCATAGCCAAACCCACACTTCCTCATCTGGCTATTCGGGGATCAACAACACTTCATCCCCAACTAGCCCAGGAAATAACCATACTTCAGCATCAACGTGCAATCAGACACATCCCTCCAGCGGCCCATTGCAAGGGCTTCTACTCCCCATATTTCCTAATTCCCAAGAAATCAGGAGGTTATCGCCCAATCCTGAATCTGCGGGAATTGAACAAATCAATTGTCAAAGAGAAATTCAAGATGGTGTCATTGAAGTCCATTCTTCCCCTATGGCATCCCAATGATTGGATGTGCTACATAGACTTGAAGGATGTGTACACCCATATCCCAATCCGTCCGTCCTTCTGGCAATACCTGTGTTTTCAATACCAGCGTCAGCATTACCAGTACAAAGTTCTTCCCTTTGGCCTCTCGGCAGCACCCAGGGTATTCACCAAATGCATGGTGGTGGTGGTGGCCCACCTTCGTCAGCAGGGTAAGACTATCTTTCCATACCTGGACGATTGGTTAATAGTAGCTTCGAATCCAACCCTACTGCGGGATCATCTCCGTCAAGTAATCAGTTGTTTACAGGACCTAGGGTTGGTAATCAACTTTCCAGAATCGACTTTGCAACCTATGCAGATTCTACAATTTATCGGAGCTAGTCTGGACACCATTCGCAGCAGAGCGTTTTTCCCAGATGACAGAAAGCAGGAAATGCGTTGTCTGCTTCGCTCCTTACGGGCAACGCAATATCCTACAGCTCGCAACATCTTAACAGTCTTGGGTCACATGGCTGCAGCGAATTTCACTGTTCCAAACACAAGGCTACACGTGGGGTCTGAAACGCCAGTGGAAGCAACATTCCCATCCTTTGGAGAACCGTCTAACACTAACGTCTCAAATGAAAAAGGATATCTTTGTGGCTCCTCAAACCCACATTAGACAAGGGAGCCTTGTTCAACCCTCCGACACACAATGCAGTCCTCACTATAGACGCATCGCGGAAGGGTTGGGGAGCACATCTCAACCGGTTAGAAACGTAAGGCCTTTGGTCAGTATCAGAACAGTCCTTTCAAATCAATCTACTAGAACTGAGAGCAATACGCGATGCCCTATGAACCTTTCAGAATTATCTACAAGGTCGCAGAGTCATGGTCTACACGGACAACCAAGTAGCGATGTTCTACATAAACAAGGAGGGTCTGGTTCATGGCCCCTCTGCAGGGAAGCCCTCCAGATCTTCCACCATGCACATCGACATTCCATACACTTACAAGCGACTTACCTGCTGGGAGTGGCCAACTCCAGAGCGGACAGGTTAAGTCGCATATTCCACCCACACGAATGGTCGTTTAAACCCAGAAGTAGAACAGACTATCTTCTCTCATTGGGGTGTTCCGTCGATAGATCTGTTTGCTACGGAAGCAAACACTCAACTTCCAAGGTTCTGCTCGATTCGACCCAGTCCCCTACGGGTGGCTCAGGACGCCTTCCTCATTCAGTGGACATCCAATCTCCTATATGCCTTTCCACCGATTCCACTTATCACCAGGACAATTCAAAAGTGCATACTGGCCAAAAGTCAACTGATCTTCATTACTCCAGCTTGGCCCGGACAACCATGGTACAGCTATCTCTTACGTCTTTCGATTGCACCTCCGATTCGATTACCAGACCATCCGGATCTTTTACTTCAGGAACAGGGCATGCTCCTGCATCCACTCCACTCTTCTTTCCATCTGACTGCATGGAGATTGAGCGGTCGCTATTAACTGCACAAGGGTTCTCTGCAGTAGCCCAAACGATTCTTCTGGAATCCAGGAAACCATCCACCAGATGCAGTTATACTTTCAAATGGAAGCACTACTCTACCTGGTGTACAACAAAAGGTATCCCACCGATAGACTGCTCGCCGACACTGCTAATGGACTATCTCCATTCCCTGTACATGTCAGGTTTAGCAACATCTTCCATTAGAGTTCATCTGAGTGCGATCTCAGCGTATCACTGACCAGTTAATAATCACTCTGTCACTGAGCATCTCTTGCTATCTTAATTTATCAAGGGCTTAACACACCTTAGACCGCCAGTTGCTAAGCCTCCGGTTCCATGGAACCTCAACATACTACTGGAACAACTATTGCTCGCACCATTTGAACCGTTGGATTCGGCACATATTAAGTACCTCACCTGGAAGGTGGTCTTTCTAGTAGCAGTAACATCCGCACGACAGGTTAGTGAACTTCAGGCATTGGTGCACTATGACCCGTAACTACAATTTTATCACAACAAGGTGGTCCTCTGACCTCTTCTGGCCTTTTTTCCAAAGATAGTCTTTCAATTCCACCTTAATCAATCTATAGACCTTCCAACTTTCTTTCCAAAGCCTCATTCTAATGATAGGGAGCATTTATTGCACATGCTAGACTGTAAACGTGCATTAGTGTATTACAAAGAGAGAACACAAAGGACTGATCGAGCATCTCAGCTCTTTGTCTCCTTCACGCCGAATGCTCCAGGGTTCCCAGTAGCCAAACGGACAATATCCAGTTGGATTGTGCAGTGTATCCAATTTTGCTACAGCAAATGAAACTTATGCCTCTCTCCGATCCCACGTGCTCATCAGGTTAAAACCATGTCAACCTCCATAGCACATCTCAGAAATGTGCAACCAGTGGACATCTGCAAAGTGGCCACTTGGTTGTCACTTCATACCTTCACTTCTCATTACTGCATAGACAAACAGTCAGCAGCAGATGCAAAGCTAGGTCAAGCAATACTACAGGCTTTGCCCACTTAAATCTGCAACTACCACACGTCAAGGATCACACATCTTAATGATCATCCTCGGTGTGATCGAGAGCTTGGAACTCCCATGACAGCATGGCTAATTCAGCCCTGCTATCAACGGGAAAAAGCAAGTTTGCTTACCTTAAACGGTGTTTCCGTAGATAGCAGGGTGAATTAGCCATGTGACCCCTCCCTCCTCCCTGGTAGTTGCCTTTTTTATTCAGCTACGCTCAAGCTTAATTCAGACTGAGGAGAATCTGTTACATTCCTGTGCGGGAACTCACGCGCAGCCGCAGAGACTCAAAACTCTACACTCTGTTTAATAAAGCTCCGCCTCCTGGGCCCTGATTGGCAGTTCCCATGACAGTATGGCTAATTTATCCTGCTATCTACAGAAACACCGTTTATGGTAAGCAAACTTGCTTTTCCCTACTTCGAATGGCTGGTCAAGAGCGCCATCCAGGAGAAGGCGCTGCAGTCTCTGCACGTGACCATTCGGGTGTTGGAGTCCCTTGGATTTGTCATAAACTACCTGAAGTCCCATCTGACTTCATTGCCTTAGTTGAGCTTCATGGAGCTCAGCTGGACACAATTCAGGCTGGAGTATATCTGTCCCATGAACGGGCACTTGCACTGGCATCCCTTGTGGGTTTGGTTCGCCCGAGCTGGCACCTCATGCTCCGTCTTCTGGGTCACATGGTGGCCACTGTCCATGTCACACCTTTGGCTTGCCTGCATATGCGCAGGGCTCAGTGGACCCTGAGGTCCCAGTGGCAGCAAACTTATCTGCGTTACTCTGCTGCTCCAGACCTCCTTGTCTTGGTGGGAGAGCCTGTCTAATTTGGGACAGGGGGTTCCTTTCCAGTCTCCCCCTCCCCAGATTGTGCTCGCCACGGATGCATCGACCCTGGGTTTGGGCACCCATGTGGAGGGCCTCCGCACACAGGGCCTGTGGTCTACTCAGGAAGCTCAGTGCCATATCAGTTTTCTGGAGCTTCAAGTGGTTCGCTATGCGCATTGGGCATTCCAGGATTGCTTGACCTACAAGGTGGGCCTGATCCAGACCAACAACCAGGTGGCATTGTGGTACATCAACAAACAGGGAGGTACGGGATCATTCCTCCTGTGTCAGGAAGCAGTTCAGATTTGGTCATGGGCTCGGTCTCAGGGCATGATTTCCTGAGCCATGCACCTTGCAGGGATGGAGAATGTGGTGGTGGACCATCTCAGTTGGGCCTTTTGAACCCCATGAGTGGTCCCTGAATCTGGCAGTGGCGACTAGATCTTCCGCCTCTGGGGGACCCCAGTCTTGGATCTCTTTGCCTCCCCCTGCAATAGCAAGGTGAAGAAATTCTGCTCCCTGTTCAGGGGGGACAGCAAACCAGCCACAGATGCCTTGGGCAGGGGCCTACTCTACGCATATCCTCCACTTCCACTAGTGATGAAAACTCTCTCCTGAAGCTCCGACAGGACACGGGAACCATGACCTCCTAGCAGCTCAATGGCCGAGGCAAATCAGGTTCACACTCCTGCAGAATCTCTCTATCAAGGACCGGATCAGTCTGAGGATCTCCCCAGATCTTGTCACGCAGGATCAGGGCAGGCTGCGCCACCCCAACCTCAGGGTGTTGTCTCTAACAGCCTGGATGTTGAGAGGTTAATTTTGCAGCCCCTTGACCTGTCGTAGGATGTTTCTCTGGTCCTGGTGGCCTCCAGGAAGTCTTATGGCCTGAAGTGGAGGAGGTTTGCCGTGTGGTGGGAGGGTCACAGGTTGGATCCGTTTGCCTGCCTTACACCGAAATTGCTTGGCTATTTGCTGCACCTGTCAGATACTGGCTTAAAAACCAACTCCTATCAAAAAATCAGGGAAACACCAGTATCAAAAATCAATCAATCAAAATAAACTAGTATTTATTACAAATTTAGTAAATTTAGATTGTTGCTATTGGTCAAAATCAAACGTAAAAAGTTATGTGACTGAAGAAGTAATTTGGTTTAAAATTCTCTTTATTTATATTCAATAGTATTATTTTCTGTAATATACTTATTTATAAGAGAGGAAAAGACCTCAGCACCGGTTCTGATTATGTATTTCATCAAGTTTAACACCAGTCATTGCAATCATAGGTCTTAAAAAAAAAAACAACCTCTTTTTTTTAAGTCTATAAATAAAATCTATTTTATTAAATCCTTTGAAAATGTCATGAAATCTTCACTCTCCTCTATATAGAGTCATAAAATATCTTCTTTTTTTTCTTGGCTATATGATATAATATAGTAAATTCTATCATATTATAGCAACAAATTGCCTGATGGGGAAAACAAGAGTCTTGAAAGCATTGTACTTATCTTCTAAAAGGCTTTCACAGAAGTCTTCTTAATACAAGTGGAATAGAATTCACTTCCATTATTTTTACTTTCAAAACTTTTCAAAGAGCGCCTAAAATCGGCTGCTGTAAAGACACTGACGTTGACAACGTTTCGCCGATGCTGCATCAGCTCGTTTCTTAAAACATTCTTCTTCTCTGTTCTGTTATAACAAAATATGTGAACAGTGCATAGGCTATAATAAACTGTTCCATTCTATTTTACTATTCAGATCACACGGTTCTTCAGCTGTTAATTTGAATATCCATTGTTGTTCTCTATAATATAATGATTGTTCTTGATTTCCTCTTCTCTCATTACTTTTAACAATATCATTCACAAACTTTTTAAGTTCTGAGATTGAGTGATCTTGAGTTAAACAGTGTTGTACCATTGGTGCTGTTTCCTTCTTATTCCAGAGGCAACTTTTGTGTTCACTTATACGTTGCCTTAATGTTTTACGAGTCTGTCCAATGTAATTTTAGAACACGGGCAAAGTATCACATAGACAACGAATGTAGAGGCACATGTGGTAAAATTTTTAAGTTTAAAAAACCATCTGGTTGCTGGACAAATAAACTCTTTAATTTGAAGAGTTTGGCTGCAAATTGAGCAATGTCCACATTTGTAATGGCCCCTTATGCTCGCTCCATCAAAAATGGATATTTGATCTGATGTATTTTCGGAAAGCATAGCAGGACACAATATTTCTCTCAAATTACGATTTCTTGAAAACGCCATCCTGAAATCCATATTTTCTAACCCTTCAATCATCTGTATTATAGACCAATAAGAATGCATGCTCCTTACAATTTATCTACTGATTGGAGAACATCTCATCATGCAAGTTGCGATGTTCTGAGAATTTTTATGGGCTTTATCCTTGTCGTTCAGTAGCATATCTCTATCATTATAAAGTGCTCGATTATACCCTTCTTTAATGCATCTATTTGGATATCCCCTTGCCTTCTTAAATTGTTCTTTCAATTCCTCAGATTTCTTTTTGAAAATACATTTATCGGAACAATTATGCCTATACCTAAAGAATTGTGAAATGGGGAGACTGTTCTTTAATGGTAATGGATGTGCACTGGAGTAGTGCAAAAAAGTATCTCTGTCTGTAGGGTTCTTGAAGATACTCATGGAGACTTCTCCCTCATCTGTTTTGTATTAGACAAATCCAAAAATGAAATTTGTTAAATTGTAATTTAAAGTAAATTGTATTTTTTCGTCACATGTATTAATTTATTTCTCAAACATTAACAATTCTTCATCTGTACCACTCCACACTATGAATATATCATCAATGTATTATTTATAAAATGTGATCTTTTCTTGGAACAGAGAATGTTCTAACCAGATTGCTTCAAATTTCATCATATACATATTGGCTATAGAGGGCGCCGTGGTTGCCCCCATGGCAGTACCAGATATTTGTTGGAAATACTCTTTTTGAAAGTAAAAATAATTCTTCTTTAATGCTAAACTAGCCAATTATAATATGAAGTGTGTAGGTACTTTGGGGTAGATTTTAAAAAAGAGCGCGATCGCGTACTTTTGTTCACGCAGCAGGCGCAAACAAAAGTACGCTGGATTTTATAAGATACGCGCATAGCCGCGAGTATCTTATAAAAGCGTGCAAGGCTGCTGATTTTGGGCAGCCTGCGCGCGCCGAGCCGCGCAGCCTGCCTCCGTTCCCTCTGAGGCCGCTCTGAAATAGGCCGCTCCGAAATCGGAGTTCCCTCCAAGGCCGCTCCGAAATCGGAGTTCCCTCCAAGGCCGCTCCGAAATCGGAGTTCCCTCCAAGGCCGCTCCGAAATCGGAGCGGCCTTGGAGGGAACTTTCTTTCGCCCTCCCCTCACCTTCCCCGGCCCTATCTAAACCCCCCCTTACCTTTGTGCCTCGATTTGCGCCTGCTAGAAGCAGACGTAAATCTACGCGTGCCAGCAGACTGCTGGCGTGCCGTCATCCGACCCGGGGGCTGGTCCGGAGGCCTCTACCACGCCCCCAGGCCAGCACCACGCCCCCGGTCCCACCCCCGAAACGCCGAGTCATTCTGCCCCGCCCCAACACGCCCTCGACACGCCACCTTAAAAAAAAACCCCAGGACTTACACGCGTCCCAGGGCTCTGCGCGCGCCGGCGGCCCATGCAAAATAGGCGCGTGAGGGCCCTGCTCGCGTAAATCCGGGCGGATTTACGCGAGCAGGGCATTTAAAATCCGCCCGTCTATGTGGGTGTTCTCTGTTCTCCAAAAATTCTTTTAATACTTCTATTGCACTGTCCTGCGGAATGGACGTGCATAAGGACTGTATATCTATAGTTACTAACCATTGTTTGGAGATATCTGCTGTGATTGCTTCAATTATTTGTATAAAATGGGATGTATCTCGTATATATGTGGCCCCATGCTGTACATATTTTCTCAAATGACAATCTACATATTGTGATAATGGCTCCAGAACTGAATCATTGGATGAAGTAATAGGTCTTCCTGGTGGATTATTGAGATTTTTATGGACTTTGGGCAATATGTAAATTGTTGGAAAAGTTGGAGTCAAATATTGATATTCTTTTAGTATTCAAAAAGCCTTGTTCCTTGGCTTGGTCAGTGATATCTTTAATCAACTTTTGCAATGATTTTGTAGGATCTTTATTGAGCTTTAAATAAGTTGTCTCCATCATTTAACTGTCTCTGAATTTCCATTATGTAATCCTTCTTATTCATTACAACTACTGAGCCTCCTTTGACAGCCTGCTTAATGACCACTGCTTCATCCTTTGCCAATTCAAAAAGACTATGTCTAAATTGTTATGAAACTTAGGGTCTTTAGATTCTAATGCTGTTATATCTTTCAAAACTAAGCGCTGAAAAGTTTCTAGCAATGGATGTAACGGTCCTGGAGGATTCCATGTGGAATGACCTTTGACAATAGATGTATCATTAAACAGTTCTTTTAATCTCATAAAAATAGATCTTAAGTGATAATTTCCTAATCAACTTCTGAAAATCTATTCTAAATTGAAAAGCATCATGTTTTTCTGTGAGCACAAAAGACAATTCTAAATTGAGGATCTTTTCTTCCACTTCAGTTAATGTCCGATCAGATAAATTAATAACTATGTTTTCCTGCCTCTATTCTGTCCTCAAGATCGTGTTATGTTCATCTGTGTGTTCTTGAACTCTCACCAATTCTGTTTCCCATGTTTTTCACGAATGAGTTCCTCTCTAAAAAAAACAAAACAAACAAAAAAAAACCCAACCCCCAAAACAAACAAACAAAAAAACCCCCCATCTATTGTGGTGCTCTCTTGTTCTTCTTCAGAAGATCCATCTGATGAATTGTTAAAAGTTACATGTCTGATCATCTTGTTTTTAGGCTGTGTCCACGGATATATATTGCCTTTCTGTAATCTGATTCATCTCTATTAAATTTAGTTAATTTATATTCCTTCAATTTTCTTCTAAAATTATCAATTGATTTTTGTAAATCAGAATAATTATTGTCAAAAACTTCGAAACTAACCTCTGTTTTGAGAGAGATTTATTTCTCATCTAAATCTCCCTTAAGTTTATTACATAATTCTTGTGTGGATTCATTAATCAGAGCCATCAAATTGAGTGAACACTTCTTCAGAATTGCATTCCATCTTTGTAAAAATGCCTGGTCTTCACAAAACAATTTCTGCTCTTTGTTGATTCTTAAACCCCCTGGGAATTCGTTTTTGTTTATAATACTCTACCAAGGTCATTCCATGCAATTCACTTCTAACTAACCTTTTAGACAAAATCATTATCTCTGACCATATATTTGTAGTTGGTTTGAATGCGGTGTTCTTGTGAATAGTTAAAAGCACTTTGCCAGGTCTGAGCCATCCTTACCACCTTGAAATTTGTATTGAAAAATCAGGGAAACGCCAGTATCAAAAATCAATCAAAATAAACTAGCTAGTGTTACAAATTAGTAAATTTAGATTATGTTGCTATTGGTCAAAATCAAACATGAGAAATGTTATGTGTCTGAAGAATTAATTTGATTTAAAATTTTCTTTATTTATATTCAATAGTATTATTCTCTGTGATATATTTATTTACAAGAGAGGAAAAGACCTCAGCACTGGTTCCGACTATGTATTTCATCAAGTTTAACACCAGTTGTTGCAATCATAGGTCTTAAACCCCCTCCCTTTTTTTTTTTTTGTTAAGTCTATAAATAAAATCTATTTTATTAAATCCTTTGAAAATGTCTTGAAATCTTCACTCTCCTGCTGCACCTGTCAGATGCTGGCTTAAAACCCAACTCCAGCAGGGTGCATCTGAGTGCCATCAGGGCTTACCATCATGGGGTGGGTGGTTCACCCATTTCTGTGCAACCCATAATGGGGCACTGTATGTGAGGTTTGCTTCAACTAAAGCCTCCTCTATGTCCTTGTACTGTGGTGTTTGCTCAATTCATGAAGGATCCTTTCGAGCCACTGCGACCTGTAACCTGAAGTACCTGACCTGGAAGGTCATGTTCTTGGTCGCGGTGAGTGACCTTCAGGTGTTGGTGATGAATCCATCATACATGAAGTTCTTTCATGATAGGGTGGTTTTCCGTACACACCCTAAATTCCTGCCAAAGGTGGTGATGGATTTCCATCTCAATCAGTCAGTCATCCTACCCACCTTTTTTCCCAGGCCCCATTCACATCAGGGCGAACAGGCACTGCACACGTTGGATTGCAAGAGAGCCTAGGCCTTCTACCTGGAGCGAACAGCAGGCCACAGGCAGTCCACGCAACTCTTTATTTCATTTGATAAGAACAGATTGGGAGTTGCAGTTGCCAAACAAACCCTATCTAACTGGCTGGTCAATTGCATCTCTTTCTGCTATGCACAAGAGGGGCTGCAACTTGGGGGCCGTATCAAGGCTCATTCTGTCAGAGCCATGGCAGCTTCGGTTGGCCCGATTCCTAAGGGCGATTCCCAAGTCTGAGATCTGCAAGGCGGTGATGTGGAGCTCCCTCCACACTTTCGCTGCTCACTATTGCTTGGACAGAGCTGGCCGACACGATAGCAGCTTCAGTCAGTCTGTCCTCCTTAATCTCTCTTCCAGCTGCAGAACCCAGCTCTTCTGGCCTAGGGCCTCTCTCTTTTTTTCGGGTTCAGGCTGTCTTCCTCTGTTTCCGTTGGCACCTGGTTGGTTGTGTGTTAGTCTGGCTTGCATTTGGGAGCAGACTGTTAGATATTCACCCATGTGTGAGGCCTACCATCCTTCTTCTCCTAGGAGAAAGCAGAGTTGCTTACCTGTAACAGGTGTTCTCCTGGGACAGCAGGATGTTAGTCCTCATGAAACCCGCCCGCCACCCTGCAGACTTGGGATCATTAATGTTTATTTTATTTTTTCGTAATTCTGTGTTACAAGACTGAAGAGGGAGCCCGCATGGATGCACAGATAGTGGAATGCTGGACATGCTCAGTGTGCCGGGCTGCATCTGATGATGTCACCCATGTGTGAGGTCTAACATCCTATTGTCCTAGGAGAACATCTGACACAGGTAAGCAACTCTGCTTTCCCTCCCTTGCTCTTTTCCCCCCCCCATGGATGAACGTATACATGCTGTTTACAGCATTGGTGCTTTTACCTTCAGGGGCAGTTTTCAAAGGGCCTTTTTACGTGGGTAAACAGGTGTTTACCTACTTAAAAACTTTTAAAATTAGCCTTCATGAAAATTAACCTCCTTTTGGCCTGCTTTTTCCTGTGAACAAAAGTTCAAAAGTGTGTATTGGAGCTGAAAAAGAAAAAACAGAAAAAAAGGGGGGCAAAAATTCACATAAGTTTTATCATCAGTGTGTCTAGGGGGAGGGGCTCTTTGTAGACATCATTTGCCTAGAGACCAGCGTTTGGTAGCAGAAATTAGCCATTGTCTGCAGGTCTTCCTGTGCGAGGTAGCTAAAAGCTGAGAGAGATTGTTTTTTCCCTGCAAGCAATCTTAACTGTTTAGTTCCCTCCCTCCCTACCCATCTACCCCGAGTGTACTTTTGTTATATAGTCTTCCCTGGACTCATAGTTCATTATCTTCAATTATTTCATCTCCTATTACATAGTAGTTCCTTACAGCTCAGATAGTAGTAATTTAAACTGTCATATTACTTGTAAAATTTGGTTTTCGTATTCTATGTATTAATCTTTACTGGCTGACACTAAAACTTTTAGTTTTTATTTCAAATATCTATTAAAATCTTTTGCTAGAGCCTAAATTTTACTATAACATCTATAAGATTGTAAGGGATTAATGATAATTTAACAAAATGTCTTTCATTCAGTGCATCAATTGTGATGCTTATGTCCCAAGGCCTATCATTTGGAGAATCAAAGATTGTCCTTTTTGCCTTCAGCTGTCTGCAATTAAAATGGAGCTGATTCATCTGAGGGCGGAATTATCCAGATTTCAATCAGCCTCCCCTTCCTTGAACCATTCAGTATCTCTTGGCAATCTCCCACAGAGGTTTCAAAAATCCAGGAAAATGGTTTATAGTGGGCTCTTGTAGAACAAGATATGTGACAGACACCCACTTTCTCCAAATTTGCAGCATCTTGTGCATCAACCCCCACTCCTACAGAGATGTCAAAAACCCAGGAACAATTGGATAACAGTGGGCTGTGGCAGAATAAGGCCTTTGATGAAGAGACACCCACTCTTCCCACTATTACCCGGTAATAAACAGTGGCTGTTCCCTAAATCAGAGGGAACGGAGGCAGGCTGCTCGGCGCGCGCAAGTTGCACAATTGTGCACCCCCCCTGCGCGCGCCGAACCTGGATTTTATGACATGCGCGTGGCAGCGCACGCGCATGTCATAAAATCCCTAAATCAGCTTGACTAAAAGAGTTTATGGACTTCTCCCTCATAAACGTATCCAAATCTTTTTTAAACCCAGCTACACTGACCACCTTAACCACGTCCTCTGGCAATAAATTCCAGTGTTTAATTGTGTTGAGTGAAAGAATTTTCTCTGATTTTGTTTTAAATGTGCTACTTGCTAACTTCATGGAGTGTCCCCTAGTCCTTGTATTATCTGGAAGTAAATAACCGATTCACATTTACCTATTCAAGTCCTTTCATGATTTTATAGACCTCTATCATATTCTCCTTTTCTTCCTTTATTCTTTTGTCCCTCGCTCCTTCTCATCATACTGTCAAGTCCAGTCCTTTTTCCTCCTTTGTTCTTCTCAGGCATTACACTCACTCTTTTGGTGCAGCTGTCCTCTCTCAGTGTGTCAGGCAATGGTGGCGAATCTCTCCTCTCCGCTGAGATCACCCTGCTTTCTTTTACTGTGTAGCAGTGTCTGATGAAGATTTCTTCCCCATCAACGCTGGACATGTCAGTGCAAGTGGAGGCATCTAATATTTGCGACTGGATCCGCACTCCCTCTCCCCCCAGACCCCTCCAGGTCTGCAGCAACACAATTTTGGGCTCTAATGGCCATGACACTTCCCCCCCCCCCCTTGTTCGTGACACTTCTCGGCCTGCGACAGTGTGGATTAAAATTTCCAGGGAAGTAATAGGCCCCACTCTTAACTCTCCTTACCCATGGGAGCAGCTCAATTAATCACATGTAGCAGCAGCAGCCTGCTCTTTCTTCCCAGCTAAATTTGCTATCATCCTTTCTAGCAGACTCCCTTTAAAGATCTCACAAAACCTAAGTTGGGAACCACTAGGCAAGGTCATTTTTTATATTCGTCACTGCCCACCTGGTCAGCGCATTTTTGCCTTACAGAGTTCAGCAGTCAGCCCATATGTTGCCTGATGAAATGGTTACAAATCTGTTTTCCTGTTTCCTTAAATTCCAGACATACTTTATGGCCTGCTTTAGAGCGCAGTAATACAGACCTAAGGGCACTCATAGCATTTGTCCTTGAACAGGCTTGATAAAGCAATAACCAGCTGTACTTCATTGCACTGTGATTCAAATGTTATATACAATTCTCTGAGAACAAGGAGAGGGGTTGAGTAGGAGAACAAATGGTAGGCTGAACTGGTAAGAGATTGTGTCTTCCTCTAGCTGTGACAAAGGTGGTAGTGCCCTTGAAAGCAGTTCCAGAGACAGTGCCTACATCATTTCATCCCTGCCGCAAATGTGGCAAATTGCTCTCAGTCCAGAGGATAACCAGTTGAATTAAGTGAAATATTAGGTCCTCTAGGATGATGCTAAGGCACATATCCAGTTTAAATGATTGATATTAACCTTTCGTGCCCTTGAGGGTTGGGTTCGGAGTATCTGAGCAACAAGTTGAAATGGTGTATATCAAATCGGCAGTCGAGATCTA
Source organism: Rhinatrema bivittatum (assembly GCF_901001135.1). Classification (NCBI taxonomy): domain Eukaryota; kingdom Metazoa; phylum Chordata; class Amphibia; order Gymnophiona; family Rhinatrematidae; genus Rhinatrema; species Rhinatrema bivittatum. The sequence continues at coordinate 16,136,988 of NC_042618.1, forward strand.
CTCGGCGAGTATTGCTAGCTGTACCTGCTTTTAGGGTGATAAGATATGTGCGATTATCAGCAGCCCCCATATTATGGAATCCCTTGCTAATAGATATCAGATTGGAACAAGATTAAGATTATGTAACCTTTTGCCATAAGATTAGGACTTGACTTTTCCCTAATCCATAATATTAGATGGTTGATGTTTTTTAATGGGGGCTGGCAGTGTACAATGCATATATATCTTGTCTTTTCCTGTGACCACTGTCCAGTATCATTTGCTGTTCCCAAATTTCACACAAGTAGCAGTATCTGATAATTCTCAATTTATGTAAATGAATAAGTGGTAACTGTGTTTCAAAGAACATTTCAACTTTACCAGCTCAAGTATGGAGAGTTGTCTTCTTTTTTTAATAAAATAATCTTTTCTTCAAAAGTTGGATGTCTGTCTTCTAGGGGTCACTCGTCCAGCTTCCACACAACCCTTTGCAAGCCATTCCTGAAGCCCTTACATGAGCCTAGGGCACCTCGAGAGCTCACCGTGTATTGGAGTTTGGCCAGCAAGGGGCCTGGTGAATTATGGCATTTGTCAAGTGCCTAACTAAAAACACAACTTTTTAACAAAAAGTCATTTCTCCTTTGGGTGCAGGGAGCAATTTAAAGCCAAGCAACTTTCTGCTTGGCATAAGTTAAAGCATGTTTTAAAAAAAACTTTGCATCTTAAACAAATCTTACAACCAGATTTAAGGTTTTCACTGTGCTCCACACAATCGCCAATTTTCAGTGCCTTTCGTAGCTTGAGATCGAGATGTATTTCATCAATGCTTGCAGTGTCCCCTGATCTCCTATCTAGCACACTGTAGCTTTTTCTCTCTGTTCAGCCGTACATCAGGGCGAAAAAAAAGGTAGTTTGGTGGTTCTGAACCAGGGTTAGCAGAATCAGAGGCCTATGCACTGCAGGTGAGGCCACAGAGTGACTTAAACTGTGTTAGCCTGGGATGCAGCCCTGCCCACGAAGATCCAGATTGATCCAGCGGAGTTGTTTTGGCAACTTGATGGTTGAGGGCAGCACTGCAAGAGGGGGCGGGGGGTTATGCGCTGAACCTGGACTCGAATACCAGTGAAGTAAACTGGTATGATGGGACCTAGATTCAAATGCAGTGAGAGTAAATCACTGAACTGGGTTTAGTGCCACAGTTAAGTTGAAGGTGAAAGGAACCTGTGCTTTGCCTATGCCTGGAAATAAAAAACTTTTCAACTACCAAGTAGAACTGTGCATGTCCGAGGGCCCTAACCTGACACCATAACATTGAAAAGAGCTGAATATTATTAAAAGGATTGTTTCCTTTTCTTGCATTATTTATTCATGGGATGTGAACCCAGGCATTGAGACAAACCTCTTTATATGAAAACCTGCAAGCTTTAAAAATACGAGGTGTCTGTTCTCACTGCAAATGACACCAATAGCTCAGCGTGACATCTGTAAAATCTGTCTGCTAACACAGCCAGGGTAATAAACCAGGAGCACATTGACAGTCTGTCTTCAGGCCTTGCTGCCTGCCTCTGTGAACTGGGTAAAATCACTTCATCAATATTTATTTTCCTGATGTGTGGACAGGAGTCCACTGGAGCATTATTTTAGTGTGCATGGAACAGAATGAGAGCAGATCACCTTTCACTGCAGACAACGAGCAAGCCATGGCCATGACAGTTTTTTCTTTTAGAGGGGAAAACCTACACCCCTGTTTTAAAGACCACATGCTATATACAGTTCAGAGCTCCATATCATGTTGCACAAGGTAAAATGCCAGGTCAATGTTCAGAGTCCTTCACAGGGCAAATCTTTTATGAACTTCCGAGAAACTAAATATTTCATGATCATAATTGGAGTGCTGCGGTAATATATTCATGTTCCAGTGTGCGCCTTGAAGATAATTCCCAGTCAGACAGGGAGGCCAGAATTTTTCCTTCAGAGGTTTTCTTGTGCCCAGGTGTATTGAGATCATGGAATTTTGCTACTCTAACAAAACAGGACTGGCAAAAATAATTATGGTCCCCATGCTAAAGTCTTATAGATTTAAAGAGCTTTGGGGAAAAAGTGCATGATGGACCTCTTTGTACAAGTAAATGAGAGTGCAGATCCATGTAATATACCTACAGGGAATACAAATATTGAATCTTCATGAAACGATAGCTTCTTTAATGTTTCTGTAATTTTGTCCAAGTTCACTCCATTTGAATCATTGCCTTTGTTAAATATAGCATTGCCATACCTGGGGTTTGGGTGACTGGAGGATTAGCTCTTGTGCTTTCTTTTAATTGTACTGATAGTTCCAATACTGAAATCGGAATTGTTGGGAAATGTCAGACTTTGTTCTTCGCATAACTAAGCCCGGAAACGCTCCAATCTCCATGTTGTGTTTCCCGCTTTCTTCTCTTGCTTTTTGATGCAGGCTGCTTGGAGCCTGAAAACGAGAGCGTTGACTGAGATGGTCTATGTGGATGAAGTTGATGTAGACCAGGAAGGAATTGCAGAAGTGACCCTGGATGACAACGCTATTGCGCAGGTGGCACGTATGTATCTCCAAAAAAAAAAAATAAACAGGGGTGGGTAAGAGTATGGGGCAGGGGTGAGGCCTGCTTGTTTGCAGCGGTTGCTACCCCTAATTGAGCTGGATGTTCACTTGGATACAGATCCGGCACTGCTCTCTACATTGGTGGTGGGGTGGAGGGGAATTAGGTGGGGTGGAGGAGAATTAGGGCTGGAGGGTACTGGAAGCCAATAGTAACAGGTGGGAGAGAGAAAAAGGAAAAAAAAAGGATAAAGTGCTGGGCAGACTGGATGTGCCGTTTGGTCTTCTTCTGCCGACATTTCTATGTTTCTATAGCAATTTCTCTATTCACAATACTGTTATCAGTAAAAAGTGAGAATAATCTCACTTGTTCTCCGGAAACTGAATTCTCACTTACATCAGACTGTTACATATTATAGGCAAGTCGGAGCAAAAACTCTTTTAAAGCCAATTTTAATGTTTTAACATCATCCAAAGACCTCAATTCAAAAGGAATGAGATTCCATTGAGTTGGTGCTGCTATAGAAAAAGATGTCTCCCTGGTACTAAACAGTTGTGCATGTCGAACTGAAGTGATCTCTAAAAGGTTCAATTGAGATGATCTCAAACATGATACAAACTTGTCAAAATAAACCATAGTAAATGCTCCTTTAACAAAGACATTGATTAGGGCTTGTTCCAGTTCTTGACTGTAGACGCCTAGCAATGTCTAAATCCATATGGAATGTTTTGACTAAAAACCTTGTCTCGGCCAATCAACTATCTGATTCAGAATTTTCAGAGCAAGCTGCTGACAAATAGACTTCCAGCACTGACAGACACTGAATAAAACAAACACTTCTGCAGCCAGGATTGACAGAGCACCATATGGGGCATTGTCAGTGACAAGATCTCAGGGCAAGAAACTGGTTTGTAGGTCCCATGCTTTCACTGCTCATGCCCTGCACTGAGAAGAATTATTATTGACTCACTACTGCTTTCTTCACACTTAGCAAATAGAAACTTTAGATTGGATCTTGGCCTCAGAAGTATCAGAGTTTGATTTTTACGATAGTAAGTTTAACATTAGAAAATTACCTTTAGTTACAGTGGTGGTGTAGAAGATTATGTGTTCATGATCACACTGTGTAGCACAGCATCATTAATTTAATTGGTGATAACATTATTAACCTTCTAGATGGCGGTGGTGGTTGTGCCTCTAAACATCTGGAATATTGGAATTTACTTTTAAAGGAGCACTTCAGCTCAAAGTAACTGAATTGAAATGGCAAAGAAGTAAAACAGGGAGATGTAATTTTTTCAGCCATGACAGTCATGACCAACCTAGCAGAAAGGGATGGTCGGGCTGCCCTCCCACATTGACTACACACCCACATGATAAACACACAAATATCGGGTGACAACTGGAATAAATACATGCTGTATGGCTGCAGCTTTATTTAGTCATAACACCTAACAAGAATGTAGCCCACATACCCAAGTCCTTCTAATGTACTTAATTACATAATGGTCCCTCACCCCACCCTATCCCCTCCCCAGAGCCAGCAGATGATGAATTGCTGGGTGGAGCAGCCTCTTTATGGACTCATCAGGAACTGGGCATGAGCAAGCAAGGTCATGGGAATTCCAGGCGGCAGTATTGGACAGACAATTAGGTGGCAGCGTGCCCAGTACACACAGGGCTGCCAGCCCTCAGGTTCCTAGCACAGCCATATCAGAGGTTGCCAGTTTGATGCCACATCAAGGCCAGATAGGCCCCCGAAACCAATAGATCCTGGATGTGCCTGAGGGGATCCTTAGTCCAAGTATTTCTCTCCTCTTCTCCTTCTCTCCCCCGACTTTTGCTGGGATGAGTTGGGCAAAAGCTTAGAATACAATGGGCATGCAAAACAATCATGACATAACAGGCAGAATAACTCCATAATATGTAAATGTTGTAACTAACTAGTCACCACTATCTATGTTGACCCAAGCTGACACATCAGTACACCACCATTACAATTACGTGCATACGTGGATGGGTAGGCAGGCAACTTGGAGTGCCAGCAGTGCGGGAGACAGAAGAAAGGAGCCGCTTCCTTTATGTTCCCAGCTCTTACAACCCACAGTCAGGTGAACCATGTACAGCAATGTGGAGGCTGAGAGCAGTCTGCACACTCCACTCCATCCTGAGGGGCCAGTGGGACGTGCAATGCTTGCTGGACCCATTGGCCCCTGCTCTCCATCCTCCACCTGCCATATCTAGAACTGCCAGGTGGGGTAACCAACATCAGCTGACCACATCTAAGCTGGAAGGTGGTGCCAGAGGCCCAGCTGCCCTGACCTGTGACTGCCGCTACCACTCCTTGAGCTAGATACAGGCCCCTCCCCATTCCCCTGCCCTCTCCTTCGCCTTTTGCATGGATATCCTGGTTACATACAGCATCCAATTTAACACATTAATTTTGTCCCTTTGTTGTTAGTATCTTTTGTATAACATGCTGTCACGTGCACTCCTTCTGGGAGTATAAGACTCTGCTAATGCTGCTGACAAGTACTAATCCTTAAGTTGTATGCAGAACGATTTTTTCCTTAAATTTCATGGATAGGGAATACAGCACTGGATTGTATGGGAGCATTTGAATCTACTTTTGCTGACTTGCAGGTCAGCTGTATGGAAAGGTCACTTGAAAGGCTTATGTGGAATATAACAGTGTTTTGTGTTTTGTTGTGTAGGTCCTGGAACATCGTTGAAACTACCTGGAACTGGTCAGGTCGGAGGACCCAGTCCCGCTGTCAGGTAAGTGTCAGATGTTTTAATTTTCAGCATACATACCCCATTACTTTATTTTTGAAATCATGAAAAACAGTATGTTTACCAAAGAAACTAAAACATCTGAATATCCAGAGCCCTATGATGTGAGATTTAAGGACCTAAGTGTGTATTTCCAGAAGGCGAGGAGGGGGAAGCGGGGACGTGAAAGCAACACCCAAATACCTAAAAGGTAGAAATGTTCAGAAGGCTAGTGTGCTTCAGTGGAAAAGAAGTTCTAGCAGGAAGCTGAAAGAGGATATTTCTTCATAAAAAGGGTGATGAATATATGAAACAGCTCTTGCTGGAGATAAAGACAAAAACTGTATCAGAATTCAAGAAGGCCTGGGAGAAGCACAGAAGATTCCTAATCCCGAGGAAGTGAAGAGAAAACCAGAGCTCATCTAGGCTCTGTGGCATTGCAGTTGGAAGGGAAAATTAACAGATTCCATCCACTGACCTTGAGATCTTTATCTGCCATTATTTCCTTAGTTTCTAAACTTAAATTTGGGACAGACTGTTCTAACATTGTTGTCATTAACTGTTGATTTGAATGTTTTGAAAATATAAGAATATTGTGCAATATAAAGCAATACATTTAAACTTTAAAATCAGGGGCTGGGTGGGGGGGGGGGGAAAGTTCAGTGGGAGCGCTGGGCACTGCCATACGGTTGTCCTGGGTTGAGTGAGGCTGGGGATGCTGTGAAGGCGACATTCGCATCCCCTGAGGAGAAGGAGTCCCAGTCATTGTGCAATGGCGACACCTAGTGGCTAGATTTAGGACCCACGATTACAGGGGCTCTTGAAAGAGCCCTGCTGCATGACCCCAGACTGAGGCTTAAGTAGTTACCCAGCTATATGGCGGTGTCTCAAAATTATTCTGCTCAGAGCAACTGAAAGTACCGACAGGCTTTCACACTGCACCTACTGCACCTACTTTAGATTAACAGGAGCTGTTTCTGGGGCTGTGTTTAGGTCAGGGAGCAAAAGTGTATGTTTGGATTTTCAAATGTACGCACAATGTTTTGCTCTTGTTCTGCCACCCACAGCTGGGCATTATACAGGCACTCTTGTGCCTGCATGCCCAGTAGGCAGTATTCAAAGGGAAATGGGTTGGTTTACTTTTGAAAACTGGCTACAAGTTGTGTGGGTACAAAAGTGCTCACAATAACACAGACTGCTGAAAATTCTCCCCTTAGTACATAGCGTGATCTCAGGCTTAAGTATGCCGAGAGATCTTGTGTTACTCAAAAAAGCAGAAAAGGTGTCTTGGAAGTGCAACAAATCAAGGGAAAAAAATTGGAAAGCTATGACTACTAATGCTCGTAGCTTGGGCAGTAAAATCCTAGACCTGCAGATCCTAATGATGGAGGCAGACTTGGACATTGTTGCTGTTATGGAGACATGGTTCATGGATTCTCATGCTTGGGATATGGCCATACAGGGCTCTAACTTAAGAAAGGACAAGAGAGGACAAAAAAGGGGGAGGAGTAGCTCTTTACATCAAAAACAATATCCAAGCAACTGAACTGCAAGTAAGGTGGGGTAGTGAGGAAGCATTATGGGCCATCCTAAAAAAAAATGATGATACTTCCATTTTTACTGGAGTGGTTTACAGGCCTCAGACTCAAATGTAAGAACCAGACCGAGATCTGGTTGAAGACATCCAAAAGTTGGGAAAGAAGGGAGAAGTGCTGATTGTTGGAGATTTTAATCTGCCAGATGTAGACTGGAGAATCCCTTCTGCAGAAACTACCAGAAGTAGAGAGATAGAGGATGCGCTGCAAGGAGTCTGTTCAAAGAAATGGTAATGGAATCCACGAGGGAGGGAGTTAAACTTGACCTAGTGCTCACTAATGGGGATAATGTGTCTAATGGCCGGGTGGGTGCCCACCTCTGCACCAGTGATCATCAAACGGTATGGTTTGATATCACAAATAGGATACAGAGAAATCGCATGAAGACCCGAGTATTGGATTTAAAAAATACAGACTTTGTCGAAGTGGGGACATATCTGCAGGTAGAACTAGAAGACTGGGAGAAAATGAGAGAGGTGGAACAACAGTAGGCCAAACTAAAAGGAGCAATTACAAAAGAAACAAATCTATACGTTAGAAAAGTAAACAAAAGCAAGAGAAATAAGAAACCGATCTGGTTCTCAAAGGAGGTGACTGATAAAATAAAAGCTAAAAGAACAGCATTTGAGAAGTATAAAGGATCCCAAAAAGAGGAACACAGGGAAGAATATCTGGTGAAACTGAGGGATACGAAGAAAGTAATCAAGAAAGCAAAATGTCAGGTGGAAGAAAGGATTGCCAAAGAGGTAAAGTGAGGTGACAAAACATTTTTCAGATACATCAGAGAAAGGACTGAAGTGGTATATTAAAACTGAAAGGTGACAATGATCAATGTGAGGAGAGAGATGAAGAAATGGCTGAAATTTTAAACAAATACTTCAGTTTGGTGTTCACTAAAGAAGACCCTGGAGAAGGATCGTTGCTAGTTAAACAAGTCTGTGGATGGGAGTGGAGTAGATGAACCGTTTACAGAAGAGAATGTATGGGAAGAGCTAGGAAAACTGAAAGTGGACAAGGCCATGAGGCCGGATGAGGTACATCCCAGGATACTGAGGGAGCTCAGGGATGTGCTGGCGGGTCTGCTGAAGGACCTATTCAATAGATCTTTGGAAATGGGAGTGGTGCCGCAAGATTAGAGAAGAGTGATGGTGGTCCAGCTTCACAAGAGTGGAGAGCAGAAGGGAGGCTGGAAACTACAGGCCAGTTAACCTCATCTCGGTGGTGGGAAAATTAATGGAGACTCTGCTGAAGGAAAAGATAGTGAACTATCTACAATCAGGAGGATTGCTGGACCCCAGGTAGCATGGATTCAGCAGAGGAAAGTCCTATCAGACAAATCTAATTGATTTTTTTGATTGGGTGACTAAATAATTGGATCGAGGAAGAGCACTTGATGTTCACTACTTGGATTTCAGCAAGGCTTTTGATACGGTTCCGCATACAAGGCTTCTGAATAAAATGAAAAGCTTGGGAGTGAGCGCCAAGGTGGTGGCATGGATTGCAAACTGATTGACTGATAGAAGACAGCATGTAATGGTAAACAGAACCTACTCTGAAGAAAGAGCAGTGTTAAGCGCAATGCCACAAGGATCTGTTTTGGGGCCGGTCCTGTTCAATATCTTTGTGAGCGACATTGCGGAAGGGATAGAAAGTAAAGTTGGTATATTTTCTGATGATACTAAGATCTGCAACAGAGTAGACACACCGGAAGGAGTAGAGAGAATGAGATGTAATTTAAGGAAGCTGGAAGAATGATAGATATGGCAGCTGGGATTCAATGCTAAGAAGTGCAGAGTCATGCATCTGGGGTGTGGTAATCCAAAAGAGCTGTATGTAATGGGGGGAGGGGGAAGGACCATTGTGCACGGAGCAAGAGAAGGACCTTGGGGTGATAGTGGTTAGAAGCAGTGTGGGATGCATAGAGAGGAATAACCAGTAAGAAAAAGGAGGTGATAATCCCCTTGTACAGGTCTGTAGTGAGGTCTCAGATGGAGTATTGTGTTCAGTTCTAGAGACCGTATTTCAAGAGACAGAGACAAGATGGAGGTGGTCCAGAGAAGGGCGACCAAAATGGTTGGGCGGGGGGGGGGGTCCTCCATCAAATGACTTATGAAGAGAGGTTGAAGGACCTAAATATGTATACCTTGGAGGAGAGGAGGTGCAGGGGAGATATGATACAGACCTTCAGATACCCAAAAGGATTTAATGATGCACAATCGACTTACCTTTTCCGTTGGAAAGAAATCAATAGAACTACGGTTCACGTAATGAAACTCCAGGGAGGAAGACTCAGAACCAACGTCAGGAAATATTTCTTCATGCAGAGGGTGGTGGATGCCTGGAATGCCCTTCCGGAGGAGCTGGTGAAGACAAAAACAGTGAAAGATTTCAGAGGGGCATGGGATAAACATTGTGGATCCTTAAAGGCTAGAGGGTGGAAATAAAGAAAAGAGTGCATGGGGGTAACTTGCTGATGTGGTGGTTACTACCTTAATCCAATAAGCCTTCATACTGTTGATTCAACTCCATTGTTGCTCTCTACTATAACGGCTGAGGGAAAAGATGAAAAGGGGAATTATATTCAGACAGCAACCAACAAGGACATTGAATTTTACAGTTTGAGAAAACAAGTACCGTATTTTTCGCTCCATAAGACGCACTTTTTTCCCCCCAAAAGTGGGGGAAAAATGTATGTGCGTCTTATGGAGCGAATATAAAAAAAAAAACCAAACAAAAATCTAACAACCCCCCCCCCGACTCCCCCCAAGACCTGCCGACTTAATTTCCTACAACCCCCCACCCTCCTGACCTGCCGACTTAATTTCCTACAACCCCCCACCCTCCTGACCCCCCCCCCCACCAGACCTGCCAAACGTCCCTGGTGGTCCAGCGGGGGTCCAGGAGCGGTCCGGGAATGATCTCCTGGGCGTGAGCTGTCGGCTGCCAGTAAACAAAATGGCGCCGACGGCCCTTTGCCATCACTATGTCACTGGGACCGACCGCTGCTATTGGTCGGTCTCAGTGACATAGTGAGGGCAAAGGGCTGTCGGCGCCATTTTGATTACTGGCAGCCGACGGCCCAAGCCCAGGACACCGCTCCTGGACCCCCGCTGGACCACCAGGGACGTTTGGCAGGTCTTGGGGGGGTCAGGAGGGTGGGGGGTTGTAGGAAATTAAGTCGGCAGGTCTTGGGGGGGGTCAGGAGGGTGGGGGGTTGTAGGAAATTAAGTCGGCAGGTCTTGGGGGGTCAGGAGGGTGGGGGTTGTTAATTTAAAGGGTTGGGATGGGGGGTTTTTTTGGGGGGAGGGGTTCCCAGAGAAAGAAAAGTTTTCTGATCTGGGGAGTGGACCGAAATGGCCCTCCCCAGACCCGAAAACAAAATGGGGAGAAAAAAAAAAGCTATGCACTCCCCTAATTTGCTCCATAAGACGCCCAGACGCAGAGCCGGTTTAGCACAATTTTTTTTTTTTTATTTTCCCCATCTGAATCCTAGGTGCGTCTTATGGTCAGGTGCGTCATATGGAGCGAAAAATACGGTAACTTGCTGTTACTACCCTTGACCAATAAGCCTGGTACTTTTGATGCAACTACAACATTGCTCTCTGCTTCAGCGGCAAGAGATAATGGGGAATTGGACTCGGACAGCAACCAACAAGGGCCCTGACTTTGATGGTTTGGGAAACTAAGGATGGAGGTGACCTATGACCTGTATGGCGCAGCAGATATTACCATAGGCTTGCTGGGCAGACTGGATGGACTGTTTGGTCCTTTTCTGCCATCATATTCTATGTTTCTATGTTCCCTGTCTGTTGCTCCTATACCCTAGAGTGGTTATGGGAGAGCAGCATGCTCTTGCTACAGTTTTCTAATTGTCACAACAGGGTATATGAGGGTAATCAGGTGCCATAAAACTCCTGTGGAACCCGACTTCCCCATTTCTTACATGCTTGTTATCGTTCTAATGTAAACTGAAGTGATATGTAACTTGTTACATGAATATCAGTATATAAAAGTGCTAAATAAATAGGTAGGTGCTGTACAAAACTCTTGCAAATACCAGACAGTAACCACAGCTAGTAATGTACCATTTATTTTACCTGCATGTAAGGAATCAGGCATAGCCAATCTGAAAAAATCAGGAAAAACAGGCCAGTATATCATTTCAGTTATTCCCCATTAAACAGTAGCTCATTACTTAATATACAGCTATTTATTGGTGCTTAGCACCTTGGGTGGTCTTACTCGCAACATGATGTATTTCCAGATAAGGTAAAACTCAGACTCTGACCCGTAAAAGCTTTGTTAGTTATCTATATTTATAGCAGATTCTATACCCTATGAATAATAAAATTATGTCTACATACCATCTTTACTTCTCTAGAAGTTTTACTGCTAGTAGTAAGCAAATTCTTTCTGATAGTAGTCCTGGTTAGTGTAGAACACTGTCTTTGGCTTCAAGACATCAGATGGAAACTCCATTCTGATGAGGGCATTAACATTACCAACCAATTCAGAGAGGTACGCTGGAATAACTCCTATTTTCTTAGAGCTGACAGTTTAACTCCTGGTCACAGGTGGAGTAAACTTTCCAACACGAGGAAAATGTCAGAAATGTCCCCACTTTGGAGGGGGCACGATTCATTCCATGTGAGAGATGGCAGCCCCAGGTGTGGAAGCAGCCGATGGAGTGAGAAGTAAAGAGTGGGGCATTGATCCGAGGCAGCTGAGGAATGGCTGTGACAGGCAGTTCTACATCCCCCCACCATCCCCTAAGTTAAAATATGCATTCAGCCTGTGCTGAACGCATGTTTTAACACATTTTAGAAACATTTTAACTCCTGATGCATTCTACATTGGGAATTAAAAACAATAATTTTAATCTATGTGTTAAAACTGTGCGCTGAAGTCCAGTCCATTTCTTAATGCACAGATTATTATATCGGACTGTCGATGAGACCTGCATCCTGAGCTTAGCGTGGCATTATAAAAAGCACAAATAGGCCAAAGGGCAGCTTTCTAAGATTCTACACCCTCAAATTATGATGATAAAATTTTTTAAAAGCCCTAACATTTTCTCCTTTTGAGCCCTAAATACCCAGGGGGAGGATCCAGGAGAAGTCATTTCAGACAGGCCAACTTGTGAGTCATCTGGACAAAATGAGTTTAAGGTTTAAGCACGCACTGTATTTGCTTTCCTTGGATTTATCTTTTGGTTAATTTCTTGTTTGTACCTTGTCGTGCTCATAGCACTTTGAATGTTCTCAACTAGTTCCACTATGACGCTGGTTTGTTCTCCGCAGACCTATAACTCAATCAGGAAGACCCATCACCGGTTTTGTGCGGCCCAGTACCCAGTCTGGGCGACCAGGCACTATGGAACAAGCCATTAGAACTCCAAGAACTGCCCACACTGCTCGCCCTGTTACCAGTGCATCCGGAAGATATGTCCGACTGGGAACGGTAAGCCAGAATTGCCTTATTACTTCAAAGAAGGAATCTTGGTTTCTCTTTTTCTCAATATTTTTAATGGAATCATTTGACCCACCTAAGGAAAGTACTCAATCAGAATTCCTACAGCAGCCTGTGGTGTCCACGTTCAAGGCTGCTTTTCATCAGGGCTGATGGGGTTCAGACAGGTCATGGAAGTGACATGCCGAGGGCCCTGGAGAGAGGAAACCTCAAGGCCAAGCACTTCAGGATTAACGTCTCTTGTCGTAAGAAGCATTGAAGCAGCACCACTGTCTGTTTTACACTGAAGCATACCAAAGTTTTTCCCGAACTGTTTCCTGCAGAAATGCGTGAAAATCTTACCTTGGTATTACAAGATAATGTAATGCATTCGTTGCATTAACAAATGGCGAAAGACACTTTGGGGTAGATTTTATAAAACTACACCTGCACATATTTTGTTCGCGCACCAATCTACCCCTTCATTTGGAGAAAGTGGCCTAATTCTTGCCCAGTCATAAATTCTTAGGTCTGCAATGATGTATTTTTTTCCTTGGCCAGTATTACTCTCATGTAGTTAATTCAAACTCTTTTTTTTGTACTGCATACCAAATGTTATAAAAATGAAAGGAAGTGTGGTGCGTAGGTAATCAGTGGTTAGGAGAATCATGCTGGCTACAGATGTAACAGTCAGAGCTGAATTTACAAATTTAAAAAATAGCATGCAGTAAAAGTACGTGAAAAACAATTGGGGTGATATTAAATAAGAACATAAAAATGTTCACGTTAGACTAATCTGGCTAGTTTAGAGTCATATTTCCTTTGACAGAATTCTGGTTTTAATACTTTGTCAAAATACAATATCACACTTAAAACAGGTAAAACAGTTTAAAGGGTTTGAGCTTATTTATCTTTAACAGAACGCATGTGGGGTAACCATAAGCAAATTGCTGGGCAGACAGGCTGGAACGTCTGGTCTTTATCTGCTGTCATTACTATCGGACCGATACAGTACAGTGTGCTCCGACGGAGCTCCGACGGAGCGCACTGTTAACCCTCGTTAACAGTTTTTGACGCGCTAGCGTTACCCCCTTATTCAGTAAGGGGTCAAAAACGCACGTCCAACCCCCCGAACCTAATAGCACCCGCAACATGCAAATGCATGTTGATGGCCCTATTAGGTATTCCCGCGCGATTCAGAAAACAAAATATGCAGTCAAGCCGCACATTTTGCTTTCAGAAATTAGCGCCTACCAAAGGTAGGCGCTAATTTCTTCGGGCACCGTGAAAGTGCACAGAAAAGCAGTAAAAACTGCTTTTCTGTGCACCCTCTGACTTAATATCATGGCGATATTAAGTCAGAGGTCCCAAAAGTTTAAAAAAAAAAAAATTTGAAGTCAGCCCGCTGCTGTCGGGTCGAAAACCGGATGCTCAATTTTGCTGGCATCCGGTTTCCGAACCTGTGGCTGTCAGCGGGCTCGAGAACCGATGCCGGCAAAATTGAGCGTCGGCTGTCAAACCCGCTGACAGCCTCCGCTCCGGTCCAAAGGGAGGCGCTAGGGACACGCTAGTGTCCCTAGCGCCTCCTTTTGCCTGTTTTTACCGCCAGGCCTAATTTGAATAGTGAATCGCACGCACAGGAGAGTGGCCTGTGCGCGCACCAGGAGAGCGGGTGTTCGCCCGCTCTCCCGCAGACTTTACTGTATCGGCCCGTATGTTACTATGTTACCCTAAAGAGAGGTACTCAAGGCGTGACTTCATAGCAACGTTCAAATTCATAAAGGAGAGAGACTGCAAGAATTAATAGGTTTACATTAAGGATGTTAAATATTAAACAATTGGTAACCAGGCTATCATCTGTTTCAAAAGGATAAGATTGGCAGGAAAGGGGGAGTAACTCTTTATCGGGCCAGTGGAGCGCACTGTTAGCCCGGGTTTGGCTGCGCGTTTTCGACGCGCTAGTTTTTTCCCTTATTCAGTAAGGGGTAATAGTGCGTCGAAAATGCACGGCCAACCACCCCAAAACTAATAGCGCCCGCAACATGCAAATGCATGTTGATGGCCCTATTAGTTATTCCCGCGCAATCCAGAAAGCAAAATGTGTAGCGAAGTCGCACATTTTACTTTAATAAATTAGCGCCTGCCCAAAGGTAGGCGTTAATTTCTGCTGGCGCCGGGGAAGTGCACAGAAAAGCAGAAAAAACTGCTTTTCTGTGCACCCTCTGACTTAATATCATGGCGATATTAAGTCAGAGGTCCCAAAAGTTTAAAAAAAAAAAAATTTGAAGTCAGCCCGCTGCTGTCGGGTCGAAAACCGGATGCTCAATTTTGCTGGCATCCGGTTTCCGAACCTGTGGCTGTCAGCGGGCTCGAGAACCGATGCCGGCAAAATTGAGCGTCGGCTGTCAAACCCGCTGACAGCCTCCGCTCCGGTCCAAAGGGAGGCGCTAGGGACACGCTAGTGTCCCTAGCGCCTCCTTTTGCCTGTTTTTACCGCCAGGCCTAATTTGAATAGTGAATCGCACGCACAGGAGAGTGGCCTGTGCGCGCACCAGGAGAGCGGGTGTTCGCCCGCTCTCCCGCAGACTTTACTGTATCGGCCCGTATGTTACTATGTTACCCTAAAGAGAGGTACTCAAGGCGTGACTTCATAGCAACGTTCAAATTCATAAAGGAGAGAGACTGCAAGAATTAATAGGTTTACATTAAGGATGTTAAATATTAAACAATTGGTAACCAGGCTATCATCTGTTTCAAAAGGATAAGATTGGCAGGAAAGGGGGAGTAACTCTTTATCGGGCCAGTGGAGCGCACTGTTAGCCCGGGTTTGGCTGCGCGTTTTCGACGCGCTAGTTTTTTCCCTTATTCAGTAAGGGGTAATAGTGCGTCGAAAATGCACGGCCAACCACCCCAAAACTAATAGCGCCCGCAACATGCAAATGCATGTTGATGGCCCTATTAGTTATTCCCGCGCAATCCAGAAAGCAAAATGTGTAGCGAAGTCGCACATTTTACTTTAATAAATTAGCGCCTGCCCAAAGGTAGGCGTTAATTTCTGCTGGCGCCGGGGAAGTGCACAGAAAAGCAGAAAAAACTGCTTTTCTGTGCACCCTCCGACTTAATATCATAGCGATATTAAGTCGGAGGCCCCAAAAATAAAAAAAAAATAAATTTAAAATCGGCCTGCAGCCCGTGGGTCGGAAGATGGACGCTCAATTATGCCGGTGTCCGATTTCCGAACCCATGGCTGTCAGCGGGTTTGAGAACTGACGCGGGCAAAATTGAGCGTCGGCTGTCAAACCCGCTGACAGCCACCGCTCCTGTCAAAAAGGGGGCGCTAGGGGCACACTAGTGTCCCTAGCGCCTCTTTTTATCACGTGGCCCTAATTTGCATAGGCCACCCTCCTGAATCGCGCGCCCAGGAGTGTGGCCTGTGTGCGCGCCGGGAGAGCGGGCGCCTGCCGGCTCTCCCGCGCGTTTTTCTGTATTGGTCTGTATGTAAAAAATAATATCAAAGCAACAGAAATGGGGGGAGTATGGGGGAAAGGAGGAGATGCTGTGGGCTCAGTTGGAAAGGAATGAATGCACTTTAATTTACACTGGAGTGGTCTATCGGTTAGATCTCTGGACAGAGATCTAACCAAAGACATCCAAAAGGCGAGAAAGGAGGGAGAGGCTGGTGTTGGTGGGAGTCTTGAACCTGCCAGATATGGATTGAAGTATTTCATTGGCGGATTCTGTTAAAAGTAGAAAGATCCATCAGACAATATGGCTTAATATAGCAGCCAAGGCAGAGGGGAATCGTACAAAGCTGAAAGCCATGGGTTGCAAAACTACCAACTTTGGTACAATGGAGAAGTACTTAGTGAGGCACTGGCAGGGTCAGAGGAGGTGTGTGAAACACTAAACTAAAAGGAGAAAGGCGCTAAGACAAGTGCGACGGATCTTTGTCAGGAAAATCAATAAAAGGAAGAGGAAGCTGGTAGAGTTCCTTAAAATGTGGCTTAAAATGTAAGGGCAAAAAGATTAGCATTCAAAAAGTAAAAAGAAGCTCAAAAGGAAGAACACAGGACAGACGTCTGGACAACAGAATCACAAATGCAAAAAAGGATGGCTGAAGTGAGTGACGAGACTTTCCTCAGGGATCTTAGTGAAAGAAGGAAGGCCAGAGGTGAGATTGTAAGACTGAATGGAAACAAAGAAATGTGTAGAGAGAGATGAGAAAAAAGGAAAAATGTTAAACACATTCTTCAGTTTTCACTGAAGAAGGGGTTAGCAAAGAACCAGTTATAGTTACCAAGGGACAGGGCACATACGAGAGAAGGATAGATACACCACCATTTAATAGGAAAACTGAAAGTAGACAAAGGCATGGGGTAAGAGGGCATGCATGCCTGGAGACTATGGGGGCTGGAGATGTCTTGATGGGTCCACTGAAGGACCAGTTAGATCTTTGGAGCTGGGCGGATGTGGACTGGCTTCATAAAAGTGGTAACAAGGAGGAAGTTGGAAAGTACAGGCCTATCACTTAGCTCAGTGGTGGGAAAATAGATGGATACTCTACCGAAAGAAAGAACAGGGAACTATCTGCAATCCAGTGCCCAGTAGAATCCAAGGCAGCATAGTTTTACCAGAAGCAGATCAAGTCAGATCAGTCTGATTGATTTCTTTGAATGGGTGACTAGAGAATTAAATAAAGGGCATGACCTAGATATGGTTTACTTGGGTTTCAACAAAGCTGTTGATACTCATTTGTAAACTGATCAGTCTGGGAGTGGGTCCCAAAGTGGTGGATTAGATTAGAAACTGACTGACGGTACACCGCACACTGTAGTGGTAAACTGAATTCACTCTGAAGAGAAAGAGGTGATTGGTGAGCAATACCGTGGAGGAGCTAGAAGGAAAAGTTCCCCTCAGGAAATAGGCCGCATAAGAACATAAGACTTGCCATACTGGGTCAGACCAAGGGTCCATCAAGGCCACCATCCTGTTTCCAACAGTGGCCAAGCCAGGTCACAGGCACCTGGCAGGATCCCAAGCTGCTTATCCCATGAATAAACAGTGAATATCTGTAACTCCTTAATAATGGTTTATGGACATTTCCTCCAGGAACCATTTTTAAACACAGCTACACTAATAGCTTTCACCACATCCTCTGGCAACAAATTCCAGAGCTTAATTATAAGTTGAGTAATTATCTAAGAAAGCTTGAGGGGTGGTTGAATGCTTCACAATTAAGATTCAGTGCCAAAAACGGCAGAGTCCTGCACTTAGGTGCAGAAATCTTTGGGAGTGGTATGTCATAGGTGATGAAGAGCTGATGTGACCCAAGCCAGGAGGAAGACCTTGGAGTGATTACGATGTGGTGATCTGAAAGTAGCAAAACCATATGAGGAGGCAGCGGCCAGAGCCAGGGGGATGCTGAAGTGCAAAGGCAGAGGCATAACCACTAGAAAAAAAAAAGGTGAGAATGCCTTTTCACTGGTTATTGGTTAGGCCCCATCTAGAGTACGGTATTCAGTTCTTCAGGCTGTACCTCAGAAAGGACATAGAGAGGCTAGAGGTCCACAGAGAGGCAATCACAATTATGTGGGGTCTGCACCAAAAGCCCTATGAGATGAGACTGAATGACCTCAATATGTGGGAAATTATATAGACATTTAAACACCTGAAATGCACAAGATGCAAACCTTTTTCAGAGGAAAGGAAATTGTAAAACTAGAAGTCATGATGAAAAACTCCAGGGGATAGACATAGAAACAATGTCAGGAAGCAGTTTTCATGGAGAGGATGGTGGATGTCTGGAATGCTCTTCCAGCGGATCCCTGGAGACAGGGGATGGTAATGAAGCATCGGATAATCTGCATAGAGTAGCAGTTCAACCCATAGCAGGCTACGACTGCATGGTGTTTCCAGGAATGCACTGGGATTTCCCCATGCAAAGTGGCAGCTTTAGCTTTAAAGAGCACTGGACAAATTGGATGGGCCATCTTGGCCTTTTATCGGCTGTCGGTTGTTAAAAGGAGTTTGTCCTGCTAAGTTCTGGGTTTTTTTTAGCCGGATAAACCTGGAGTTTTCAACATTCCTTTGCTGACCAGATAAGACTGGTTGTGGTGGAGCGCAGATCTAACGTTATCTGAGTAATCTTACTTGTGCAACTTTAAACCTAACTGGGTGTGTTCAGTGGGATTTGTCTGCCCCTGAGTATCCCAGCCCAATTTAGTAGGGTAAGTTAGAAAAAAGTAATGGGCTGTAGTGGCCTGTCACCAGTCCCCAAGTCATAAAAATAAAAATGGTCACTGCCATAGTGGCCTTATCACCCTCCCCCTTTTCTTAAAAAAGTGATGCACTACCCCCAGCACAAATCCCCAGCGGGAGGCGGGCAAGCTCTTATCTCCTTCCACAGGTTGAATCTTAAGTGCTGGTACCTGTCGGCCGTACAGGCACTGAGCTATTCACCCCACAGGAGGAACTAAGAGCTTTCCCTACCCTCGCTTGGGGTTTTGGGAAGTTTTAGAGGCTTAGGAGTAATGCCTCACTTTTTAGGAACGGGAAGGGGCGATCAGGCCACTACAACAGCAACCTTTTTCTTTCCAGTGTTGGGGGATGGGGGTGGCGGATGTGACTGCTATAGCCCATGACTTCATGACTTTTTTTTTTTTTTCAAAAAATATTCAGTAGCTGCTGAGTGGCAAAGTTATCCCGATGATGATTTTAACTGAGTAGATGACCTGGATAAATTAGCTGTTTGCTCACTTACTGAAAATTGACTTCCGTTACTGGGGTTAATAAAATCTGGCCCTATCTGCTGCGGGGATGGTCAGGAGTAAGTCTGGCCCGAGTTGGGACTGACTTTCATGCTTTCTGTTTGGGAGTTCCAGGCATCAGTCTGGGCCTATTTGAGATCACACCTGACCTCATCATGCCTTCCTGCTTCAGCCCCTTGCCTCCTATTGTTTGAACAGTTAATAGTTTAAAATGTAGTCAGAGGTTGATTTTCAAAGTGCTTTAAATACACAAAACACTGTATTTTGTGCATAAATCACGATTTGACAATCAACCCATGGGTTCTGCTGGAAGCAATATGCATGAAACCCAATTTTGTGCATAATTTTACTCACAGCAGGGTGTTCTGAGGGTGGAGTTGGAGTATGCAAAGGATTTTCATTCATATGTTCAATTTTCAAACATATGAACTCCTGCTTGGGAGGAGGTGCAATTCAATGCACACGACGGTGGCTTCACAACTATCACTAAACATTTTCCCTTGTGACAGCTTTTGGGGGTTAAGAAGCTGGAAGTTGTATGGATTTTTGCAGTTTTGACCAGTATCCTAACAGTCAGTCAGGCCAATACAACCTTGCTGGAGGAATTGGATTTTCATGCACTATGTCCCTTTCATCAGTGGGGCCAGAGACTGCTGGTTTTGAAGGAGTTTCATATCTTGTTTTGAAGCAAGGGAAGTTTGTTCCATTTTTACCCCTTGCTTATGTTTTTGAAAGAGGAGAGGACGTATTGGCCATAGAGTCCAACAGGATAAACATCCTGCATGAGACTAAATGCACAACTGAATCTTTATAGGTAGAAATCCCTTGTGTGTCAGGGAAGACTATAGTGATAGGAGTATACTACCGTCCACCTGGTCAAGATGGTGAGACTGACAGTGAAATGCTAAGAGAAATTAGGGAAGCTAACCAAATTGGTAGTGCGGTAATAATGGGAGACTTCAATTACCCCAATATTGACTGGGTAAATGATTCATCGGTACATGCTAGAGATATAAAGTTCCTGGATGGAATAAATGACATTTTTATGGAGCAATTGGTTCACGAACTGACAAGAGAGGGAGCAATTTTAGATCTAATTCTCAGTGGAGCACAGGATTTGGTGAGAGAGGTAACAGTGGTGGGGCCGCTTGGCAATAGTGATCATAATATGATCAAATTTGAATTAATGACTGGAAGGGGGGGGGGGACAGTAAGTAAATCCACGGCTGTCGTGCTAAACTTTCAAAAGGGAAACTTTAATAAAATGAGAAAAATTGTTAGAAAAAAACTGAAAGGAGCAGCTACAAAGGTAAAAAGTGTGTTAAAAAAAAATACCATCCTAGAAGCACAGTGCAGATGTATTCCACACATTAAAAAAGGTGGAAAGAAGGCAAAACAATTACCAGCATAGTTAAAAGGGGAGGTGAAAGAAGCTATTTTAGCCAAAAGATCTTCATTCAAAAATTGGAAGAAGGATCCAACAGAAGAGAATAGGATAATGCATAAGCGTTGGCAAGTTAAATGTAAGACATTGATAAGACAGGCTAAGAGAGAATTTGAAAAGAAGTTGGCCGTAGAAGCAAAAACTCACAGTAAAAACTTTTAAAAATATATCCGAAGTAGAAAGTCTGTGAGGGAGTCAGTTGGACCTTTAGATGATCGAGGGGTTAAAGCGGCACTTAGAGAAGATAAGGCCATTGCAGAAAGATTAAATGATTTCTTTGCTTCGGTGTTTACTAAAGAGTATGTTGGGGAGATACCCGTTCCGGAGAAGGTTTTCATGGTTAATGATTCAGATGGACTGAACCAAATCACGGTGTACCTAGAAGATGTGGTAGGCCTGATTGATAAACTGAAGAGTAGTAAATCACCTGGACTGGATGGTATACACCCCATGGTTCTGAAGGAACTCAAAAATGAAATTTCAGACCTATTAGCAAATGTTTGTAACCTATCATTAAAATCATCCATTGTACCTGAAGACTGGAGGATAGCTAATGTAACCCCAATATTTAAAAAGGGCTCCAGGGGCGATCCGGGAAACTACAGACCGGTTAGCCTGACTTCAGTACCAGGAAAAATAGTGGAAAGTGTTCTAAGCTTCAAAAATCACAGAACATATAGAAAGACATGGTTTAATGGAACAAAGTCAGCATGGTTTTACCCAAGGCAAGTCTTGCCTCACAAATCTGCTTCACTTTTTTGAAGGAGTTAATAAACATGTTGATAAAGGTGAACCGGTAGATGTAGTGTACTTGGATTTTCAGAAGGCGTTTGATAAAGTTCCTCATGAGAGGCTTCTAGGAAAAGTAAAAAGTCATGGTATAGGTGGCGATTCCTTTTGTGGATTACAAACTGGCTAAAAGACAGGAAACAGAGAGTAGGATTAAATGGACAATTTTCTCAGCGGAAGGGAGTGGGCAGTGGAGTGCCTCAAGGATCTATATTGGGACCCTTACTTTTTCAATATATTTATAAATGATCTGGAAAGAAATACGATGAGTGAGGTAATCAAATTTGCAGATGATATAAAATTGTTCAGAGTAGTTTAAATCACAAGCAGATTGTGATAAATTGCAGGAAGACCTTGTGAGACTGGAAAATTGGGCATCGAAATGGCAGATGAAATTTAATGTGGGTAAGTGTAAGGTGATGCATATAGGGAAAAATAACCCATGCTATAGTTACACAATGTTAGGTGCTACCACCCAAGAAAGAGATCTAGGCGTCATAGTGGATAACACATTGAAATTGTTGGTTCAGTGTGCTGCGGCAGTTAAAAAAGCAAACAGAATGTTGGGAATTATTAGGAAGGGAATGGTGAATAAAACGGAAAATGTCATAATGCCTCTGTATCGCTCCATGGTGAGACCGCACCTTGAATACTGTGTACAATTCTGGTTGCTGCATCTCAAAAATGATATAATTGCGATGGAGAAGGTACAGAGAAGGGCTACCAAAATGATAAAGGGGATGGAACAGCTCCCCTATGAGGAAAGACTAAAGAGGTTAGGGCTGTTCAGCTTGGAGAAGAGACAGCTGAGGGGGGATATGATAGAGGTGTTTAAAATCATGAGAGGTCTAGAACGGGTAGATGTGAATCGGTTTTTTACTCTTTCGGATAATAGAAAGACTAGGGGGCACTCCATGAAGTTAGCATGCGGCACATTTAAAACTAATCGGAGAAAGCTCTTCTTCACTCAACGCACAAACTCTGGAATTTGTTGCCAGAGGATGTGGTTAGTGCAGTTAGTGTAGCTGTGTTTAAAAAAGGATTGGATAAGTTCTTGGAGGAGAAGTCCATTACCTGCTATTAATTGAGTTGACTTAGAAAATAGCCACTGCTATTACTAGCAACGGTAACATGGAATAGACTTAGTGTTTGGGTACTTGCCTGGTTCTTGTGGCCTGGATTGGCCACTGTTGGAAACAGGATGCTGGGCTTGATGGACCCTTGGTCTGACCCAGTATGGCAGGTTCTTATGTAATGAGGAGGAGGTGCACCCTGAACACAGAGTCTGCAGCCCTTGGAGCTATTTTGCTTCTGATGCGAAGGATGTCTCCTATCCTTTACATGGATTTTGTATTTAATTTAAAGTAAACCTCATTTTTTTGTTGAACACCACTACTGGACTGCAGCTGTTTATTTTTTCCCTGATGACCTCAGCAAAGTAAGATCCCTCTTTTTGTGAGTGAGAGGGTGAATTTGCAGCATGGGCCCTGGAGGCTTCGATCCCTGGCACCCAGGGCTGAAATCTGGTGTTTTGAGTTGTGTGAGAGATCCAGGAGAGAAATCGTGGCCCTGGGACTTTGCTATAACCTTTGTATTAGGGATGCCCAAAACATAGTGGGGGAGTACACCCATACATCAGTGTGTGTACCAGGATCAGCCGCAAATTTTCAAAGCAAACTTACTCATATAAGACTGCTTTTGAAAATATGGGCTTAACTTTTTAAAAGATAACTTACATCCTTAACTTGCATTGCAAAAGATGAGATTTAGGCAGACATGCTGAAGACGTTTGTAACTTTAAGGGTAGTTGAGGTGGTGGAATTTTCATCTGGGAATGGTTTTTAGGTATAATGAATCCTGCAGGGCAGTTAGTAGTTAACCATTGGAGGTCCCTTCTAGGCTTGTCTTGCTGTGAATCCATTGTATGGGATTCGCATATTTTAATTCTAGTTTTCCTAGCGTGTAGACAGATGGACTCAGGACCAGTGGGTTTATGCTTCCTTGGAGATGGAGACTGAGCAAGCTGATGTCACAGTCTTTATAACCCTACGGTGACTCCAGCCTGCCAGTATTCTCCGTGTCCAGCAGATGGTGGACGTGCATTAAAAGCTTTGAGCTTTTTCAAAGGAGAAATTTGAAGGTCTAAGTTCAGGAAAAGAAAACCCTGCTCTCCTGCGGTGATACCTAAAGGTCCCTCCTCCAGTTGAGAATTCCTGAGGCAATTTCCGTGGTCCCTCAGAGGTGTTCCTTGGACCGGTAGCTGGGTTTCTCGGCATGGACTTAGCTGCTAGTTCAGCTTAAAGGCAGCAGGTGCAGGAGGCCGAGTGTAGCGGTGATGGCAGATGCCCTCTCCCCCTGCAGCCGAAGACAGTTTTAACCTGAATCAGAGACAGAGGGGTTTCAGGACTTCCTCCAGTCTCCGTTCTCGGCGTGCCTTGCCAATATTCGTTTCCGCTCCCATTAGGGTTAGGGAACTGGGTAGTCTGGTGGGTTGAGTGGCCCCCTGTGGGCTAGGCCCCACGCTAAGGCTTATTTTTTGCACACCGCAGTGGTCATTTTCGCGCACTCTTGTGCATGTTCTGCTGCCCTCTATAGACCGTTGTTATGCGCAGTGTGTCGGCTCTGCGCACGCGTCAGGCGCTCAGTTTTTGGGTGCAATTTTTATGTGCACAAACTATTTTATATGCTTAACTTGGTGCACAGGTTGTACATGCGCCTTGCCATGCTTTCTTCTAGGTGCTTATTTTTTCATCGCATTTCATTTTTGAGCGTGAGCCATTCCAACACAATTTACCGCAGCAGTGGCACCGGTAAGCAAGAAGCCTAAGTGTCTTCCTATTTGTGTTGTCTGACATATTAGGGCTTCTAAGCTGTGTCAGCACTGCTCGGACACTCAGGGAGAGTTGTCTTCCTCTGATTTTGCTAAGCCTGGCTCTTCCCATTCTGATGATGGGTTTGTCATGCCCTTGACTGGAGGGATGCCAGATCTTAGTTCTCCCTTGACTGGCTCCTCCGCTGGCGAGGGCAGTTCAGTGGGACCAGCTCCAGTTCCTTCTGGGCTTGGTCTGGACCCAAATGCTTTTTCTTGGGTGGAATTTTTTCAAGGCTTACAAGCCTTTCTTCAGGCGCAGTCCTCCACTTCCCCTATTGTCTGGTCGGACCTTCAGCCTACGGCTCCTCCCTCTTCCAGTTCTATGCTTAAATGCAAAGCTTGTCTCTACTCCCTGTGGGTGTTTCCAACAGGAATCCAGATAGCACTGATGATGAGATTGATCCTGATTCCCTGGAAGATGGGGAAATTCCATCAGGGCTGGAACTGTATCGAACCATATTGCGGTTCTTTCATAGAGATGAACTACCGGCCCTGATTTCCCAGACCTTGAAACAGCTGAGTACTCCTGGTTCAGATGCTATGTCAGAGCCGAGGAAGAACCCATTTTGGTTTCCTTACATAAAGCTTGGTTTTTTCCCGGTGATGGATGCCATCCACGAATTAATTGATCTGGAATGGGATGCCCCAGAGGCAAATTTTATAGGGGTCGGACATTGGAAGTCCTGTACCCCCTGGATCCAGCTGTGAGAGAGCATTTGCGTTTTCCCAAAGTGGATGCTCTGGTATGTGCCGTGTCTAAGCAGATGACTATCCCCATAGAGGGAGAAGCGGCCTTGAAGGATGTAATGATAGAAGGATTGAGGCTATTCTTAAGCAAGCCTTTGAGGCAGTGGTGATGAATTTACAGATTGCCTAGTGGCGAGATCTTGTCTGCTTTTCTCTCAGGAAGTTGATGAGTCTGGGGAAATTCTAGAATGGTCATGGAGCCTACTGCTGCCTTTTTAACAGACGCAAGCTGTGATTTGATCCGGACCTCAGCCAGAGGAGTGGCTTCGGTGATAGCGGCCAGGCATCAACTCTGGTTGCAAAATTGGTCAGCTGACACAGCTTCCAAAGCCAATCTTTCAAAGATGCCCTTTAAAGGCTCGCTCTTGTTTGGGAGCGAGTTGGAGAAACTGGCCAGTAAGTGGGGCGAGTCTCCGGTGTCTGTTGTTGGAGGATAAGAAACTGTTACAGCACCCCTTTGGTATTAGGAGTAGTTTCTGGGATTCCAGGCATTTTCGTCCCTACAGAGGAATGACCTTTCAGTGGTCTCGGCCTTTCAGTAGGTCTCAGTCCTTTTGTCCCTGGCAGCTCAAGAGAAGAGTGGGCTCGGGTGGTAGACCTTCCCAAGTTTCCCAATAAAGGTTTACCGACACAACTTCCAGAACAGGAAATAGGGGGACGTCTCTCTCTCTCTTTTATCGGAGGTGATTTGAGATCACTTCGGACCAGTGGGTCCAGGAGGTGATACGAGAAGGGTATGCACTGGAATTTCACAGTATTCCTTGAGACGTGTTCATAGTGTCCCCATGCCACTCCCCACAGAAGAAGCAGGCATTGAAGTTCACATTTCAAAGGCTCCTCAGACTGAGGGCTGTGGTTCCGCTGCCCACATGTCAAGAAAGTATGGGGCGATATACCATTTATTTTGTTGTGCCAAAGAAGGAGAGCGCTTTTCGTTCCATCTTGGATCTCAAGATAGTTAACTATCACTTGAAAGTGACTCATTTTTTAATGGAAACCTTACGCTCTGTAATAATGGCGATGCAGTCGGAATTTCTGACCTGCTTAAATCTGACAGAGGCTTATCTTCATATTCCCATCCGACTGGAACACCAACACTTTCTATGCTTTGCAGTGTTGGGGTGCCATTATCAGTTTCGGTCTAGCCACCACTCCCAGAACATTTTCCAAGATTATGGTGGTTGTGGCATTGGCCTTGCGAAAAGAAGGAATCCTGGTGCACTCTTATTTGGACGACTGACTGATTCGAGCTAAGTCTTAGGAAGAGAGCCGCCTGGTCACATATAAGGTGATCTCCTTATTGCAGGAGCTTAGTTGGATGGTGAACCTGACCAAGAGCAATCTTCAACCATCCCAGTTGTTGGAGTATCTGGGGGTCTGGTTCGACATGGGACAGGACAGAGTTTTGCTTCCAGAAGTTTGGATCCAGAGATTGTCTCAAGTGCATCAGTTGATAAACACCATACACCCAACAGTGTGGTCCTACCTACAGGTACTCAGCTTGATGGCAGCTACCCTGGAAGTGGTGCTGTGGGCAAGGGTGCATGTGCATCCTCTTCAGTTCTTTCTGCTATCTCATTGGAACCCACAGTCTCAGGGCTATGTGGTTTGGCTCCACTTGCCAATGGAAATCTGCTCCCCCTCCAGTGGTGGTTGCAAGAAGATCATCTGAGAAAGGGAGTTCCCTTGTTCTCTCCGGCCTGGTTGGTACTCACGACAGATGTGAGTCTCCACGGTTGGGGGCTCACTGTCTGGAGTTAATGGCTCAGGGGTGCTGGAATGCTGAAGAGTCCCCCTGGAACATCAATTGCCTGGAGGCCTGGGCGGTACAGATGGCATGTTTGCAGTTCAGCCACAGGCTGTGGAATCAAGCGTTTCATCTGATGTTAGACAACATGATGATGGTGGCCTATATCAACTGCCAGGGTCAAACCAAGAGCCAGCAAGTGTTACAGGAAATAGACCAGTTGATGGAATGGGTGGAAGGTCATCTGCAGATTTCGGCCTCTCACATTGCAGGAAGAGACAATGTAAGAACAGACTTTCTCAGCGGGGAGAGTCTGGACCCAGGAGAGTGGGTGCTAGCAGCTGAGACATTTCAGCTGATTGTGAATCGCTGGGGTCTTCCATTCTTAGATCTGCTGGCGACTTCTCAAAATGTGAAGGTTCCGTGGTTCCTGGGAATAGATGCTGTCATACAGGTATGGCCGGAAGACAGATTGCTTTTTTGCTGTGGCCCTTGCTGGGCAGGATTATTTGCAATTTTGAAGGCCACAGGGGGCTAGTAGTCCTACCAGACTGACCCAGGCATCTGTGGTATGCAGATTTGTGACGACTCCTGATGGAGGCCCCCCCTTTGTCTTCTGCCGCACATGGATCTGCTTCAGCAGGGACTGGTTTGTTCACGAGGATCCAACTCAATTCTGTCTTATGGGTTGGACCTTGAGAGGGCTCACCTGTTAAAGCGTGCTTATTCCTCTGCGGTGATTGCCACGTTACTCCGCGCTCACAAGTTCTCCCCTTCCTTGGCTTATGTGCGGAATTGTAGAGTTTCTGAGGCCTGATGTGAGGAGCAGGGTGTTCTTCCTCGTTCAGTTAAGATCTTTCTCATTCTGGATTTTTTGTAGGATGGATTGAATAAAAGCTTGGCCCTTAATTCCTTGAAGGTGCAGGTTGCGGCTCTTGCCTGTTTCAGAACCCTGGTAAATGGTGTTTCCTTGTTGTCTCATCCTGATGTGGCCCATTTTTAGAAGGGAGAGAAGCACCTTAGGCCTCCCTTGAGGTTACCGGTTCCATTGTGGAGTTTTAATTTGGTGCTGGAATTTTTGGTGGACCCTACGATCTGACCTCTGTGTAGCCTTTCCTTACAGTTGTTAACTTTGAAGACTGTGTTCCTGGTGGCTATATGTTCTGTGTGTCGGATTTCTTAGCTGCAGACCTGGTCTTGCCGGGAGTCGTTTCTTCGGGTGACTCCGGAGGCGTTACAGCTGCGTACTTATCCATCCTTCTTGCCCAAACTAGTCTCTGACTTTCATTTGAATCAGACCATCTCCTTGCCATCCCTGGATAAGGTCAGGGATGCAGAGGAGTTTTGCCTTTTGCACTTCTTGGATGTTAAGCGTCTAGTCATGCAGTATCTGGAGGTCTCTGAGTCTTTTTGAAAGACAGATCGCCTGTTTGTTCTCCATGGTGGGAGTAAGAAGGGTGATCCGGCTTCACAGGCTACCATAGTTCGTTGGATTAAGGAGGTGGTCACGGCTGCGTATGTGGATGCTGGAAAACCATTGCTTGCTCAGGTTAGGGCGTATTCCACTAGGGCTCAGGCAGTGTCAAGGGCGGAGGTTAGTCTGTTGTCTCCTGTCGATATCTACCGAACTGTGACGTCGCCCTCCTTACACACTTTTTCCAGGTTTTATTGCTGGATGTGCAGGCCCAGGAGGATGCAGCCTTTGCACATGTGGTGTTGACTGGACTGCGGGCAGGCTCCCACCCTGTTGGGGAGTAGCTTTGGTACATCCCACTGGTCCTGAGCCCATCTGTCTACTTGCTAGGAAACAGAGAAATTACTTACCTGATAATCTTGTTTTCCTTAGTGTAGAGAGATGGACTCAGCTTCCTGCCCTCAGCTGCCGCATGAGTCTGTCACTAGTCCTCCTATGGGGCTCTGGGTCCCAAGGAATTATTGGTAAGTGTTCATCCAGTCCCTAGCGTGGGGAACTTAGAATCTTATGTGAGTCCAGTGTTTAGGGTTGGTTGAGTACAGTCCTGGTTATCTGTTTTTAATCATGTTTTTATTCAAGTTTTTTGCTAGTCTGTCCACAGTTGCTTTTGAAGAAAATACTGGCCGGCTAGGGGTCACTGCAGGGTTATATATACTGTGATGTCAGCTTGCTCTGTCTCCATCTGCTGGCAGGGGAGCATAAACCTGAGTCCATCTCTCTACACTAAGGAAAACAAAATTATCAGGTAAGTAATTTATCCATTTTTATTCCTTTATTTAATATAAAGGAGATGTCTATGTTGTTGTTGTTCTGCATTGATATCTTTTTTTTACTAAGAAGTTAAGTTTGAAGATTCTTTTCAGCAGTTGCTGCATTTTTCATATTTCTTTTCTTCACAGGCGTCAATGCTTACAAATCCTGATGGACCTTTTATTAATCTGTCTAGATTGAATTTTGCAAAATATGCCCAAAAGCCAAACTTGGCAAAGGTACGTACCCGATGTGTTTATGGTCTTAAATTTTGTTTTTCACTCGCAGGCCGTCCCGGCTTCCAGTGTTAGGTGATGTGCTTCAAATTGTTTCACCAACAGCCGCTATCACTTTATAGTGGCACACCCAGAGCTGGAGCGCATCCCCTCCCTCCCAGCACACCCACCCAGAGCTGGAGCGCATCCCCTCCCTCCCAGCACACCCACCCAGAGCTGGAGCGCATCGCCTCCCTCCCAGCACACCCACCCAGAGCTGGAGCGCATCGCCTCCCTCCCAGCACACCCACCCAGAGCTGGAGCGCATCGCCTCCCTCCCAGCACACCCACCCAGAGCTGGAGCGCATCCCCTCCCACCCAGCACACACACCCAGAGCTGGAGCGCCTCCCTCCCACCCAGAGCTGGAGCACATTGCTTCCACCATGCACCTGAGCCTTGCTGGACCTCTGTGTGTAAAACAGTCTTTTATGTGCAAAAGTGACCTTTTACAAAAAGGCCTGCCCCATATGTGAATAAACTTAGGTGCCTATGTTATGTTCAGTGGAGGAATTCCTGGGGGAGGAGTTTGGATTTTCATACATATGTAACAAAATTTGACCATACATGCATACATTTTCAGGGAAATTTTATGTGCCAGAAATAACAGGTGTAACTTGTGCAGGGTAGTTTTGCTGGGATAATTTTCAAAATGGGCTTAAGCACCTATACCAAAATTTCAAAGCGGATATAACTTACGTGCAATGCTCGAAAATTACCCTCTAAGCTCGAACCCATGTCATTTTGCACTATCGCAGAGCCATTGGACTGGCTCCAAGCAATCTCTTCTATTATTTGTTAGCACAAAAGTTGTCCTGTCTCTTCTTCAATACTTTGAATAAACCAGTCCCTAATTCCATTGAGAAATTGTTTATCATTGAAACGAATTCAAAGCAAATTTGCTAACCTTTTGATTTGATTGTGCTGTAAACAAAACAGAAGACAGTGGCTGTAGGGATCTTCAGCATAGTGGTAGGAGGTATTTTAATAAACCTGTAGTTTGCAGATTAAAAAATAATTTGTAATAAATACCAGTGGGTGATGTGGGGAGGTTCATCTGTACGCCTTGTATTGTGCTCACATGGTGGTGAGATGGTCCATCAGATATTGTAATTTATGTCCCATGACGTCCCAGTGACTTGTGGCCTGAGCTTTGCATCCACCTTATTTGCATGGAAGGGAGTGCTCCAGCAGCACAGGAATAAACAGCAGCTAGCCCCAGAGCTGGCATGCCGGTATAGAAATGTAACTTTTTCCCATGGACTTCTGTTAGCTGAAAAGGCACATGACGATTCTGTTTCCAATCTGAATATGCAGAGCACGCCACCCCTGTTGGCAAACCATTGAGCTTCATTACTTTAATCGCACAGGCATAAACATCAAGTTTAGGAAGAGAAAATGGAAAGACTCTGACACATCCACTAATATATCAAACAAGGAAAACCCCCAGGCCTAGCGACATGAGGCAGGGAAGTGCAGAAGAGTCCTGCTGATTCAAAGCCTGTGCCGCAGTCCTTTTAAGTGTGAAAAGCAAATAGCGTGGCGAGCCTGCCTGAGTGTCCTTGATCATGTTGGATTTTGCATTTTGGAAATGTTCCAGTTTATGAAATCCAGCTGTCATTTCAGTGAGAGAGAGTGGATGTAGTGCGATACGATGTGACTCATGTCTGCAGAATGTGGGACTCGTGTTCTAATTTTGTTTTGTTTTGTTTTTTAACATCTTCTCTTCACAGACCCTGTTTGAATACATTTTCCACCATGAAAATGACGTCAAGAGTGTAAGGCCCAGTTTAAATCGCATTTCATTAGTTCATTAAGGGTCTCATTTTTGTTTATACATTTCTGACAGGGATACAAATTACAAAATATTGTCCTTTCCTTAGTACTGAAGTCGTTATAATTTTGTTGAAAAACAGTGTTAGAGAAAGTTCAGTGTTACAAACATACATGAAATATCATCATTTCAGCTGTAAGGCGTTATAAATAAACACATTCGTCTCTTTTTACGCCATGTACAGCACATTTAGAACACTGTTGGGGGGAGGGGAAGAAGAGGGGTTTCATTTAGAAATGTCCCCAAGTTGCAGGGCACCTGGGAGACTCCCTAGTAATGGTAGCTATTTGGATCAGGCTGTGAAAATAAGACTACAAAGGATGCCTAGGAGGCAACATCCACACTAGTATTGCTGGCTACTTAAATTATTACAGAGCTTGGAGGTTAGACACGGGAAAGGTGGGGTGCTGGACGGAAATAGGTGAGTATCTTGTAAGCTCATCCTCCTAAGATGAGGAAGAGAAAACTCCTGAAGAAGGAAGGAGATCTTTCAGGAGGACACACTCTGTGGCTGACAGTTGGGATGTATCCTTAGCCATGTGGGCAGAGGAAATGGGCAGACTGGATGGGCCGGATGGTCTTTGTATGACATAATCTACTCTGTCCTACGGGAGACAGTAAGGCATTTAGTATTGTTGCTTGTACATTTTTGCTGAGTTATAATACATGTTCTGGTTTCCAAAGTTAGAGCACAGTTCATCATGTGAGAAAACTCCTCAATAACTGTACACTGCAAAACTTTCATACCGTATACTATCAGATCTCTCCAAACTAGGCAGTAAAAAATTAGAGACCCATTGAATGTTATGAATGGCTGTAGTCTATTTTGATTCCGAGCATAATCTGTGTATCTGCAGTGTCTCGCTGATGTCTTTTGTATTTTATCCTCTGAATGGCATGACATCTGTCAGGCTAACTGCTTTGATTTGCAATAAAGGCAATCTACGATAAATGGATGGCTTTTTAGTGTCTTGCATATTCTGATTTGATGGAAAATGGAAGCAGAAAGAGCTCTGCAGCTTGTAGTTTTTTTCAGCACAGCATATTAGATGAAGCATGTCACTAACTGAGAAGCACAGATGGAAAGGCGAAAGAAAAGATAAACCAGCTCCTCTTTCCCTGACACAGTTGGAGGAAATCTCATCACCTCGTGGACTCCATGTCCAAAGGGCAGCGATATTTAGCTAGACATTCATATCAAGTCTTCTCGTTGCTTGCATAGGGTTTTTCATGAAGTCTTATGAATCCAGAATGATTTTATCTAATGCAAAAAGTATTGTTTCTTCTTCTGTAAAATGGCATTCCCTGTACATACCCAGATCAGTCCAGACTTCTGGGTTTTGCCTCCCTGCCAGCAGATGGAGACAGAGACACTGTACATAACCCAGTGTGCAACCTGCAGTCTCTCAGTATTTCTCTGTCTCCAGCAGATGGTAAATGGTGCAAAACCTGCAGTTCTGCAGTCAGGAGACTGTTTTGGATTTATGAGCCTTCCTCCCAGGGAGTTTTTGGGTCCTAGTGGGTCATTCCCTGTCTGGTCGAAGTGGACGAGCTGGGGGTTGGTGACCCTTTCTATGCTCACTCCTTTCTTCCATGGGGTGTAAATCTGAGGCTCCCTCTATCAGATCCCTCACGAGGCTGCTAAGGCAGCTACAGGTTCAGGGCAGCTGTTTTTTTCTTGGGGGGGGGGGGGGGTTTGAGGGTTCAAACTGTTTATTTAATAAACATCAAACATTACAGAATAAGCACGTTATTTGAAGCTTACACTTGTGCAGATTAACCATTTCAAGATTTTGTCCCTTCCCCCTGAGAGGATAGATATAGATATAGATATAAGAATAAGAAAATAAAAAGGCAGCTGTTTTTTTAGTCGGTCCCTTTTTTAATTTGGCTGATTTTCTTTTTTTCTGTTAGCAACTCTGTGTTACATTCTTGGGAGTAAGTATTGTAAGTTTGGTAAAGTTTTGAAGAAAATAAAAGGTATGGCTTGCACTCCTGGAAAATGAATCTCTGCACCAAACGAAAGTATTGGTTTCTATGTAACTTTATTTGTTCTCAGAGAATAAAAAAAAAAGAGAGAACAAGAAACTCGTTAGAGGAATCTGTGCAGCAATGAGGTTCCAGGGGGAGAGCTACCTTAGCAGCTCGGAGAGCTCAGTGACAGGGTTTTTCAGCAGCTTCTCTGCCTGTGGAGAAGACCGGGTGTTGGCTCCATGGTGCTGAGGGACTGTTCCCCTGCTTGCCGTTGAGGGGCTGGTGGTGCCGCGGGGAGGAGCAGTGTGTGTGCGTGTAGTAAAAGCATTCAGGGGTCTGCGTCAAGCATGACCACACTGATAGAACAAGCCTCACGGATGACGGGGTCTAGCACTGAAGCTTTCCCCCATCAGTGTGGAAACAGCAGCCATTTTCGATACCCTAGCAGCATCAGCGGGAGTGGCAGGGGAACTATTGCCTGCTGTTCCCTGTCCCGCAGAGCTGCAGAGAGGTGCTTGCACTCAGGAGGAGTAGAGGTCTTCTGCTGGTTTTAATTTGCTTATGCGCAAAGCGTGTTTAGCGAGATGCTGGCTCTTGGCCCCAGTCTCCATGGATTCTCAGCCAGTCAAGAGGCCTGAGCTGTTGAGAAGTTCTTCAGGCCAATGATTTTCGAAGCTGGATATTAAACTGATCCGGGCCCGAACACATGGTAGGCCACTGCAGCGGTTCTTTTCTCATGTGCGTAGACGTGTGCACGCATTCTCACTATATGGCGGTTGCATGTGCTGGGACCTGTGCGCATAAGGCCACAGCCTAGATTTGAACGTCTACATCTGCTACCTAGATTTGAGCATGTATTTGCACAGGTACTTATGCACATAAGACTGTAACCTAAATTTGAGTGCGTATTTGTGCAGCTACTTGTGCGCGTATGACCACAACCTAGTCTTGAGCGCATATTTGCATGCATCCTGGAGGAGTGTGCATGTACACCCAGGTGTGGCATTGGTGTGCACACAGGCGTTCGCCTGGAGCCAAAGTTCAGGAGAGCTGGGCGCCAGGGATGAACAGGTCTAAGCGTCTTGCTATCTGTGAGGCTTGCCGTCTGATAGCAATTCAGTTCTCACTCTCTGTTTGTGTCAGTGTTGTTTAGATGCTCAAAGAGATTTGACTACTACAGCTTTTTTCCATGTTGGGACATCCCTCTCAGCCTGTGGCGTCTCTGGAGGGGGGGTGGTCAAGGGACTGAGTGTCCAGGTAGCGACATTGGGTCGTCTCTGGATGTTCTATGGTTCCTTCAGGGAGCTAAGAATTTGTGTCCTCAGGTGCAGAACATTTGTCCATCTTGGAATCTGAATCTAGTCCTTTGGGACCTAAGTTTCTAGCTGAAAATTCACCTAAAATTTGGAGCCTAAATTTAGGCCTGTAATTAATTTGCCAAGATTTAGGTGTCCAGTGCTGAAAATGAGTGCTGTACCTAACCTTTTTTTTCTGTCGATTAGCAGGCTGAATTAGCCATTACATGTGGATGACGTCATCTGGCAGCATTGAATAGACTCATCTCTCCAAGCTAGTTGAGCTTTCAGCTATACTGATCGTGTGTTGGCAATGGCTGTAACAACCCTTAAGGTCGTGCTTGCATTCTCTTATTCATAGCACACGTGGGGCAGGACTCTACATAATACTTTATGTTGGTCTTCATCTGGGACCACCAATAGTGTCAAATGATTAATTCCAAGGTTCAAGTGATATCTGAGTGACCCGCCAAGTGGGATTCAGGAGCCCACCGAAGAACTTTCTGTTGTAGGTGCCGGGGAACCGCAGTCTTCCCAGGAGGAACAGTGAATGTGACAGCAACCACAATTTTCTCAGGGTCAATGATATGCTGTGGAGATTCTAGAGAGCCCTCAGTATCAAAGGAACATGAAAGAGCATTGGCTTTTCTCTTCTTTTCAGCGGGACAGTAGCACAACTCAGTCAAAGTGATTTAAAAAAATGACCAATGGGCTTGCTGGGGTTCCGCCTCTATGCTTTTGCTAGGTGTTCTAGATTTTTGCGATCATATAGATGGTTATTGGGTCCTTAGCTCCTTCCAGCAAGTATCGCCATTTCTCTAAGGCCAGCTTGATCACTAGAGCTCACAATCATTAATGGTACGGTGGTTCTCTGCCGAAGAGAATTTTTGAGAAATAAGAGCAGGTCATGAGAGTACTATGATGTTTATGCTGCAGGAGGACAGCACCTATCCTGAGGGTAGATGCATCTACTTCCAGAATGAATGGCTTGGACGGATCTGGGTGAGACAGGCACAGATTAAGAGTGAACTTCTCTTTGAGATGCTTGAAGGATTGGATAGTATCCTTGGTCCAGTTTTTGGTGTCTGAACCCTTCCTAGTTAGAGCTGTGAGCAAGGCCACCAAGGAGGAATTCCAGAAAGCGCTGCAGGGGCCTTGAGACCCATGGGCTGGGGCCACTCCAGTATGGCCTTTATTTTATCTAGTTCCAAACATAGGCCTTGGTGGGAGATCATGTATCCCAAGAAGGGAAACTCTTCCTTTTCGAAGGCACATGTCCCTAAATTGGCATAGAGGTGGTGCTCATGGAGTCTCTGGAGAACCTGTCTTATATGATATCAATCCATCTTGGACTTGGAGAACACTAGGATATCATCCATTTAAACTACCATATGGGAGTAGAGTAGATCCCAGAAGATCTCATTGACCATAATTTGGAAGACTGCTGGGGAAGCTGCAACACCCGAAGGGCATCTTAGGTATTTATAGTGTCCGACACAGGTATTTAAGATGGTCTTACGTTCGTCACTTTCTCAAATTTGGATTCCCAAAGGCTATCAAAGAGCTCAGAGATCCAGGGAAGAGGATAGCAGTGGTTCTTGGTACTGAAGTTAAGACCAAGATAATCAATGCAGGGACGTAACGAACCATCCTTCTTTCCTACGAAAAAGAATCCAGCCCCAGCAGGAGATGAAGAGAGGCAAATGAAGCCTAGGTCCAAATTTCTCTTTTATATATTTGGTCATAATATTTGCTTCAGGAGCAGAGAGTGGGTATACTCTGCCTCTGGGCATAACCTTGCCAGGAACCAAGTCTATAGTACAGTCGTCGGAGTAATGAGGCAACAGGACCTCTGCTTGCTGAACACATCAGCAAACCCTGAGTATTGTGGTGTCAGACCGGGGAGCGAAACTTTGGTAAGGCATTGTTCATTACAGCTAGGGCTCCCCTTGGTGATCTATAGTGTGGCTTTGCTTTCTCTGCAGCACCCACAACAGCACTTTTCAGTGTTACTTTAAAAATAAAAAAAAGCAAAGTAAATCTTTCTTTTGGAGGCTTTGCCTCCTCAAAACATGTCAGTGAAGAAAATGTCTATGGTAAGCAGATTCAAAAATTGCATTTAGGCAAAGTAATGTCCCTCATGAATGATCTTGAGCTCTGCGCTATTGATGCCTCAGGACGGCGCATCACCAAAGCAACTGCTACCATTGTGGACGGATTGAGGAGCTGTGTACATTTCTCTGGAGTCACTACAGATCCTCCTCCTGCAGTGCAGTGTCATCTGCCTTGCTGGGAAAAGAGTTGAGCAGAAGTTCCTCAAAAAAAAAATCCCCCATCGACTCAGGCCAAAGCTCTGGGGTCCAGTAGCATAAATCGCCTTGGTTTGAAGAAGAAGCAGCACCAGCCCTTGGAACCATTGGAACCTGCATCAATGAAGCACAAGCGCTCGAAGAGAAGTGTGTTTGCATCAGTGCTGATGCAGCGACCATCATCAGCGACATTGGCTTTGAAACATGCTGCTTTGAAGCACCTGCAGTGCAAGCAGCCCATATTTCATCAATGTACCTTGAGGCTTCCTCTTACAGATCAGTACTTCCATTGCCACAGCATCCTCGAGTTGCACCAGCTTCCTCAACTTGACTTCCCAAAGAGCCATTGATGCTATCAAAGTCATATTCTTCAAAAGTGTCAGGTATTTCACTCCATCAAGTTCATTGACATGTCAAGCTCACCAAGCTGCTCTACCAAAATAGCTGTATGCAGCCTATCCTAGATTGGTTTCATTAATCAGTCGGATGTTGTGAAAACATCTGTCTTTGTTTTATTTGTAACATGTTTGTAATAATTATTTTATGTAAAATTTTATGCACGTTATTTTGTACATTGCCTAGTATTTAGGCGATTTAACAAATTTTAATAAAGATAATAAAGATTGGTGGGGGAAGGAGTCATACTACCTCTGCCCCCATCAATAACAAAAACCCTCACACCAGTCCAGTTATCTATGAAGGGTCTGCATTTGGAAACCCCAGTTCTAAATTCTGCTCACTCCAATAGACCACCTATCGGTCTCCAAAGAGAATGTTCCACCACCCTTCACCAGGTCAAAGGATGCAACAGTCACTTGTACAAATTATGGGACTCATGAAAAGTTTTTTTTACATCTCTGTCCAAGGAGTTAAAATGAATGGTCCTATCCACCATTGCTGCAGTGGTTCCTGAGACTGGAGTCCCAGTCTCACCTATCAGCTCGAACACATCATCAGAACCCATAATTCAGGGTTCTTCATAATCTCCCTCTGTCGCAGTGGAGTCCAGTCTATCAGAGGTGATGGACCAGGGCATTTCTCCTTAGGGGCAACCAGAAGAACTTCCGGTTTGCCCTCTTCGTTATTGGAGTCGTGGATAAGTGAGCCCACACCAGTAAGTTCGGAGGAAGACTACAGGTATTCCTTCGGATCCACTTCCGGATCCCCTTAATCACACCTCATCCCCAGAAGACCTGACCTATTCCAAATTTGTGAAAGAAATAGGAGTGACCCTTGGGTCCATGTCCATAAAGATAAGGACCCTGGCTCTGGAACTCCTCAGTTTTCTTCAGATACTGGATGCCTCATTGGAACCAGTGGCTCTTCCAGTCCACAACATTCTCAATTTATTACAAATGAAAATGTGGGAAACACTGATTTCAGGCATCCCTATGGCAAGGAAGCTTAGCCTGAAGTGTGCCTGTTTGATAGTGGGAACAGAAAAGAAGTCTTTCATGAAGGACTTTGACAAATGCTTTCTGGAAATCCAGATTCTCTATATCAACTGGCTCATAGAAACATAGAAATGACGGCAGAAGAAGACCAATCGGCCCATCCAGTCTGCCCAGGAAGCCTCACACTTCTTTTTTTTCTCATACTTATCTGTTTCTCTTGGCTCCTAGTAACCTTTGGTTCTATTTCCCTTTCACACCCACCATTAATGCAGAGAGCATTGATGGAGCTGCATCCAAGTGAAATATCAAGCTTGATTAGTTAGGGGTAGTAACCGCCGCAATAAGCAAGCTACACCCATGCTTATTTGTTTTACCCAGATTATGTTATTCAGCCCTTATTGGTTGTTTTTCTTCTCCCCTGCCATTGTAGCAGACAGCTATGCTGGATATGTATTGAAAGTGAAGTATGCATTGAAAGCCACATTATCTATCAACAAATATTGAATAAGCCTAATAATTGGTAGTACCTATAGCTTATGAACTCTTCGTTAATTTTACATACTCTTGCCCACCCCTGTTTTTTTTTAAATATGGAGATGGCAGGCCTCCATCCTTCCGCTCCGTGAAGGTGGAACACCAACCACTGGCCACTGGCATCCCTCTCCGTGGCTACTGCCGCTCCGTGCAGTGTTTTGCTGCCTCCTCTTTATACACTTCCTCTAGACCTGATGGATCCACAGTGTTTATCCCACGCCCCTTTGAAGCCTTCACAGTTTTGGACTTCACCACTTCCTCCGGAAGGGCATTCCAGGCATCCACCACTCTCTCCGTGAAGAAATATTTCCTGACATTGGTTCTTAGTCTTCCTCCCTGGATCCTCAGCTCATGACCTCTGGTTCTGCTGATTTTTTTCTGACGGAAAAGGTTTGTCGTCGTTTGGATCGTTAAAGTTTTTCAAGTATCTGAAGGTCTGAATCATATCACCCCTGTTCCTCCTTTCCTCCAGGGTGTAAATATTTAGATTCTTCAGTCTCTCTTCGTATGACATCCGATGAAGACCCTCCACCTTTTTGGTCGCACTTCTCTGTACCGCTTCCATCTTGTCTCTGTCTCTTTGTAGATACGGTCTCCAGAACTGAAAACAGTACTCCAGGTGAGGCCTCACCAAGGACCTGTATAAGGGGATAATCACTTCCCTTTTCTTACATTCCTCTCTCTATGCAGCCCAGCATTCTTCTGACTTTTGCTATCGCCTTGTTGCATTGTTTCACAGACTTCATATCATTAGACACTATAACCCCTAGGTCCCTCTCCTGCTCCGTGCACATCAGCCTTTCCCCCCCCCCCCCCCCCCCCCCCCCCCCCCCCTCCGAATACAGTTCATTTGGATTTCCACTCCCCATATGCATGACTTTGCACTTCTTGGCACTGAATCTCAGCTGCCATATCTTTGACCACTCTTCCAGTTTCCTTAAATCCCGTCTCATTCTCTCCACTCCTTCCGGCGTGTCCACTCTGTTGCAGATCTTAGTGTCATCCGCAAAAAGACAAATCTTACCTTCTATCCCGTCCGTAATGTCGCTCACAAAGATATTGAACAGGACCGGTCCCAACACTGATCCTTGCGGTACACCGCTTAAAACTGCTCTCTCTTCAGAGAGAGTTCCATTTACCATCACACATTGTCTTCTGTCCGTCAACCAGTTTGCAATCCAGGTCACCATCTCAGCACTCACTCCTAAGCTCATCTTTGAAGTTCACTGAGATTTGTTTCATTTCCTCTGAATCACCACCTTTGAATATCATTTCTGGCTTGCGTATTTCAGACTACTATGGCTTTGTCATCCCTAAATGCTCCTTTTACCCCTTTTTACCTTGAATGTACCTGAAAACATTTTTATTATGAATTTTTGCTTCCACGTCAAGCTTCTCAAATTCTCTCTTTGCCTTCTTATCAATGTTTTGCATCTAATTTGCCAGTGCTTCTGCTGTTTCCTGTTTTCTTCATTTGTTTCCCTTTTCCATTTCTTGGAAAATTTCTTTTAGCTATTAGAGCTTCTCTAATCTCACCTTTTAACCAAATCCATAATCTTTTAGCCTTCCTTCCACCTTTTCTAATGGTATTGTATTTTTAAACAAAGTCAATGCCTGATGTAAATTCGTAACCTTTGCAGTTGCTCCTTTCAGTTTTTTCCTAACCATTTTCTTCATTTTATCATAGTCACCTTTTTGAAAGTTCAGTGCTGTTGCAGTAGATTTCTTTAGTGCCCTCCCTCCAGTTAAGTCAAATTTGATCATGTTGTGGTCACTATTGTCAAGTGGCTCCAACATATTAAACCCCTCACAAGGGCTAGGGGGCACTCCATAAAGTTAGCAAATAGCTCATTTATAACAAATTAGAGAAAATTATTTTTCACTCAATGCATAATTAAGCTCTGGAATTCATTGCCAGAGGATGTGGTTACGGCATTTAAGGTAACTGGGTTTAAAAAAGGATTGGATAAGTTCTTAGAGCAGAAGTCTATAAACTGCTATTAAACAATAAGGATTAGTAGCATGGGATCTATTCATTTAATGTTTGGGTACTTGTGACTTGGTTGGCCACTGTTGGCCACAGGATACTGGGCTTGATGGAACCTTGGTCTGACCAAGTATGGCATATCTTATCTTCTTATGTTCTCTGATCCAAAGTGACTCTGGCATAGCCTCCGGCAGCATGCTGTTCCAAGGACCTGGGATAGAACTGCCTCTAACTCTGGACTGCTTTATAGGTCCCCTAACTGGGATTTCCTGTGGTGCTGGCTAATGATGTCACATCCTCCAGGAGTATATAAGGAAGTCTCTTGCAGTCAGCCAGAGCCTGAGCAACAGGTCTCCTGGTGCCCTTGCGTTTCAGTGCATGTCCAACACTGCTCTCTACATTAATGGTGGGGGTGGAAGGGAAATAGAATAAAAAAGGTTACTAAGAGCCAAGAGAAACAGATAAGTATGTGAGAGAAAAAAAAAAGTGAGAAAGCTTGCTGGGCAGACTGGATGGGCCATTTGGTCGTCTTCTGCCATCATTTCTATGTTTCTATGTTGCTATCCTTGTCTCAGTCTTGCCTTGTGCCTTGTTCTGTGTTCCTGATTTGGTTCTTTGTGTTGTTCTTCCTTCCCTGTGTTCTGTTCCTTGTCTGCCCTTGTTACTGGCCTTGCTTATTTTCATTCCTTGCTTGTCCTGTTGGCCTTGAGTGTCTTGTCTGTTCTGTTTTTCTCTGACTGACTACTTGGATCCTGGCCTAGCCCCTGATCTTCCACTGTCTGCTGCCTACCTTGACTTCTGGCCTGTTACCCATTCTGCTGTCTGCTGCCTGCCACAGCCTTGCTCAGATCAGATTCTCAGCTTAGCCCCAGGGACCCACCTAAGTCCTGCCAGCTGCCAGAATCCAAGGGCGCAACCTATGGGGGAGGTGGCTAGTATAGGTGAAACTCCAGCTGGACCCACCTATGGGCTTCTCCACCTGCTGCTGGTGTGAGCCTAGTGAGATCACTCACTAGATAGCACCAGCCACGCCACAGCCACAAGGGTCCACTTCCTTGACAGCTTTATACAATATTGTTACCTCTTGTACCAAATCCTGCATTCCACTATGGACTAGGTCTAAAATAGTTTCCCCTCTTTTTGGTTCTAATACCAGTTGCTCCATGAAGCAGTCATTTATTGTATCTAGGAACTTTACCTGTCTAGAATGTCAGTTAACTCAGTCATTGTCTTCTATGGGACAGGTCACAAGAACATGAAAAGAGAATTGCAGTGGTGGTTACACCCTCCAGTTCTCGAGGAAGAAGTTCCTCTTTTACCGCCACCCCACCAAGTAACACTCCTTATGAACATCTCCACCAAAGGATGGGGTGCTCACAAAGGGTCCTTTCGAACCTAGAGCATCTGCTCCCCTGAAGAAAGCCAGTTTCAGATCATCTTACTGAAGTTAAGGGAGATAAGACACACCCTGTCAGCTTTTGCACATCATCGTCAAGGAAAAAAATCTTGATTCAGACAACCAAGTTTTATCTATTTATTTATTTAAAATTACTTTGATCCTGCACTCTACAAGATAGCCCGAGGTAGCATGGGGAACCTTGCATTTGGCAATTTGCAGATTTTACATACTATCTTTATCAAAGTAGTGAACTGGAAGCATAATTAAACTTTCTATTTGCCAGTTTAATCTGAATTTGCTTTTTTCATTCATTGAAATGATTTGATTGAAAAGAAAAGTTTTCACATCTTTTTTAAAGTTTAAGTCCAAAATCTCTTGTATCGGTTTTGGAAGAGAATTCCAAATTCTTGGACCTGTGACAGAGAAGGTTCAGCTTCTTATAATGTCAAGTTTTTTCTGTTTTTCTGGTGGGTACTTTCAGGAAGGTTTTGTTGGAGGAGCATAATTGCTTTGTTGGCCCATAAATACGAAGGGAAGAACTTAATTAAATAGATGAATCATTATGCATTAAGTTGAATATAAGTGACAACACTTTAAACTGAATATGCTAGACCACGGGAAGCCAAGTTGCCGTGTTTTATGTCAACAAGCAAGGAGGCACAAGATTATAGTCTCCCTGCCAGGAAACGCTAAAGATTTGGATTTGGGCAATGGAGACTTGAGCTGTCGTACAGGCAGTCTATCTTCCAGGGATCTCCAATATTTGGCAGATTGCCTCAGCAGAGTATTTCACCCACACGAGTGGTCTCTGCAACAATTAGTAGCCAACAGAGTGTTATCCTTATAGGATCTACCAACAGTGGATCTATTTGCCACAGAGCAGAACAACAAGTTAAATCAATTTTACTCAGCTCTACCCAGGATGCTTTCCTGCTCGATTGAGCAACAAGCCTTATGTCTGTTTTTCTTCTGATAGCGTTCATCGCCAAACAGTGCAGAAACTTCTCCAGGATTGTGCCCATCTGATCCTCATTGCTCCAGTGTGGCCCAGACAGATTTGGTTTGCATATCTTGTACAACTTTCTGGCAGTTTCCCCTTACATCTGGGGGCAGACCCTAATGTTGTTGACTGAAGGCGAAGGAGCGCTTTATTATCCCAACCTCTCATCTCTCAGTCTAACAACTTGGATGTTGAGCACTCAGTAATTGTGAATCTAGGCTTTTCTAAAGAAAATTGAAGACCTAGTCTCATTTAGAAAGCCATACACTAGAAGAAATTATACCTTCATATGGAAGAGATATTAGCAGTAGTGTCAGCAAAGCACTTTGGACCTATTCTGTGATCCCAAGCATTTGCTTAAGTACTTGCTCCACTTTTCTAATTCAGGTCTCACACCATCTTTACTGCAAGTACATCTCAGTGTTCTAGTAGCATTCTATGTTCTGGTTGACAGTAACTAATTTCTATTCAACTGCTGATATCTATTCAAGGAAAGTCTATCGCATGTTAAATGTCTGGTGTAAAAACTGCCAGTTCTATGGGACTTAAATGTTGTCCTTTCTCAACTGATGAAGCCTCCTTTTGAGCCATTGGCGTTGACCTCACTAAATGTTTTAACATTGAAAGTAGTGTTCCTTGTAGTGGTTACTTCAGCTGTAAGAATCTGCGAACTCCAGGCTCTCGTACACTACCTAACATATGTGCAGTTCTTCCAAAACAGGGTGGTCCTCTGTACTCACCTGAGGTTTCTACCGAAGGTAGTCTCTGCGTTTCATATCAATTATTTGATCGTATTACCTACATTTTTTTTTTTTACCAAGACTTTTATGCACATGAAGTAGAAAAAAACCTTCATACTTTAGACTGTAAAAGAGCATTAACTTATTGCAAGAAGCTAATTCAGCCACATTGCCTGTCTTCTCAGCTCTTTTATTTATTTATTTATTTATTGGTTTTTATATACCGGAAGTTCCTGTATACAATACATATCACTCCGGTTCACATTTAACAGGTATAACTATCGCCGGGAAGGCGGTTTACAAGGAACATATCGAATATAATGAACGGAAAACTAAAATACAGTATAATCTATTGTGAAGCTAAGATCAACTTAGAAAACAACTAGGAACATATAACTGGAAGCAAT
This sequence comes from Rhinatrema bivittatum, assembly GCF_901001135.1. Lineage (NCBI taxonomy): Eukaryota > Metazoa > Chordata > Amphibia > Gymnophiona > Rhinatrematidae > Rhinatrema > Rhinatrema bivittatum. The sequence goes on from NC_042618.1 coordinate 16,181,094, forward strand.
ATAAACATTACAATATTGCTATAGGACAGGGATGGTTGTTTTTTCTTCTTGCTTTTAGCTCTCTGGGAAAGCTTGACGGAAGAGCCAAGTCTTGAGTTTCACTTTAAAAGTGGTGTGGCACGGCTCAAGGCGGAGGTCCGGTGGTAGGGAGTTCCAGAGAGACGGGCCCGCTGCGGATAGAGCGCGTTTCCTCAGGGAAGATTTTGCAGGTTGGGTGATCATTCTGTTCTGGTATGCTCTTCTGGTTGGTTTATTAGAAGAGTGTAGTTGAAGTTGGAAGGTTAAGTTGAGTGGAGAGATGTAATGTATGGCCTTATGGATCATTATGCAGGTTTTGAACTGAATCCTGTATTTGATGGGAAGCCAATGGAGATGCTGGAGGATCGGGGTGATATGGTCCCTTTTTTTGGCATTGGTAAGGATCCTTGCAGTGGCATTCAGTACCATCTGGAGTGGTTTGGTGGTGTATGCGGGAAGGCCCTGCAGGAGTGAATTGCAGTAATCTAATTTAGGGAGAATGATGGCTTGGAGTACTGTGCGGAAATCCCTGTAGAGTAGAATGGGTTTTAGTTTCTTTAGCACTTGTAATTTAAAGAAGCATTCTTTTGTAGTGTTATTTATGAATTTGTTGAGGCTGAGTCTGTTGTCTAGTAGTACTCCCAGATCTCTGACTTGAGGTGCAGTGGCATATCCTGAGGTGTCTGGAGAGATGCTGGATGATGGATGGGTAGATTGATCCGGTGCTATTATTAGGATTTCCGTTTTGTTGGTGTTTAGAACCAGGTTGAGGTTGGTTAGCAAATCGTTGATGGTTGAGAGGCATTTTTTCCAGTAGGCTATGGTTTTGTGTATGGTCTCCATAATAGGGATGAGGATTTGTATGTCATCCGCGTATAAGAAATGGGTGAGCTTGAGGTTAGTAAGTAGATGACAGATTGGGAGAAGGTAAATGTTGAAGAGGGTGGGGGAGAGTGATGATCCCTGTGGTACCCCCATCCTGGCTTGGATAGGGTGAGATTCCTTGTTGTTTATCTTTACTTTGTATGTTCTGTTCTCCAGGAAGGATTTAAACCAATTGAAAGCTGCTCCTGTGATGCCGATGTCTGTTAGGCGTTGTAGTAGGCTAGAGTGGTTCACGGTGTCGAATGCTGAGGAAAGATCAAGAAGCGCGAGGAGACAGGGTTGGCCTTTTTCAAGGTTGAAGATAATGGTGTCATTTAATGTGGCTAATAAAGATTCGGTGCTCTTTTTCTTCCGGAATCCGTATTGGTTGGTGGTGAGGATATTGTTGTCGTCAAGGAAATCAGAAAGTTGTCTGTTGACAATTTTCTCCATAATTTTAGCTAGCATAGGGAGGTTAGCTATAGGTCTGTAGTTAGCCGGATCTGTAGTGGGAAGGTTGGGTTTCTTGAGGAGAGGTTTGAGCAATGCTAATTTGAGTTGGTCAGGAACTTGGTCTTGGGCGAGGGAGCAGTTAATAATATCTGCAACTGGCTTGGCAATTGTGTCATGGATTGAACTCAGCAGGTTTGATGGTATATGGTCTAAGGGGTGAGAGGACGGTTTAATCTTCTTAAGTATATTTGCTATTTCTAAGGTGGACGTGGGTTCGAGATTTTCAAGCGTTGCTGTGTTTGTGTTGGGTTGCAGAGAGGTTGCTGTGGTTGATTGAGGGCTGTGGTTGCTTGCGTGGCTTGTGTCTGGCGTTGGCCCTTTAAGGGGGGCTACAAGTGCGGTGATTTTGTTGTCGAAATAGTCGGCAAGTTCACTGGCTTTTTTTAGAGCTTGGTCATCTGGGATGTTTGGTCCGGGAGGTTTGGTGAGGGCAGAGACATAAGAGAAGAAGGCTCTTGAGTCAAATGAGTAATGATGAATCTTTTTGGAGAAGAATTCTCATACATCCCAATAGACTAGGCATACCAGTCGCCAAGCGTACTTAGTCCAACTGTATAGCTGAGGGCATTCAAAACGGCTACAGCTTAGCAGGGTTGCAGATCACTGATTCCATAAAAGCCCATCAGGTGAGAGCTATGGCCTCTTCCGTTGCTCATCTCTGAGAAGTGCCTCTCAAAGACATCTGCAAAGCTGCCACCTAGTCATCAGTTCATATCCTTATGTCCCATTACTTTCTGGACAACCAACCAAGGACTGATAGTAAATTAAGATAGGCAGTTTGGTGAAACCTGCTCTCACAGAAGTCCATTCTCCATGGTGGAATCTAGGTGGCTTACTTGGTAAATGCTTTGCTGCTCCAACCTTCAGCTTGGGATTCTCCACATGTAATGGCTAATTCAGCCTACTTATTGATGAAAAAAGCAAGTTTGTATACCATAAATTATGTTTTCCATAGATATCAGGATGAATTAGCCATGGAATGCCCACCCGTCTCCCTGGAGAGCCGAGTACCAGCTAATATTAGCTCTGTTATAGATTGAGGAGACTTACAAGGCATCACCTGCATGAGAACTCCCATACATGCTTAGTAAAGCTGAAAGCAAATCCATTCAGTGCCGCTGGATGAAATCACCCACAAGTATTGGCTAATTCATCCACTATAGAAAACACTGTTTAAGGTAAACAAACTTGGTTTCCCCAACTGTAACTCTTCTCTTGTACTCACCCACCTTTTAGACTCCTAGTGAAACTAGGCATTCAGTCCTGGACAGTTTTCAAAAGAGCCAAGTTAGGGTCTTAAACCGTTTGAAATTTGGCCTATTAAATTTTGTGTTCCTGCTCACAATTGCCTCTCTTGGGGCATATTGTCATAAGCACATGCCATACTGGGTCAGACCAAGGGTCCATCAAGCCCAGCATCCTGTTTCCAACAGTGGCCAATCCAGGCCATAAGAACCTGGCAAGTACCCAAAAACTGTCTATTTCATGTTACTGTTGCTAATAATAGCAGTGGCTATTTTCTAAGTCAACTTAATAGCAGGTAATGGACTTCTCCTCCAAGAACTTATCCAATCCTTTTTTAAACACAGCTATACTAACTGTATTAACCACATCCTCTGGCAACAAATTCCAGAGTTTAATTGTGCGTTGAGTGAAGAAGAGCTTTCTCTGATTAGTTTTAAATGTGCCACATGCTAACTTCATGGAGTGCCCCCTAGTCTTTCTATTATCTGAAAGACTAAATAACAGATTCACATCTACCCGTTCTAGACCTCTCATGATTTTAAACACCTCTAGCATATCCCCCCTCAGCTGTCTCTTCTCCAAGGTAACCTCTTTAGTCTTTCCTCATAGGGGAGCTGTTCCATTCCCCTTATCATTTTGGTCGCCCTTCTTTGTACCTTCTCCATCGCAATTACCGTATTTTCCGGCGTATAAGACTACTTTTTAACCCAAGAAAATCTTCTCAAAAGTCGGGGGTCGTCTTATACGCCGGGTATCGTCTTATAGGGCACACCTGCTCTCTTACCAGTTTCTCTCAATCACACACACATGCTCTCAATCAAATGCATTCTCTCACTTACACACAGGCGGGCTGGCTGGCTGTCTCTCTCTCTCTCTCTCTCTCTCTCTCTTTCACCCCCCCCGAGCACAAATAGTAGCTGCAGCAGCTTCCTCCTCCAGCCCCCGCAGGCCAAGAAAGAAGAAACCCATCGGCCGCGGGAGGCTCATGCTGCTGTCTCCTTTCCCGATTACCAGCTCCTTCGACTGCTCGGGGCCGTTCCTGCTATCGCCGCTGCAATTTTTTCATTCGGCACGGCTTTCTCCTTCCCGCGCACTGCCGTTGCCGCTGGGCTATCAGCACGTTCAAGCCCAGCGGGAACGGCAGCGGTGCAAAAAAAAAAAAAAAAAGCTGTGGCATCCGCTTCTTCCCGCCCCCCCCCTTGAACCGGAACAGGAAGTGATGCGCGGGAAGAAAGAGCCGTGCCGCGTGAAAAAATTGCAGCGGTGACAGCAGGAACGGCCCCGAGCAGTCGAAGGAGCTGGTAATCGGGAAAGGAGACAGCAGCATGAGCCTCCCGCGGCCGATGGGTTTCTTCTTTCTTGGCCTGCGGGGGCTGGAGGAGGAAGCTGCTGCAGCTACTATTTGTGCTCGGGGGGGGGGGGGGGGGGGCGTGGGAGTGAGTGAGAGAGAAGCAGCCAGCCAGCCTGCCTGTGTGTAAGTGAGAGAATGCATTTGATTGAGAGTATGTGTGTGATTGAGAGAAACTGGTCAGCGAGCTCATGTGTGTGTATATGTGAGAGACAATGATAGTGACTGCTCAGAGAGATGACTGATGTGTATGTGAGTGTGAGAGAGAGAAAAAGCATGGAAGTGAGAAATCTGGGTATGTGAGAAAACATGGGAGTAAGAAGCCTGATTATGTGAGAGAGAGCATGGGAGCGGGAGGGCTGGCTGTGTGTGTGTGTGTGCGCGTGCATGAGAGAGAGACTGGTTGATAAGGTGACGGTGTGTGTGAGAGAAAGAGACTGGTGTGTGTGAATGTGAGAGAAAGAATGTGATTCAGGGAATGAGAAGCCTGTGCAGTGGAGAGTGAGCATGGAAATGAGAGAGAGACTGGTGTGTGTGTGAGACAGAGAAAGTGATTATGAGAGTGAGAAGCCCGTATATATGTACGGTAAGCAGAACACGGGAGTGGGAAGCCTGTGTGTGTGTATGGCATGAGAGAAACTGTTCAGGAAGGTGTCTGGTGTGTGTGTCAAAGACTGTTTGGGAAATGATTGGTGTGTGAGAGGCAGAAACTGGTCATGGGGGCATGACTGGTATGGTGTGTGTGTGTGTGAGAGACATGGGCCCTAAGGAAGAGGAATAGGAGAGCTGCTGGAGGGGGTAAGGAAAGGTGGCTTTTTAAGTTTATTTTTCTTGATTGACTGCCATTTTAATTATTTAATATTATGTGATGTGTCTGCTTTTTTGAAATATTTTATTGGTGTTTGGAGAATGTTTAATAGTTTTTATGAGTTTTTAATTGTTGGATGTTATTCTGTTCATAGCTGTTTTGAAACATTTATTCTGCTTATTAGTATAGTTTTACAATTATTTATGTGTGGGGATCTATAGCTGCTTGCTAGTTCTGTTTTCCTAATAAGAGGTATATTGGTTTTCAGGGCCTGATATACGGTATTTGTAGTGTTGCCGTTTCATAGATAGGGTTGCTCCTGTTTGAGTGTAAAATTATTTTTTTTCTTAAAAATATGTATAAAAAAGGGGGGGTCGTCTTATACGCCCAGTCGTCTTATACGCCGGAAAATACGGTATATCTTTTTTGAGATACAGCGACCAGAATTGTACACAGTATTCAAGGTGGGGTCTCACCATGGAGCAATACAGAGGTATTATGACGTTTTCCATTTTATTCACCATTCCCTTCCTAATAAGTCCCAACATTCTGTTTGCTTTTTTGACTGCCGCAGCACACTGAACCGACAATTTCAATGTGTTATCCACTATGACGCCTAGATCTTTTTCTTGGGTGGTAGCACCTAATATGGAACCTAACATTGTGTAACTATAGCATGGGTTATTTTTCCCTATATGTATCACCTTGCACTTATCCACATTAAATTTCATCTGCCATTTAGATGCCCAATTTTCCAGTTTCACAAGGTTTTCCTGCAATTTATCACAATCTGCTTGTGATTTAATTACGCTGAACAATTTTGTATCGTCTGCAAATTTGATTACCTCACTCGTCGTATTTCTTTCCAGATCATTTATAAATATATTGAAAAGTAAGGGTCCAATATAGATCCCTGAGGCACACCACTGCCCACTCCCTTCCACTGAGAAAATTGTTCATTTAATCCTACTCTCTGTTTCCTGTCTTTTAGCCAGTTTGTAATCCACGAAAGGACATCGCCACCTATACCATGACTGTTTACTTTTCCTAGAAGCCTCTCGTGAGGAACTTTGTCAAACGCCTTCTGAAAATCCAAGTACACTACATCTACTGGTTCACCTTTATCCACATGTTTATTAACTCCTTCAAAAAAGTGAAGCAGATTTGTGAGGCAAGACTTGCCTTGGGTAAAGCAATGCTGACTTTGTTCCATTAAACCATGTCTTTCTATATGTTCTGTGATTTTGATGTTTAGAACACTTTCCACTATTTTTCCTGGTACTGAAGTCAGGCTAACCGGTCTGTAGTTTCCCAGATCGCCCCTGGAGCCCTTTCTAAATATTGGGGTTACATTAGCTATCCTCCAGTCTTCAGGTACAATGGATGATTTTAATGATAGATTACAAATTTTTACTAATAGGTCTGAAATTTCATTTTTGAGTTCCTTCAGAACCCTGGGGTGTATACCATCCGGTCCAGGTGATTTACTACTCTTCAGTTTATCAATCAGGCCTACCACATCTTCTAGATTCACCGTGATTTGGTTCAGTCCATCTGAATCATTACCCATGAAAACCTTCTCTGGAACAGGTATCTCCCCTAACATACTCTTTAGTAAACACCAAAGCAAAGAAATCATTTAATCTTTCCGCAACGGCCTTATCTTCTCTAAGTGCCCCTTTAACCCCTCGATCATCTAACGGTCCAACTGACTCCCTCACAGGCTTTCTGCTTCGGATATATTTTAAAAAGTTTTTACTGTGAGTTTTTGCCTCTACAGCCATCTTCTTTTCAAATTCTCTCTTAGCCTGTCTTATCAATGTCTTACATTTAACTTGCCAACGCTTATGCATTATCTTATTTTCTTCTGATGGATCCTTCTTCCAGTTTTTGAATGAAGATCTTTTGGCTAAAATAGCTGCCATTTTGATGCCCATGCTTTCAGACCTTGGTTCCTCTCTCCCTCCAGGACACTATGCAGTAATATCTGAAATGGGACAATATTATAATCCGTGCACAATATTAGTTCTTAAGTTGAGGTAAAGTGGCTTCATCCAAGTCGCATGGAGAGCAGTTTTCAAAAATCATATACCCAGGTGAAGGAACTTTTTAAAATGTGTCCACTCTCTCCATGGGTAAAACAGCTCCTATTGTGTTACAGCATTTATGCTTCTGTCTGCATCAAGTGGAGGTATTCTCAGCGGCAAGTATAGTTCAGGGAATACGATGATGCACATAGTTTTGCATTTTCAAAACTAGGCACGATGTTTTGAAGGGGAAAAACCAGCCGTAGGAAAATCAGGTGCAAATCTGCCCCGGTACTTTTTTTCCCTTGGCGAATTTTCAAAGGGAAAGTAGATGTGTAGGTAGGTTCAAAGTCCGGGGCAAAGTACACAGGGACTTCCCAACTCCCCACAGAGCCAGTGGGATAGTCAGAAGATCCTGATGTCCATCCTTGTACTGTACCGGTCTGTCCAAACACACAGAAGTTTATAATACATTGTATGTTGGGGGCTTTTTCTCTCTTTTTCATGATAGGCTTTGGATTTGGCGGCCATTGCAACAGAATATGCTCAGTTCAAGGATTGGTGGTGGAAAGTACAGCTCGGGAAATGTTATTACAGGTAAGGAGAGAGAGTTTTTTAAATCCCTGCATTTCCTTACCCTACTACTCCTATTTTTTATCATTTCCAGGGCTCTGTTATATGGACACTGTTGTACCCCTTCAAGTTTATTTGACATTAATGCTCTGGGATCTGAGCCACTTTTCCCCAAAGAACTTGCTACATTACACACAGTTGTTCATATAGATGTCCATATTCAAATGGGTTTTTCCAGGTAACTTCTGAGTTACCCAGACAAAACCCCAAAGTTTACCTTTCTGGCCCCTCTAATCGCATCCATTTTACCTGTGTAAGTCATTATATCCAGATAAGCCGGCGACATCCAGGTTAGACTTAAGTTAGCAGGATAACTTACCTGGCTAACTCAGATATTCAGAGTTAGCCAAATAAGTTATCCAGCTAGGTTTGTATGTACCTGACATCTAAAGGTATCTTGACAACTTTAATCTTAATAGCCTATATAGAAAATATAGCGAGTTAAGCAGCAAAAAATAAAAAATAAACACTTCCAGGTCAGTACATCCCCACCACCCGATTTCCTTCATCCTCCAAGCTCCGCAAAAGAAATTAAAAAATTTCTGGGAGCTCTCGGTCTGTCCTGCATTGCTACAGATAATGTTCTGACGGCAGGATGCTGCCGGGAGTAGTAGGAATGTGCAATGCTCCTGGTGGCTGTAGGCCTTTTGGGCAGTTCTCGGTGGGGTGGGAGGATTGTATTGGGGGGTTGTAGGTGAGTGGGGAGGGTATGAAATGGGGCTTGTATGTGATTGCAGTAACTTGAAATTCTAAGAATTTGTAGATTTTGTTCTGAACTTTGAATTCTGAAAATGTTACCTCCCTTTCAGGGTTTGCTCCACATGTGGAACACCCTAATACCACCAGCACATTCTCATACCGCTAAACATTTTAAAAGCTAGCACAATCCGTGTACATGATCACAATGGGTAGATTTTTTTTTTTTTTTTTAATGAACTTTGATTTCTGAACATTTTAACCCCCTACCCCTTCAATGTTTGCTCCACATTTTGGAACACCTAGAACTGCTGACTGGCATGTTTTGTGCCGTGCAAATTTAAAGGCTTGCACAAGCAGTGTACATGATCACAGCGGGTTGAAATTCTGTGAATTTGTAGATTTTCTTTTATGAACTTTGATTTCTGAAAATGTTAACCCCATACCCCCTTCAGTGTTTGCTCCACATTTTGGAACACCCTAGAACTGCAAAACACATTTTTGTGCTGGTAAATCTCTCTCTTTCCACTTGTCATAATTTGTGGGTAAAATTCTCAAAAATCAAAGGTCATCATGTAATCCTATTTGTTAGCAATGACATGCCAATGTCCTGAGTTCACTTAGGAGACAAGGGCAAGCTGTAAAGAGCGAGAGGTGAGAAAGGACTGAAATGGTTTTTCTGTTTCTGTTAGCTTCTTTGCTGATTGCTTTTGATGTTTTTAGCCTTTTATGACACAGGCCATAAATAGCTCCTTATCTCTTTTGTATTGTATGACATGATTGCTTGGTCTGACTAAGCAAGTCAAGCAACTATTAGAATTCAGTGTCTTATCAAAGAAATATTTGCTTCCCACTAAGAATTTTTTTTCTTGTGCAATAATTTACAGAAGTATCTGTTTGAGCCAGATTAGATCGTTATGTATATGTGTACTATATATCATACTGTAGATCATATCATTTATTTATTTATTGTTTTTGTTATACCGAGTTTCATGATAGGCATCACATCAACCCGGTTTACAAATAACAAGGAGTGTAAAGCATAACGTAACGTAAAAAACAATATTTTCAATAAGAACCTTGAACTTTAAATACAGTGAATCAGAAAAAGGGAGAGGGAAAGTTACAAAAAACAAGGAAAATAAACTTGGGATGGAAGGGGAGAAATTGAACAGCACAATATTTACATTTCAGCCTATTGATACATTAGAATAGCAAGTGAAAAAATAAGACTATGAAACGGTACATAGGTAATCAAATGAATAAATATGACACAGTTGTGAATGGTAATAGTATAATAAATATTCAGCAGGAATTAGTGAGAGAGGGTTTGAGGTTGGTTGATTCGTGTTTACATTCCATTATTGCATACGAGTTAGTGCTAGTGAGAGGAGGTTTTATTCAAGGCTTGGAAATGCTTTTTTGAAAAGCCAAGTTTTTAGTCTTTTCCTAAATGTTAAAGAGCATGGCTCTTGTCTCAAATCAGGTGGGATCGAGTTCCAGAGAGCTGGACCTGCTGATGAGAAGGCTCTGAGACTCAAGGATTTATGTTGGTAGGTTTTGGCCTTTGGAATTTGGAGTGACTCTTTGTAGTGTTCCCTGATAGGCCTGGCGGAGGTGAATTTTTTAAGTGGTATTTGTAGGTCGAGTTGCGTGTGTTGGTTGATAGTTTTGTAAATGATGTTAATGGTTTTGTACATGATTCTATAGTGGATCGGAAGCCAATGGAGGTTTTTGAGAATAGGTGAAATGTGGTCAATTTTCCTGGAATTTGTAAGGACTCTGGCTGCAGAGTCCTTACAAATTTATTACAAAATCCTTACAAAAAAAAAAAGAGTCCTTACAAATTCCAAAAAAAATCATATATACAAGGTCCAACTTGAATTACATTGGAGATACGTACAATACTGACAGAATGATGAAAAGTCAGAATTGCAACCTGTGATCAAATACACAGATTGTGCGAGCCTTTTCACTTCTCATTTGCATAGCAAAGCGGTTCTAGTTGAAATTTTTCACATCGAAATACAGTTTATCAAATACAGGTAAAAACACTTTTAAATTGTGAAAGAAAGATATTTTCATTTTTATTGTAAGTAGTTCCCCCCCCCCAAATATAAGACCTAACACATAGTTGCTTATTTTTGTGCACTCGGCTGTTCTAGGATGTTAGCCATGCCCAGGTGGCTGTCACAGACTGTACCATCAGAGCTTTGAACTAAATAGACAGTATGCAGAATTATTGCCTGTACTTAATAAGGATTATCAATTTGTGCACCAAAAACATTTGTTTTCTTTCAATTATGGAGCCCAAAACATAGTGTGCCGGCAGCGATTCTAGGGTGTATAAAAAGTTGGCTATTCTAGTATTAATTAATTAATTAATTAATTAATTAATTATTTATTTAGTGATTTTTTTATATACCGCGGCACGTTAAAAACATCACCTCGGTTTACAATAAACAATAATTCAGCAACAGGCTTTACAGACAAATTGAAATAACGTGGACATGATATATAATCAAAATAACAAAACAAATACAATAAACCATTAAGTTTATTGTCAGGTACATATTAAGGAACTGTTTGAATATAGCTGGTTAATGTTAAAGTTATCCAGGTACATATAACCAGATGGCTTTAATAAATCTAAACAATTATATTCTGAAATATCCAGGTAAAGTTTCTTGGATAACTTTAGGCAAGCATTTTCAGCAGGAGATTTGTACCTCTGAATATTCATGACAAGTTATCCGTCTAAATTGAGCTGAATAACTTGTCCACTTCCTGACTTATTGAATGAAAATGCTTCAGTTTATGGATTGCGATCAGATGAAACTCCGCTTTGCCCTCCTATGCCAGCAGCTCTGTAGTGCATGGTTATTAATTCCTCTCCTGGGGCCAAAGTTCCTCACCTCTGAAATGCACTCCACCTCTAGCTGCCAGAGGCCTTGCCTCCTAGCCACAGCGTAACCTCGTCTGCAATGTTTCCTTCTTTCCATTTCACTTTTTGTGCAGGTTAGGCTTGTACCGGGAAGCTGAAAAGCAGTTTAAATCAGCCCTCAACAATCAGGACATGGTAGATACATTCCTCTACTTGGCAAAAGTAAGTAAAAGGATTCTGTACCAGTCACACTGAATCATGTTACTTGGAGCAATGATTTAAAAGCTGATGTATTCATAGGAGCTAGCTGCCTTCTGTGCTGATCCAGTTTCTTACCATTTCACCTGTACTCTCAGTTATGTCAAGGAAACAGCTGTAGTTGTTCTTTGCTAGTTTTTAGGATGTTAAATAGATATGTTGCTTTTCAGGAAAGTTTTATAATCTAGGAGAACTGATGCTAATTTTCTTCCCTGGTTGAAAAAAAAAGGGGAAATGATTCCTGATGCTCAGACCAGATTCCTGGATCAGCATTTATTTATCATCTCAGTATCACTGAATATTGTTGACCTCTGGATGTGCAGAACTGCCTCAAGTTGAAGTAATGGAGGCCTGGGTGAGAGAGAGGTGGTTCTGTGATAGAGAGCACAGACTGAATGGGGCCTAGTCCCATCAGTTTCTGGGTTTAATTTGTAATTCACCCAGCCTAATTTAAAAATGTAAAGTTTGCTGAAATAGCTGAAAATGTCTGAATCACTGAAATATTTCAAGAGTTAACACTGTGTAAAGAACTCGTTCCTTTGATTGCATCTAAACCTGCTTCCTTCTAATTCGAAGGTTTGTTGTTTCTGTAGTACTCAATAGTAAACAATAGTGTTTAACATTTGTAAGATGCCCTTAGGGGTGCATTTATCAGAATGTGTTTAATTTGGGTACTAGCAGCATGCATAATACACAGTCCATTGCAGGGGATAAAGCTTTTAGGGAATTAAGTGTAGGTGTAGTTAGGATTTCGTGTTTATGAAAACTGCCCTACATTTAAATGGGCTGAAAAGCATATTTTAAATTTTGTCTGCTCAGTTTAATATTGTGGGTGCAATTTTCAAAACACTGAGTAGAAGCAGAGTTTTGCAGGTACTTTTTACCTGCGGGTTTAGCACCTGTTCTCAAAGGGAAAGTACGTTTATTCATTGAAAGTTACCCAAGGAAATACTACTTGCAGAGATTTGCACCAATTTATGTATTTATTATTTATTTGTAAATATTTGATATTCTGCCTTTACCAAGCTGGTGTCAAGGCAGATTACAATCACATTTATTAAATTCTTGCTACATTAGTATTGCAGTTTACAGTCATTAGGGAGCATATTCAGGAAAGGAGTATATGATATGATAGAAGGGAATCTCTGTTACATTCTTTATCATTGTTGTCAGGTTTTTTTTTATTTTGTTTTTTCAAATGAATTTAGAGGTTGATAATACAGTTTCATGATGAAGTTCCACTAATAAAATGATAGAAGGAAGTTGTCACAGTCTACAACCTAGTAGTCACTTTTTTTAAGTGAATTTAGGGATCGGTCTGGCTAAATAACCAAACCTGAATTCTTTTTTTTCTGAAGGTAAGGTCAAATGTCTCAAGGCAGCATCTTCCATGATTTTGGGCTGAACAGGCAGTCTGGCTTGAGTTAATTTGGTGTAAGCCAGAGGGAGGAGAGGATAGGATGGCCATCTGGGAGGGACTCGTATATGGGCCTTTTAGCACGAGCAGCGCTTTTAAAATTCGCCCCAAGTGGACTTAGTGCGCATGAAACACAAAAAATAAAATTTCAGTATTTTTTCTTTTGTTTTGTGGTTCCAATGAAATAGACAATGGCATTGACATTGTCTATTTTTAAACAAAGGCACTAGAACCAAGTCATCAGGAGTTCAAAAAAAAGCTAAAAACATGGCTTTTCCGTCAAGCCTTCCCAGATATCTAATGCTACCTAATCAAGTCTTTTAACCCAAATCATGGGTTATCTCACTGTTTTTTCCTATTACAATTTTTTTCAACTGTACCTTAATTTTTGAGCTCTTTCATCTTTGTATTTATACTTTACTCACACTCCATTTACTCTATCTCTTTTATATATATTTTTTTTTCTATATAATATTTATTACTACATTACTATGTTTAATTGGTTATCTATTCTATTTGTTCCATAATTTATTGTTAGTTGTATTGTTACCTGTTTTATTGTTCAACTGTTCTATGTAAAGCCCACTACTCTTTTTGGGCATTTAAAAGTTGTATGTAAACCGGATTGATTTGTAGTTCCTACAAGAACTTCGGTCTATAAAAATTAAAAATAAATAAAATAAATAAATCTCTATTGGTTACTACGCCTTTTTAGTTTGTTTTAGCACAGGGAGATTAAGCAGTATTTTTAAGGTGAATGGTGCTTTACGTATCTTTTTCTAGGCAGAATTTTTAAAGTTCTGTGCTCCAACTACTATGCTCTAGCGTTAGACTAGGGCAGTGGTTCTCAACCCTGTCCTGGGGACCCCCCCCCCCCCCCCAGCCAGTCGGGTTTTCAGGATATCCACAATGAATATGCATGAGAGAATTTGCATACACTGCTTCCATAACATGCAAATTTTCTCTCATGCATATTCATTGTGGATATCCTAAAACCTGACTGGCTGGGGGGGGTCCCCAGGACAGGGTTGAGAACCACTGCACTAGGGAATAGGTGGCCAACTCTGGTCCTCAGGAGCCACAAACAGGTCTGGTTTCCAGGATATCCACAATGAATATGCATGAAAAAGATTTATATACAATGGAGGCACTGCATATACATTGTATATAAATCTCTTTCATGCATATTCATTGTGAATATTCTGGAAACCAGACCAGTCTATGGTTCTTGAAGATCAGAGTTGGCCACCACTTTGCTATGGTTGGATATGAACAAAGCCTCTGAAAGTTCCCGAGGGTTTTTATCATCTTTATTTTGTTTATATAGTTCCACAACTGTCACCGTTGTCTTTGACTACATTTTAACTATTTATTTAAAAGTTCTTATTACTTGTGTCTCTAACCCCATGATATCAATTAATTTCTGTAAACTAATCTCTAGATGCACTGAGCCACAATGTTTCCTTGCAAAGAGGGGTCCCACAATCACAGGGGGATGTCACCACCATAGTGGGGACCATCCACCGAAAAAGCGGCTGTATATGACGCATACGTTTGTATCGCGGCCAAATACAAAAGAATGTGACGAGCAGCCCTTTAACACGATGGTGGCCCCAACCTCACGGGACCGCCTTAAAAGGCCGTTGGCCCGAAAAATAAAAGATGTGGCAAATGGGGAAGTTGAGCAGGGGTCAATGCAGACCTCCATCTCAACCCGGGTCTGCCAATCCAGGTGGCTACAACTCCCACAAAAAGTAAAAAATAGAAAACTTTAGGTGCTTGGCGATGGCCCCCCACACCCTCCTCCCTCCAAAGTCCAACAATCAAACTCCCCCACCAAACCACCCCCCCTTCCAGAGCCCTCCCATACCTTAAATTGGATCCTGCGTCGGGGCCAGGTGTACTCTCACCATTTCCAAAATGGCACCAACCTGAACCTGCCCCAGACATGTAATTGGGGTAAGGTCTGTGGATCAGACCCAGGCCACCTATTTAGAAATGAGATAACAGATGAATGCCACCTGATTATTGTCTGTTTGTAAAATTTAGATTAATTATCTAAAGAGGAGCTGTTTATCAGATCCAAACATAATAGAATTTATTGCAGGTAATATAAACATTTTTTTCTTTTTACTTTTTTATTTAGAAATAAGAGCGAACAAATACATTGTAGATGACAACATTTTTATTATATCTACAACTTATTTCTCCATAGTCAAGAGGACTGACAGAGCAACCACACTCTTATTTAAAAATATAACCCATCTGTAGTAAACGTTTCCACTCATCTTAACCAGGTGCTTGAGTTGTTAATGGCCCACAACCAATTTTCTCATTAATAATATTAACAATTAGAACAACTGAAATTTCCTTAGAACATAAGACATTTATTTATTTGTTTTAAAGCTCTTATATACCGCTTCATCAATAATGGTAGGTCTAAGCGGTTTACAAATTAGACAATCAAAGCAAAACTCAGGGTAACATAAAATGAGTAGAAATACATGTTCATGACTGAAAAAAAGCAATAAAGGGGTAAAAGGAAATGGAGAAGGAAAGGAAAAAATACAATTAAGATACACAAATTATTTATAGATAATCATGAATAAGTGAGTCTTTATATGTTTCTTAAAATCCTTAATATTGGGTAACATTTGAGGTGGTCTGGGAGTGAGCTCCACAAGGAAGGACCCATAATGCAATCAGACCAAGGGTCCATCAAGCCCAGCATCCTATTTCTAACAGTGGCCATTCCAAATCACAAGTACTTGGCGAGTACTCAAACATTAAATAGATCTCAAGTTACTATTTCTTATTGATTAACAGCAGGCAATGAATTACAAAGCATAATTATGCATTGAGTGAAGACATTTTTTTTTCCAATTTGTTTTAAATGAGCTACTTGCTAACTTCATGGGGTGCCCCCTAATCCTTTCATTATCTGAGAGAGTAAATACCTAATTTACATGAACCTGTTTAAGTCCTTTCATGATTTTGTAGACCTCTATCATATCCCCCCTCAGCTGTCTCTTCTCCAATCTGAATAGCCCTAACCTCTTTAGCCTCTCCTCATAGGGGAGCCATTTCATCCCCTTTATCATTTTGGTGACCCTTTTTTGTACTTTCTCCAGTGCAACTATATCTTTTTTGAGATGCGCGTATCTTATAAAATCCAGCGTACTTTTTAAAAAAAATCTACCCCTTTGTGATTTAATTTGGCATTAAGAAGATTTTGAAAAGATCAAAAAATTTGTTTATCCATTTCCAAGTGTGAACTTACATATACGCGCTTCGCTTCATTTACTTTATTGGTAAACTCCAAAATATCTCAATCTAGCTCCCTTTTTTTCCAAATAGTGCACCCAATTATTTCTCCCCTCAAAACAGCTATTGCTGATTCCCAAAACAGTATTGCCTGAGAGCTATTTAGGGCATTATGACACACAAAATCTTGCCATTTGTCACCAAGAAACCGTTTAAAATTGCTATCTTGTAATAACCACGCTGGCAGTTTCCCTGTCCTATAAGAAGACTTTTGTAAGCCTAGTTCTACGACGCCTGACACTGGATAGTGTTCTCATATAGTCATTGGTTCAGTCTCTGCTCTAGAGCCAAGCAATCGTCAGATACAAACATAATCCAGTCTAGACTTAGAGGGATGAGATCTGGCAATGTGGGTACAATCTTTAGTACGAGGATTTAATATTCGCCAGATATCCGAGTTGCAGCATAATACAAAAAAATTTAACCCTCTAGCAGCTTTATTATAAGCTGCTAAATTTGCTGGATATCTATATACAGAAGGGTCCCATAATATTTGACATCAGCTCTGTAAAGAATTTGGGATCCTAGGTATTCGGCCCATAGCCAGCAGCTAAAATAGTAGATTTCCCTTCCTCATCTGTAATCGTTTTCTGTACTGTGAATGAAACCGATTTATGGAACAAAATAGCAAAACACCAGCTTTTAGAGGTGCCTTGGGAAGCAAATACGTGCCCTACCCATCGCCGCTTTAACTTCATGTGCTTTTTATGAGACGTGCGTTTCCTGCAAACATGCCGTAGTCCCTTTTAATCTTTGGATTTGGGTTAACACCTTCTCCATTTTTACAGGCATACGCAGTCCTGCAACATTCCACATGATGCATTTTATTGTCGACCCCCATACTATTAACATAATGAAGCAGACCATAGTCACCATTGTGTGGGGAAACACCATAAACAAGGTCTCCCTATAAGAACCAGCTGCATAGCTTCCCCTCTGTTGACATATAATCATATAGGGTCTGGCCAACTGTTTCTTTTAAATGACCAATATACTCACATAACCTCTTCTCTCCCCTACCCCCCATTCCCATGCCTCTTCTCCCTTCCCCACCCTCTGTGCACCTGTCGCTCCTGCATCGGAGTACAAGGAGTCACCACAGTGCATTCAGGCACTGCCCCCCCCCCCCCCCACCACCACCACCACCACTGAAACTTCCCCAGTCACAAAATCAAAAAGGATAAGCAAACAAATAACATTCGTGGAAATGTTTCCAACTATAACGCGAGCAAACAGTACTCTGGAGTGCGTGCCAACTCGCACAATTTACCCCATGATCCAAGTTTTAAAGTTAACAAGCAAAACGTTCAAGGATATAGCTATACAGTGTGGTCAGCCTCTCCTTGTCCAGCACTGGAGCCGTGTCGTGGATGTAATCAGCCGAAACATTCCCTATTTACTGCACAATTCTTCACTTGAGTACGCCATTTTCCTCAGTCACTGTCGAAGCATCTGGCGCCGACCGTGTAGGCATTGTATCCACAAAGGGTTGTGCGGTTTGCACTGATTCAAATACCATCATTTTTCCATCATGCCACACTTTTAATTTTCCTGGATAGACTAGCACAAACTTGATTTGCTTCTTCACTAAGACAGTGCACGTGCGGAGAACTCCCTCCTCTTCGCTGCCGCTGCTGCCCCAAAGTCCTGAAAAAGCAAAATTGTATTCCCATGAAACTCCAAAGTTCACCGCTTATTTCTGTCGCAGAATTTCTGCCTTGTGTGCAAAATTTAAAATGCGGGCTATTACCGCTCCCTGTTTCAGCAGGTTGGCTCGCTGTTGCCCCAGTCCGTGGGCTCTCTCCACCTGCACGTGGCCTTGCAGATCTGACAGCCCCAGCGCTCATGGCAGCCAAGTTTCAGGGGTCAGACATAAATCTTTATCTTGTAGCGATTCCGGGAGGCCGAGTTGAATATTATTCCATCTGGATCTGTTTTCTAAGTCTCCCAACTTTTCCGTTTTCTCTGCCACAGACTTTTCCAGCTTTGTAAGTTTTAGCTGCAGCTTGTTTACCTCCTCTTCATTGCAGCATCCGTGCCTCCGCCGTGTCCATCCTGCTGTTAAAAGCCTCAAGGGAGTCCTGAATTGACTGCATGCGAGCTGTTAAGGAATCTAATTTCTGATCAGGTTTCTGATTGATCACTTGCACGATGGCCTCCGTTAAAGTAGAAATCATATGCTCAGTGAGACCACCTGACTTCTCCTCACCACGCGCGTCCACCATGTTTATGCCGTGCTGCTTTGTTTTCTCAGCGTTCTTCTTCACTATTTTAGTGGACATTGCCACTATCAGAGTTATCCGACGGTGCTACAGCCGTTTTCCGTACTCGGGGAATAAATTTGAGTCAGCGGGGGGACCTGTTAATGCAAAAGAAAAAGGTAAGTAAGGGAGCAGTACCTGGAGCTACACTAACTTGTGTCCGCTTCACTTCACTGTATCATGTGACCCCTATATAATTTTTAATAAAAAAAATGACAAGGGCAAAAAATAGGCAGATATCACTTCTACAGATAACAGTTGGTCAAAAATCTATGTGTGTTTCTGGAAGTCATTTGCATGACATTGCTAAAAATTGGAATCACTCTTTTGAAGCTTAATGGTATCATAAAATATTGTTGCAGAATGTAATTGAGATTTGAGATCCCTTGGGTTGAATATATTTTTGTTTATCTTTAAGCTATAGTCTCCTTCCCTTTGTGTGACTGCTTTATTCTCTCAGATGTCCATATTCAGAATCCTGCCGAGTAGATGAGTTATTTGGATAACTTCATCTGGATATTCTGTTTAGGTATTCTGCTGAATATCCATGTAATGTTCCCTAGATATATGTATGGGGACAGTCCTATAGTTAGCACTCAGTATGGCACTATCTAGTTAAATAAGTTAGCCCACCTTCACCAAACCTCCAGCCACACCCCCTTTTGTCCAGGTAACTTTGTTTGCACAATAAAGGAAGAATATTTTTAAAGGGGAAGATTTATGCAGGTAACAGTTGATTTTACCCACATTAATCTTTTTAATTTCTACCTCTCAGGACCTTGCATCCATACAACACTGTGGTTATAGAAGGACATTGTACTATGTATTTATATGTGTGCCTCACACTTTTAGGTATATACGCGCTTGGACCAACCTGTGACAGCTTTAAATCTTTTTAAACAAGGGTTGGAACGATTTCCAGGAGAAGTAAACCTTCTTTGTGGAATTGCCCGTATTCAAGAGGTGAGTATTGTTATTGCGAGCTGGTTAATTCATCTGTAGTATGTTGTTAAGGCACAGAAATTCAGTGTACAGTTCAATTGTTCTTCACCTTGTAAGTAAAGCTGTTGATTATTGGTGTGTGTTACAAAGTGGTTGACTAAATTTGATTCCCAGGTTAGGCTACTGTTCCTGAGAACACTTCAGACTGAGATCATTGTAGTATTCCTCGCATATTCTTTTTTTTTTTGTTGTTTGGGATGGCAGAACCAAGTACCACACTTACCAATGGGGAAAGGACAAAGCTTATACCTTTCTTTGTATCCCTTCAAGTTTAAGTATTTTCCATATGCAGAGGAGTGGAAGTGAATGGAGAAACAGTGCAGGCAAGGCTATGTATAATGACTCCTTAGAAATGTATTTATTTTATTTAGATTTATGTTCCACTTTTCACAGTGCTTCAAAGAAATGTTTCAGGCCTGCAACTCCACAGTCAAGGCATAGGGATTTAGTTCCCATCCAATGCTATCTATGGTCACACAGACCATACTGATTGGAGCAAGTCACAGATTAACTATAGCTACAGTGCAACATGAGAAGAGCAGACCATTCTTGAAAAGAATACAGTTTTAGATGAAAAGGAAAAAAAAACAATTATCAGGATTATTAACGGTTGAAAATGTTTCACAGTTTTAAGAATTTACTCTGCCGAATAAGGAAATCCCAGTACATTTTTAGGATAGCATTGTTGATGAAGAGATTCCAAATATTGTAAATACTCTACACTAAAAAGCACTGCATAAACACTATGATACAATACTGGTAGCTCTGAATTGCCCAGATATATATTAACTATACAATAACCAACCTCGTTTCCTTAAATATATAATTCTGCAACCTCCAGAACAATCTAGGAAACCTCTAGATTTTGTGTGTTTTGTGCGGTTGCCTTCTGTGGTCCAGCCCTTTATTTTGACTGGCCACTTAGATGGCTTCCGTGTTTTATTCTTAAGTTTTATTAAATAACTATTTTTTGATAATTTTTCTTATTTTTGTAGCTCAATTACTATTCAATCGTTTGTGCATTAGTTCCCCGGTGTGCGGTGCGATCCCTCTTTAATTGTACATTTACAAATGCACTTATCTTTGAGTTGTTCAATTACCGCCGCTATTATCATGGGACCACCTCCGCTTGCCCGACACTGGCCATGTTTCGGCAGTTGTCTGCCTGCTTCAGGGGCCTCGGGAAGGAATTTCTGGTCGCGGAAACTCCGTCAGGAATGCACTGCTGTTTATTTTTCAGTTTAACTCGTCAGCGTGAGCGGCGCCTTCACTTGAAGCGGAGGTGGTCCCATGATAATAGCGGCGGTAATTGAACAACTCAAAGATAAGTGCATTTGTAAATGTACAATTAAAGAGGGATCGCACCGCACACCGGGGAACTAATGCACAAACGATTGAATAGTAATTGAGCTACAAAAATAAGAAAAATTATCAAAAAATAGTTATTTAATAAAACTTAAGAATAAAACACGGAAGCCATCTAAGTGGCCAGTCAAAATAAAGGGCTGGACCACAGAAGGCAACCGCACAAAAACCACAAAATCTAGAGGTTTCCTAGATTGTTCTGGAGGTTGCAGAAGAAACAGATATATATTAAAGCATTTTCCCCATAGACGCAAAATGGGAAAATCCCTTTGGTATGCCTGGGCCTTAGTGAAATGAAACAGGTAAGTATGAACAATTGACTGATCTTTTTAAAAATCTTGCAACAGTGTTTCATGAAGGAAACATTTATTACAGGCTGTATTTAAAACATGCATGTTTTTGGAAAAGTGTCCATTTTTGATCCTATGCAAGGATTTTTAAGGGTAGAAATTCCATCTGTGATGGGAAAGAGTATAGCCAAAATGAACAGACAGATGATAAATTGCTAATGGAAGTTAGGGAAGCTAACCAATTTGGCAGTGCAATAATGAGAGATTTCAGTTACCACAGTATTGACTGGGTAAATGTATCATCAGGACAACCATAGGGAGATAAGAGTTTCTAGATGAAATAAATGACTGCTTCATGGAGCAGCTGGTCTGAGAGCTGACAAGAGGGGGAGCCATTTTAGACCTAATTCTTAGTGGAATGCAGAATTTGGTGTGAAAGGTAATGGTAATGGGGCTGCTCGGCAAGAATGATAATGCAATCAAATTTGAGTTAATGACTGGAGTGAGGATATTAAGTAAATCTACTGTTCTAGCATTTAACTTTCAAAAGGGAGGAAAATAGTTAGAAAAAAACTAAAAGGTGCAGTTACAAAAGTAAAGAGTTTACATCAGGCATGGACATTGTTTAAAAATCCCATTTTAGAAACCCAGGCCAATGTATTCCATGCATTAAAAAAGGAAGGCCAAACGACTGCCAGGTGAGGTGAAATGTTATTTTAGCCAAAAGAACGTCTTTCAAAAATGGGAAAAAGGATTCAGCTGAAGAAAATAAGAAAAAGGATACGCATTGGCAAGTTAGATATAAAACATTGATAAGGCAGGCAAAAAGAGAATGTGAAAAGAAGCTGGCTGAAGAGACAGAAATTCATGATGAAGCTTTTTTTTAAAATATTATCCACAGCAGGAAGCCAGTGAGGGAATCAGTTGGACCGTTAGATGATAAAGGGGGTTAAAGGGGCACTTAGAGTATACAAGGACATAGTGGAAAGACTAAATTAATTTTTTGCCTCCGTATTTAGTGATGAGGACGTTGGGGAGAATAACCCATGCTGGAAACTGTATTTAATGGGATAATTTTAGAAGAAATGAAACAAATCACCATGAACCTAGAAGATGTAATAGGGCAGATTTACAAACTAAAGAGTAGCAAATTGCCTGGACCAGATGGCTTACACCCTAGAGTTCTGAAATAACTCAAAAACTAAATTGCAGATCTAGGAATTTGTAATCTATCATTAAAGTTGTATATTGTTCCTGAGGATTGGAGGCTGGGCAATGTGCTACTGACCTTTAAAGAAGGTTCCAGGGGTGATCCAGGAAACTTATAGACCTGTCAGCCTGACTTCAGTGCTGTGAAAAATCATAGAAATTATTCAAAAGAATAAAATCACAGAACATATAGAAAAGCATGTTTTAATGGTTCACAGAGCCAGCATGGATATACACAAGGAAAGGCTTACCCTCATCAATCTGATACATTTTTTTTGAAGAAGTTAATAAACATGTAAATAATGGTGATAAAGTGGATATAGTATATTTGGATTTTCAGAAGGCGTTTGATAAAGTACCCCATGAGAGATTCCTGAGAAAAATTAAGTCTTGTGATAGGAGGCAGTGTCCTATTATGGGTTGCAAACTGGTTAAAAAATGAGTAGGTATAAATGGTCAGTTTTCTCAGTGGAGAAAGGTAAACAGTGGAGTGCCTCGGGGATCTGTACTGGGACCAGTAGTTTTAATATATACATACATACACACAAATATATATATATATATATATATATATATATATATATGATCGGGAAGAGGGGGAACAGTGAGTGAAGTGATCAGATTTGTAAATGAAACAAAATTATTTTGCATAGTGAAATCACAAGTGGATTGTAGAAATTGCAAGAAGTCCTTGCGATACAGGATGACTGGGCATCAAAGTGGCAGATGAAATTTAATGTGGAGAAGTGCAAAGTGATATACATAGGGAAAAGTAACCCACAATGTAGTTACATGATATTAGATACCGTACCATACCAGGAAAAGGATCTGGGCGTCTTTGTAGACAATGCTTCAAAATCCTCAGCTCAGTGTATGATAGCAGTTAAAAAAAAAAAAAAAAAAGCAAACAATGTTAGGAATTATTAAAAAAGAAATAGAGAATAAAATGGAGAATGTCATAATACCTCTGTATCGCTTCATGATTAGATTGCATCTAGAATACTGCATGCACTTCTGGTTGCCACATCTCAAAAAATATGTAGTTAAACTGGAAAAGGTACAGAGAAGATCAAGCAAAATGATAAAAGGGTTGGACAGCTCCCCTATGAGGAAAGACTAAAGAGGTTAGGGCTGATCATCTTGGAGAAGAGAAGGCTGAGGGGGAGATATGATAGAGGTCTATAAAATCCTAAGTGGAATAGAGTGGATAAATGTGAATTGGTTATTTACTCTTTCATATAATACTAAAACTAGAGGACACTCCACAAAGTTAGTAAGTAACACATTTAAAACAAATTGGAGACTTTTTTTTTCATTGAACATACAATTAAGCTCTGGAATTCATTGCCAAAGGATGTGGTAAAGGCAGCTAGCATAGCCGGATTTAAAAAAAAGTTTGGACTGTTTTTTTGGAGGAGCAGTTCATAAACTGTTATTAACCAGATAGACTTGGAAAAAGCCACTATTTATCCCTGGGTATTACTGCATGGGATTTATCTACCTTTGTGATTCTGCTAGGTACTTGAGACCTGGATTTGCCACTATGGAAACAGATTGATAGGCCTGATGGATCCTCAGACTGACCCAGCATGGCAATTCTTATGTTCTTAAATCAATGAGGACTTTTTATAATTATGATATCAACCTTTATAGCTTTACTTTTTTTCTCCTCTGTCTTTGAATTATCAAACAGTCTAATCTGTTTCTGTGTCTGTTATAAATGTAAATCTTAATATTAATAAGAAATAGTGCCATTCTCCCTCATTCTTAATAAAGGAGTCTTTTGTTTTATAGTACAAACCAGGGCCACAATTTCAGTGAAAGGAACAAGATTATCAATAGTACAAATGAAAAGCATTGTTTCTTTTCTTTGTCTTTCTTTATTTTTGGTTGGAAAAACAGGAAATGAACATGTCAGCAGCCACAGAGTGCTACAAAGATGTTCTGAAACAGGATAACACTAACGTGGAAGCTCTCGCGTGCATTGGAAGCAACCACTTTTATTCCGATCAGCCCGAGATAGCCCTTCGGTTTTACAGGTGCACGCAGCTAAGTCCAGACAGTTTTTTTTTATTATTTACTCCACTTGTGTGCACACATATGTAAGTGAAGCCACAGAATTGTCCATGGGCAGAAATTCTGCTCTTTGTAATTCCAACATCAAGAGCTTGCTGGTAAGAATTGTAAAAAGCTTCTGTGGGGAGCAGAGAGAGAGAGATATAGAAAGGTAGATATGGTGATTGAAGGGGAGAAGCAAAACAGGATGATATAGAAACATGTCCAGTACAATTATGATCAGATTCAGTATGGCTCAGTTTTGTGAAATAGCATTCAGATTAACCTAGTATGGAAAAAGCTTTGATGAGGGGATGTTCAACCAATGCATTGTGAAGAAGGAACATGTATGTTTTTGTTGAAAATCTTTTAGTGGAGAGAGGATAAAGGGCAATGCCCCTTAATTTTCAAAGAAGCCTATACCAGGAAGAATTTCGCCCCTCCGTGTTTCTCTGTTTGATGCTTTTAGAGAAGCGTACACTTTAATACGGTTTGGAAGAGGTTTGAGGGCAGCCAGGCCAGCAACACAGAAACATGGAGACAGGCCAAAACCATTGCAAGAATGCATTTTTCTTTGAGGGTAACCTTAAGCTAACATCCCCCTCCTTCCCGTCTACCCCCAATACGCCCATTTTCTGACTTCAGAAGATTGTCCAAAGTGTGGCACAGGCCTGGGGCTGTTTACAAGCGATTGAAAGAGCAGTAATAAACCGAAGTCAGCTCTGGTATTCTGGGGGGAGTTTTCCTTTAAGCTCCCAGTCACCCCAGAATGCCATCAAACCAACCAAGCAGCATTTGGCAGTAGCCTCTGCTCTCTCTCAGCTTTAGTTTGCCTGTTCCTTTGAAGACAAAGAGGGCCCCAGGTTAAATCGGAGAAAATCTTTTATTTACTTAAAACAATTTATTTCCTGCACTTTCTGCAGTTCAAGGTGAGTTGCACCATAAAACAATCATAAAGTAGTGTCTACACCAACAAAACAAGCTTAAGTTGTTTACCTCCAAAAGGGATTATTGCTCTGTGAATGTCAACCTAGCTGACCAAGAGTTTCTTATAGTGCACTATACCGAAGGGCTAATTTATTTTGAAAAATTTGTAGTCTGTTCAATCATATCTTCTCTTCAGATAACAAATTAAAACAAACACCATTAGACATAGAACATTTGCTGCAACGACAGTGTTACCATCAGAGTTAAGAAGCTTGTTTATCCCAAACAAACATATATAAAATAAGCCACCCATTAAATAGCAGATGCACTTCCAAAAAAGTATTTGTAATTCACGAATGCATGTTTCATGAACGCTAAACTGGTTAAAAACAAATGGAGTAGGATTAAAACTTTTTTCAGTGAAAAAGGGTAAACAGGGGAGTGCCTCAGGGATCTGAATTTGGACCAGGGCTTTTCAATATATTTATAAATGATATGGCAAGGAATACGACGAGTGAGGTTATCAAATATACAAATGATACAAAATTATTCAGAATAGTTAAAACACAAGCGGATTGTGATAAATTGTAGGAGGACCTTGCGAGACTGGAAGATTGGGCATGCAAATAGCGGATGAAATTTCATATGGACAAATGCAAAGTATTGCATATAGGGAAAAATAACCCATGCTGTAGTTACATGATGTTAGATTCCGTATTAGGAATTATCACCCAGGAAAAAGATCTAGGCATCATAGTGGATAATACATTGAAATTGTCGGCTCAGTGTGCCGCCGGGGTCAAAAATGCAAACAGAATGTTAGGAATTATTAGGAAGGGAATGGTTAATAAAATGGAAAATGTCATAATGCCTCTGTATCAGACCGCACCTTAACTCTGTGTACAATTCTGGTCACAGCATCTAAAAAAAGATATAGTTGCACTGGAAAAGGTACAGAGAAGGGCGACCAAAATGATAAATGGGATGGAACAGCTCCCCTATGAGGAAAGACTAAAGAGGTTAGGGCTGTTCAGCTTGGAGAAGAGACGACTGAGGGGGGATATGATAGAAGTCTATAAAATCATGAGAGGACTAGAAAGGGTAGATGTGAATCATTTATTTACTTTTTCGGATAATAGAAGGACTAGGGGGTATTCCATGAAGTTAGCAAGTAGCACTTTTAAAACTAAGTGGAGAAAATTCTTTTTCACTCAATGCACAATTAAGCTCTGGAATTTGTTGCCAGAGGATGTGGTTAGTGCAGTTAGTATAGCTTTATTTATAAATGGTTTGGATAAGTTCTTGGAGAAGTCCATTAACTGCTTTAATGAAGGTAACTTAGGGACTAGTCACTGCCATTTTTGGCATCAGTAGCATGGGATCTACTTAGTGTTTGGGTACTTGCCAGGTTCTTGAGGCCTGGATTGGCCACTGTTGGAAACAGGATGCTGGGCTTCATGGACTCTTGGTCTGACCCAGTATGGCAATTTCTTATGTTCTTAAAATTCTGTAAACTGCCATGCTCAGTATGCTTTGATTCCCCAGTATACATTTCACTATTGGCTGCCTCAGAGACCATGCAATAAACCAAAGCTGTATTAAAACTACAATTCCAGTCCACTTAAAGTGACAATACATGAATAAAGTGGCCTGCCCCAAAACAAGTTGATGTGAATAATACAACAATGAAATAATTGGCAAGCCCTAGATAGTATTCCAGGTGATAAGGACATCTTCAGTGGTTTGTGAATGCTGTGCAGTTCCTGGACCACTCTCTGTGACGTTTTCTTTTGCCAGTAGCTTATACTGCAAATACTTATAATGCAAACAACTAAAAAAAAACCCCCCAAAAAAACCCACTTGTTACTAAAAGGAAAACTCTTTTTTCTGTTTTTCTGTTTTTTAATGGTGAATTAGACGACTCCTGCAGATGGGTGTGTACAACTGCCAGCTGTTCAACAATCTGGGTCTGTGCTGCTTCTATGCCCAGCAATATGACATGACTCTGAGCTCCTTTGAGCGAGCACTGTCTCTGGCCGAGAACGAGGGGGAAGTGGCAGACGTTTGGTACAACCTGGGGCATGTGGCCATGGTAAATCAAATCTAATTTAGTATTCTGCCAATTTCATTTTTTATATTGTGGAAAGGAAATATTAAACAGTGCTCATGCTGAAAAAATGACAGTAAGTTTAGAAAGTTATAATGCATGGTAAGCCTAACTAACACCATGGAGGAGCACGGTTCACTTGACAATTTTGTTTGTCATACTCACAGAGAGTAATAAGGGTTTATTCCCCACTTTTAAAGGGGCAATCTAAAAACAAAGAAAATTTCCAAAGTACAGACTGGAATTGTCAGATGTGTGCATTCCCCCCAGCTGTTTTTTTTTCACTTTGCTGCCTTCTGTTTTAGAGAAGCTTGTAACCAAAGAAGAAAGATGGATGCTGGAAAGAATTCTTGTTTCAAGCAAATTGATTCTGTTTTTATCTGAGTTAGAACTATTGCTTCCAAATATTAATTGTAGATATCCTGAAAAATAGACCTTCCTTCAGTGTGTGAGAAGTAGTTAGCCATTCTTGACTTGGATTACTATTTTCTTTCCGTTGATAAGCATGCTGAATTAGCCATGATCTGTGGGTGACATCAGGTGGTACTGAATGGAATTCTCTCTCCAAGCTAGTAGAATTTTGAGCTTTATTGAGCATGTGCAGACATTGCCTCAAAGTCTCCTCAGTCTGCTTTTGTCCATGCTGTTTCTTCTCAGTTTTCTCGCATACATGACCCACAAACAGCACTTTTCAGTGCTAATTAATAATGACCTTAAAAAAAGAACAGTGGTTTTAAATATTGCTCGTGTGGACAAATAATGTTCATATTGGATAGCCACAATATAGTTTCCTTGGCGATCCAGGAAACTATAAACCAGTGAGCCTGACTTCAGTGCCAGGAAAAATAGTGGAAACTATTCTAAAGATTAAAATCACAGAGCATATAGAAAGACATGTTCAAATTTAACACAGTCAGCATGGATTTACCCAAGGCAAGTCTTGCTTCACAAATCAGCTTCATTTTTTTAAGGGATTAATAAATGTGGATAAAGGTGAACTGATAGATGTACTGTATTTGGATTTTCAGAAGGCGTTTGACAAAGTCCCTCATGAGAGGCTTCTAAGAAACGTAAAAAGTCATGAGATAGGTGGTGGATTCATTTTGTGGATTGCAAACTGGTTAAAAGACAGGAAACAGAGAGAATTAAATGGTTAATTTTCTCAGTGGAGTGGGTAAACAGTGGAGTGCCTCAGAGTTCTGTACTTGGACCGGTGCTTTTCAATATATTTATAAATGATCTGGAAAGAAATATGACAAGTGAGGTAATCATATTTACAGATGATACAAAATTGTTCAGAGTAGAGAAATCACAAGCAGATTGTGATAAATTGCAGGAGGAACTTGCGAGACTGGAAGATTGGGCATCCAAATAGCAGATGAAATTTAATGTGGACAAGTGCAAGGTGATGCATATAGGGAAAAATAACCCATGCTGTAGTTACAAGATGTTAGGTTCCATATTAGGAGCTACCACCCAGGAAAGAGATCTAGAAGTCATAGTGGATAATACATTGAAATCGTTGGCTCAGTGTGTGACAGTCAAAAAAGTAAACAGAATGTTAGGAATTATTAGGAAGGAAATGGTGAATAAAACAGAAAAATGTCATAATGCCTCTTTATCACTCCACAGTGAGACCGCACCTTGAGTACTGTGTACAATTCTGGTCACTGCATCTCAAAAAAGATATAGTTCAGATGGAGAAGATACAGAGAAGGGTGACCAAAATGATAAAGGGGATGGAACAGCTCCCCTGAGGAAAGGCTAAAGAGGTTAAGGCTGTTCAGCTTTGAGAAAAGACGGCTGAGGGGAGGATATGATAGAGGTCTTTAAAATCATGAGAGGTCTATAATAGGTAAATGTGAATTAGTTATTTACTCTTTCAGATAATAGAAGGACTAGAGGGCACTCCATGAAGTTAGCAAGTAGCACATTTAAAACTAATTGGAAAAAATTATTTTTCACTCAACGCACAATTAAGCTCTGGAATTGCTGCCAGAGGATGTGGTTAGTGTAGTTAGGTTTAAAAAAGGTTTGGATAAATTCTTGGAGGAGAAGTCCATTAAGTTGACTTAAGATAATTGTCACAGCTATTACTGGCATCAGTAGCATGGGATCTACTTAGTGTTTGGGTACTTTCCAGGTACTTGTGGCCTGGATTGGTCACTGTTGGAAACAGGATGCTGGGCTTCATGGACCCTTTGTCTGACCCAGTATGGCAAGTTCTTATGTTCTTTACTACTGCTACCTCTGCCTGGGCTCTGAGCATGGCCAGACCAATTGTTTAGAATGTGACCAGATGTCACCAAGAGCACAAAAATCCAAAGCTGCTAAGATAGCAGCCCGAAGAACCAAGGAAGCGACTAGGTCCACCTCTGAGGGCCATCCATCTTCCACATCCTTTTGAAGTAGTCGCAGCAAGTCCCCCAAAGCAACTCCGACTTGACACAGATCTGTAGAGTCGCCTCAAATGCCTGCTGAAAGTAAGAACTGGGATTCTGTGGCTCATTTGACACATTCAGTGCCATTCCTGTCCAAAAAAGGAAAAACTGTGACATAACATCAAGCCTCCTCCAGATGCTCCATGGAAGCTTCGAAGAAAGCTATTGGGTCGAAGAAGTCAAAATATGAGCTATCATGCATTGCATCCAAGTCTGGAGCAAATGTTGCGCCAAAACACTCGAGGCATGGTGCATTGGAGTGTCTGATGCCCAGTTCTGAGTGCTGGAAGCATGGCACATCTAAACACCAGGATCACGACTCATCAGCACAATACATGGAACACAAAATGCTGACATACTCAACGCATATTCCATCCCCAGCAGAGCATGAACAAAATATGCCAAAAGCGAAAAAAGCAAAACACTAAACTGGCTTCAAAATGTTCTGAAAAGATACATAAGCACTCAAAACAGTGATCAAGTCAAGATACCTACCATTTCTGATGCAAGTCCTAACCTGTCGTTTGCATTCCCCATAATCCACAACATTTAAGGAATCTAAGAGGTATCAGTACCCTTTTCCAATACAACCAGTGCAACCTGAAGAGTGATATACACAGGACATATTAAAAGTGGCTTTACCAACTCAAAGATACACAGCCACCTTTCATAACAACTATGAACCCAGGCTACAACTTCCTCTGCCTCTCTCCATGACATTATTGAGACTCATTTATTAAACCAAGGACTGCATTTTCAAACTCCAGATCTTGTGTCTTTACTACTCCTTCTTCCATCTAGTCAACCTCTGCCAATGGAGCATAGCCCATACTCGTTTCAGAAGAAGATGCTCCACCACTGACTCCAGGTCAGTGATCTCAGCAGGCAATGGAACAAATTACTGACATAGTGCAAAGTTTCTTCTCATTCTTACTTCTGCAAGTGGAATAACCAAAGTTCACACCAGCCTACCCCATTATTCCTATGACACTGAATAGAATAAAACCAGCTGCACCTCCATTCCTAACATCTTCATCTGAACTAAGAAGATCCCCTCACAGGAAGGCCCACTGCCTCCAACAATGACCTCACATATTCATAGTCCTGATAGATCACTGCATTCTTCCTGGTTCTCTCATCAAACCCAAGGGGATTCCCTAGGCAGCTCAACAGAAATTTCTTCAGATTCTCCTCCATGGTTGCCTGATCACATATCTCCACCAGAAGACCTAATGCATTCACAATTTGTGGAGAAAATGGGAATGACATTAAATTAGAAGTACGAAAAGACCCAGACCCAAGAACAGAAGTTACGGGAATTCTAAAGATACTTGATATTACCAGCCCAAACTTCTGCCTTACCAATACACTCAGTACCAGAAATAGTTCATATGAAGATGGGGAGATACCATACTTCAGAATAAAAGGTGCAAGAAAGATGGACCTTAAATTCCAAATGAAAACAATCGCCCAGATATGGAGTTATCCAGCTACCACACAACTCTTGTGATGGTAGAATCTGCTATGAAAAAAGCTAAGAAGACTCTCTTGTATTCTAACACGCCTCCAGGAAAGGATCACCAAATTCTAGACAAATTCAGCAAAAAAGTCTTTCAGGATACCATTCTAACAGCAAGAACCTCTCAACATCAATTTTACGTTCAAAACATGAAACTTCATTCATTCATTCAGAATCAGGAGAACAAATAACTTCCATGCCGCTCTTCCATCTGGAAGAAGCCATCTGACATCTTCTACTATAAGTCTATGAATCTTTTGACACTCCATAGGAGTATATCACATGGCATGGCATAGAGCAAGCAGAATAACAGGCCAATGCAATATCCATGCGTGGAAAATTGGCGCTCATGATTGAATGCCCGTTTTCCTAATGCATGCTGATGCACCTCTCCGGGTCACCCAATGTAATATTTAAATGGGCTGCCGTGGAAAAAGGAGGTGCTAGGGGAAATTGTGCGTCGCTAATGCCTTCTCAGCAGCGACGCCCAGGAGAGGTGGCTGTCAGCGGGTTAGGAAAACTGACACTCAATTTTACGAACGTCCATTTTCCTAACCTGTGCCCAGCCACAGGTTAGGAAAATGGACGCTTGTTAACTTGACTGACAGCACACCTTTTTTTTTTTTCAGGATTCTCCTTTTTTGGTACCTCCAACTTATTATCACCACAATATTAAGTTGGAGGAACAACAAGAAAAGCA
This sequence comes from Rhinatrema bivittatum, assembly GCF_901001135.1. NCBI lineage: Eukaryota > Metazoa > Chordata > Amphibia > Gymnophiona > Rhinatrematidae > Rhinatrema > Rhinatrema bivittatum. Next base: position 16,213,005 of record NC_042618.1, read on the forward strand.
GTATTTTCTGTAAACAATTTGGGTTCCTCAAGAATTAATGCCTGCTCCAGGGCAGGCGTTAATTTTTGAGGGTAAAAATGTGTGAGTCGGGCGCACTTTTTTTTTTTTTTTGCTGGGGGAAATAGCTAATAGCCTCATCAACCTGAATTTACATGTGATGAGTGCCATTAGCTATGCGTATGGTTGGATGCTCGTTTTGGATGTGCTAACCCCCATTTTGCATTGAGGTTTATGGACGTGCGTCCAAAACGCGTCCAGTCACATGTTGAGTTGTGCACTGCAGCCAGTGTGCATGGTATTGCATCGGCCTGTAAGAGAAAACGTGCATGAGGAATTGGCTGACCTTCCATGTTTAGGAGATAACCTCTTTTGAGAAAAGCTTCATGAAACAGTCTCCCAAATAACAAAATGTGGCCCTGCAGTCTTCTATGGAACATCATACTACAGGAAGACATCCTTTCTTATCCTATAAAAACCCATACTTCCCATGGAGATCATACAGATCATATCATCAGTATCGTCTGCATTCTTTCTAGCCTAACCGGTAACAGCCTCAAACAATGCACACCAGGGGTTGACCAAGGGAACAACATCAACATAAACCTCAGCTAAATCAACACCAAGTTTTTGATCCATCATACGTTTACATTTTTACATTTTATTGAATTTATGAATTGCCTACCATACTAGTCTAGGCGATTTATAACAATAACAGGCATAAAAGTTTAAATAAAACAAAATACACAATATAAAAACATATATAAAACAAAATACAGTAAAATGCATTTCAAACTGAAATAAAATTTAAAATAAGCAAACCTAAATAAAAAGATTTTTAGAAGAGTTCTGAAATCTTTTAAAGAATCAGACTGCTGCAATTCGATGGGGAGGGAGTTCCAAAATTCAGGAGCTCCAACAGAGAATGGACATTCATGGATAATTTTATTTATTTATTTATTTATTTATTTATTTAAAGCTTTTTATATACCGGCATTCGTAGGACACATCATGTTGGTTTACAGGTAACTGTGAAAGGAAATTACAATGAACGACGATAGCAGAATAGCTAGATAACACATGAAAGTACATTTTTATAGAAGGTCAATGAGCAGAATAAACTTTGGTTGAACTATTTGGATTTTTAGGTTATCCATATTAAAATTAAATAAACATATGAACTTGTAAACAATATTAGGTAGATATATTACCATATGTACAAATGATGGCAGAGGCTGAAAGGGGGCTGGGAGGGAGGGAGCGGGAAGGAGATAGAACGGAGGTGGGGGGTGGGGAGGTAGTGCGGGGATGGAAGTGGGGCAAGGAGTGTTGGGGTGAATCAGAGGAAAACGTTGCCTGGTGGGATGGGGCAGGGTAGGAGGGGAGGTAGTGGGACGTTGAAAGTAGGGCAGGGAAGGGAGCTGAAAGTGGTTCGGAGGAGGTCACTGACTAGGATTGAAAGGAGTTGGGGTATGCCTGTTTAAAAAGCCAAGTTTTGATTCCCTTTTTGAATTGGCTCAGGGATGGTTCTAAATGGAGTTCGGCAGGGAAGGGAGTTCCAGAGGGTGGGGCCAGCAATGGAGAAGGCTCTTTCTCTGGTGGTTGTGAGGTGAGCAATTTTGAGTGAGGGGGTGTGGAGGATGCCTGAAAGGGAGTTTCTGGTGGGGCGGTTGGCTTGACGGAAGTGTGGCATATCTTCGAGCCAGGGAGAGTTGTTTTTGTGTAGCGTGTTATGAAGGATGGTGAGTGTTTTGTATTGGGAGCGGAAGGTAATGGGGAGCCAATGGAGATCTTGTAGTATGGGAGTGATATGATCAGTTTTTCTGGTGTGTGTTAGGATTCTGGCCATTGCATTTTGTAGGATTTGAAGGGGTTTGATGGTAGTGGCCGGGAGGCCTATGAGGAGGGAGTTGCAGTAGTCGAGTTTTGATAGTATGGTGGTCTGCATAACAGTGCGGAAATCATGGGCGTGGAGGAGAGGCTTCAGTTTTTTGAGGATTTGGAGCTTGTAGAAACCCCCTTTTAGAAGCAATTTGATGTGGGATTTGAAACTTAGTTGATTGTCTAGGGAGACTCCTAAGTCTCTAACAGTGGCCGGTAGTGTGTGAGTTTGAGAGGCGTTTTGAATCATTTGGTGGATAGAGTCGATCGGTTGATTTGTTAGTATAAGGATTTCAGTTTTAGAGGCATTGAGAGGAGGTGGAGATTGGAAAGGAGGGAATTGATAGATGCAAGGCATGTTTCCCAGTAAAGCAGGGATTCTTTGAGGGATTTCTGAATGGGGATAAGTATTTGTACATCGTCAGCATATAAGAAGAATTTTAGTCCTAGTTTAGAGAGTAAGTGGCAGAGTGGGAGTAGATATATATATTGAAGAGGGTGGACGATAGGGAGGAGCCCTCGGGTAATTTCATTGAAATTAGACAATTTCAACGAAATTGTCTAATTCGTCATGGTTCGTGGGCACCGAAAAATGAACGGAAATTTTCTAAAATTTCGGAAAAATTCATAGTTCATGTTAGTGCACGCTAACTATGATTAGCACAAAAATCGGGACCAGCGGGAAAAAACCAAATGAACCACGGGAACCACGGGAAAAACATAATTTCCCGTTGGGGCCTGAAAACGAATCCCAAACCGATAGAGGTAAACAGTGCACATCTCTAATAAAAAGTATGACAGAGCAGCAGAAAGAATGTTCTTCTGTAGAAGTAAAAGTATTGCAATAAGGAAAACATGCTATATGATGAAACAGCGTCTCCCTGTTCAGGCAGTCTGGTTTTCATGCTGGTGGCAGCAGATGTACTTGTCACCGTTGCAGTTTCACAGCTACTGTGACCTGAAAGCATCTCCATTGCTCCAGCCCTCATTGTTCCCTGCTGCTTCCCCCTGTCACTGAGGCAGACCTGCTCTCTTCCCTCCTTCACTGACAAACGTGCCTGTCCCAGTTGCAGAACATCAAGAAGGTGCAGGGAATGAGTGAGGGGGAACGTGGGTTGAGGTGAAAGGAGAGGGAGGGGGAAAATGGGTGGGAGTGAAAGGAGAGTGAAGGAGAAATTGCATGAGGGTAAAGTAGGTGGGGAGATGAGAGAAGACTGAGGGGGAGTGGGTGGAGTGTAGAGAGCATGATGAGAGGGGGAGTTGATGGGGTAAGAGAGCAGAGTGAGAGGAGAATGGGTGGAGCATAGCAAAAACGTGAGGGAGACAGTGGGTGAGGAGAGTGAGGAAGGAGTGGGTAAGGTCTGAGACAAAAATAACACACGTTCTCTCTGTCACACACACATCCAGCCTCCCTCTGACACACAAACAACTGAAGAACATTTGTGTTTGCAAAGGAGGAGTGTAAGTGATACACTATATCCCTACCCCAAAATCTATTCATGTACTATAGGGTAATTTTTTAAGGCATTTCCATGGTTAAAATGGTGTGTTTATGTTACCCCTGGAAATAGCTTGTTCTTTGTCAACAAGCAAGGCTGACTTAACCCAGACACATGGTTGATGTCATAGGATGGCACCGAATTAACCCATTTCTCTTAGCTAATTAGAGCTTTTACTTTACTGAGAGTGTGCAGGAGTTTCTAAGCATGCGCTGCCTCATGAACCCCACAGTCTTTTTATTCAAGCTTCCACATGGACATGTATTTATTTATTTAGAATTCCACACTGCACATTCAGGGGCACACAGGATGGCCTGGTTGAGAGGCTGTGGCCTGCGCGAGGACGTTCATGACAAGTTGGCTGATGTGCCTTGTTCTGGGACAATCTCTTTGTAAGGTCAGGGAAATCGTGGCCTAGTTTAAAAAGCAGCATGTAGCCATTCAGTTATTTTGGCAGAAGCTGAACAGCCTTTTTCCTGTAGGCGTTCTTACTTCATTTTTAAATGTCCCCTTTTTTTCGGCAACACTTCCCCACCAATTTCAGTGATATTGCATTCCATCTATGCTGCCACAACAATAGCCTGTAGGCCCGCAGAGGACCACATGGAAGATAGCTTAAGATGTCACAACATGCCCAGCCCAAGCCTGGGCATAGTTTTGACGAGACCCGACCCTCAGGCTTTGATCTATCTAATTGGGCAGAGGATTCTCCTGCTCCTTGAAAAGTGGAAGAAGATCACTGAGGAATGCCAGGTCTTCAAAATTGTAGAATCTAGTTATTTGTACTTCTCCCATTCCCCAGCGTTGCATCAATGTTTAACCTTTGACCTAGTTCTATTTCGAGGTAGAATCTCTTCTCAGCTGGTGGGTGAGAGTACCTAATCCCTTCAAAGACCATGCAGGCCTATCCAGTACCGAGCGGTAGGAAGAGCTGCGTTAGTGCCTACGGCACCCGCGGTTACCGCCCGCACAGTGCAGCTTACCTACCGCTCGATCCTGAAGCCTAATTATATGTAAATGTAAGCCGCGTCCGAAAAGCCTTAGTCCCGCGCAACCCAGGATACTGGATAGAGCGCCTATACAGGATCCTGGGTGCGCGGGCCTAAGGCTTCACGCCACACTGGAATCTGTCTTGAGCGGCCAATTGCACGCTTTCCCCGTGCAGGCGGCCATCTTGTCGGGAGGAGCTAAGGCAGGCCAGATCGTGTTCCTGCTCATGGCTGGCTGCAAAAAAGTAAGTTTTTTGCCGGCGTCCGGGCTGGGGGAAAGCTTCGCCGCTGTCATCTCTCTCCCCCCCTCCCGGAGCAAGGCTGCTTTTCGCGCCCTGCTCCGGGAGGGGGGGAGAAGAGATGACAGTGGCGAAGCAACTTACTTTTAGCTTTTAAGTTTTTTTCGCTTATTTTTTGGATTCGCCACTGTCATCTCTCCCCCCCCCTCCCGGAGCAAGGCTGCTTTTCGCGCCCTGCTCCGGGAGGGGGGAGAAGAGACAAGCGGCGAAACAACTTACTTGCACGGGGGAAAGTGGTCTCCGTGGCAGCCCCAGTCCTCTCCCCTCCTCCCGAAGCCAAAAAAAAAAAAAAAGTTTTTTTTTTTTGGCTTCGGGAGGAGGGGAGAGGACTGGGGCTGCCACGGAGACCGGCACCCATGATCGCGGCCGGGGCAGGTGAGCGGGGGCTGGGGGAAAGCTTGCCACCTACCCTTACCCATGCCTCTACCGCCTGGGTCAGGGTAGGCGGTAAGTTTGCAGGTTAAATGCGCGACAAAACGGCAGGGAAAGGTAGCGTTAGTGGGGGCGCGGGTTACGGGATGCTAGGGGAATAGCTAATTGGCTCGTTTGCATGCAATATCGAGCTAATTCGCTCGTTTGCATGCAATATACATGCCGCGGGCGGAAGGGGTTACCCGGGGAATTTAGGATGCGGTAGGAGTAGGTTAAAGGGGATTCGGGATCGCAGGAAGGGCTAACGCGGCCGGAACGTGAGTTAAAAGCGGCTTAGGAGCAGGGTAAACGCGGCCGCACTTTACAGGATAGGCCTGATTGTGAGAGGGTCAGTTCTTGTTTTTTTCTTATCCTAAGAGGTCAGGAGGATTTGGGTCTATTCAGGAATAAGCAGATAAACACCGACACACAGTACTTATGACAATACAGTAGAGTAGTCTATGAACCCCACATCACAACTAGCATATTGATAACACTATGTATAATAAATTTATCCGTAAAAGTACTTTCAGTACACTCGGTCATGACCCACTTCTCTAAAAATTATTTTATCCCAGGACAAGCAGGATGCTAGTCCTCACATATGGGTGACATCGGTAATGGAGCCCTATGCCGTCATAGGGCTCCATTACCGATGTCACCCATATGTGAGGACTACATCCTGCTGTCCTGGGATAACACCTATTACAAGGTAAGCAATTTTGCTTTGTCTAATGATATATTGTAACCGAACCTTTGACGGCACCTGTTAGAATGTACTATAGTACACTTTTACTTACATTAAATATGTGCCTACATGTAAACCGTTGCGATGGTATATAACTTAGCGACAGTATAGAAAAGATTTTAAATAAATAAAAAAATATCCTGGATTTTCCAAGGCTGAACCTGTTATGGGAGAAGTTCAGAATGAACGCTGTCCACACCATCATCCCCTTCATCCAAAAGGGAGATGGGATATGTGCCCTGATTCTGAAAGATGCATATGCTCACATACTCCTCTAGCTGCCTCATGGGAATTAACTCAGATTACTAGTGGATTATTCTCACTACCAATTTAAGGTTCTCCCTTTGGGGCTCTTGGTGCCTCGAGGGTCTTTACAAAATGCCTAGCAATAGCGGTGGCACAACTCTGTCACTGACGGATCTGGGTCTTTCCTTATCAGGATGACTGGCTGGTGATGGGACCTTCTCAAGCAGGGGTGATGGACTCCCTGCAGAGATTAATCCAGCTTCTTCAATCACTAGGGTTCACAGTCAACTTTGTCAAAACCCTATCCATACCCAGAGAATCAAATTTTTTAGGTAGATGCATTGGAAGAGATGAATCATTTCTTCAACGAGATTAGTCATTTTGTCTTTGAGCTCTGGTCTGTATATTGCTTGGGTTGGATCAAATACTGGACTATGCAATCTTGCTTATCCTCAGTCAGACACATGGAGGCAGCAGTGTATGTGGTCCCCATGTCAGGCCACAACTTGACAATTCTCCAAAGGGGCCTATGAATCAGCTGCATCGGCCCTTGTTGCATCCTGAACGAGCAACTCTGAAGATGAAATCGTCTTCCTGTTGGTAGCTAGGTCCATATAGGTGTTCCTCTTTGCTTCCGGATTCAGGGGATATGGTCAGCAGCAGAATATCCATTCCAGATCAACCTCTTGGAGCTCCGAGATATTCGGAATGCATAAAGGAGGTAATTTTAAAAGAAGTTACACATGTAAATGTAACGTACTATCATAGCAATTTTAAAAAGCCATTTATGTGTGTAAAGTGCACTTACACATGAATATCCTATGGACAATTCAGTGGCATTATTGTAACAATTTTCAAAAGCCCACTTAATGAGTAAAGTTCATTTATACATGTAAAACCCAATTTTAAGCATGTAAATGCTTTTTAAAATCAGACCCTAAGTGTTTTCTCACAACTCCTTCTGTGAAAGAAAATTCAGTTCCAAACTGACAACCAAATGGCAATGTTTTATGTGATGAAACAAGAGGGCACAGGTTCCTGACCCTCTGTCAGGAGTCTATAAATTTGGGAGTAGGCTCAGAGCTTTTCTCCAAGCAATTTCACTTTCGAGGATCACCTCAGCAGGACGTTTTGCCCCCGCAAGTGGTCACTGTATCAGAGTGTAGCATGCATGCTATGCGACATCTGGGATCACCCGTGAATGGGTTTGTTTGTGTCAGAAAACAACAGAAAAGTTGACAAAATCTGCTCCATTCTTTAAAGCAAGTTCAGAACCGCTGCACATGCTTTTCTGCTCAAGTGGAATGCATAGCTATGGAATACAATATGCTTTTCTCCTGCTTCTGTTGGTGGCGGAGATGGTGCATCATGCACTCAAAGACTGGGCACTTCTTACCCTCACTGCTCCAGCTTGATCCAGACAAGTATGTGTTATTTTTGTCTCGTCGGATGGTCAGTTTGCCTACTGATCCCCCCTGGGATCTGATTTGGCTCTACTAACTTAAGGAGGGAGATGGTCTGTGTCATCAGAGCCTTCCCTCTTTCAACTTGTCAGCATGGATGTTAAGTGCTTGATAGTTTCTTCATTGTCACTATCTAAGGAGGTTGAGGATATTGTGATTTCGGCCAAGAATCTGTGTATCTGAAGAGCATATGGCTTTAAATGGAAGCATTTTCTTATATTGGTGTCCAACAGGACACCAATATAAGTTTGCCTATTTTCCCTCTCTTCATTCAGTCTCAGTGCATCGTCAGATAAGGTGCAACTCGGTGCCATTGCTGCTTACCGCCCTTAGGTGGATGGAAATCCAATCATCCTCTGGTATTGAAATTCAGGAAGGACTTCTGACATACGAAGGCTCCAGTTGTGACACCACCTGTACCATGGGTTCTCAACGTCATGTTAGCACAGCTGATAAAACTTCCCTACAAGCCACTGGAACTGGCTTCCTTGAAGTTTCTCACATGAAAAGTGGTACCCTTCGTCGCCATTACTTCGGCTAGAATACTCAGCTAGTGGCAAGCATGGGCTTCTTATTTTTTGTACTTAGTTTTCCGTAATAGGTAATGCTCTGCATTCATCCTAAGTTTCTGCCTAAAGTGGTTTCTGTGCTCCATTGATTCAAGCTATTGTTTTGCCCACGTTCTTTCCAAGACCTCATGCATATAAAGGAGAAAAGGCTCTTTATTCATTAAACTGAAAAAGGGGCATTAGCCTATTATCTGAAGAGAGCTGAAGCACATCATCATGCTCCTCATCTTTTTATCTTCCACAATCACTACAGACTAGAAGTGGCTGTTGTCAAATTCACATTGTCTAACTGGCCTGCAGACTGTATATTACATTTCCATGCTTTGGCTGACCTTTAGATAACAGACTGCCAAAGCTCTTCAATTGAGAGCCATCATTACCTCAGTGGCTTACCTAAGAGCCATCTCTATTGAAGACATTTGCAAGGATATGCGAGATAAGTTCTTATGTTCTTAGACATTTAAATATCTCAAAGGTTTCCATGCACAGGAGACTAGCCTCTTTCAACAGAAAGGTAGCTCTAAAACAAGGAGTCATGGCATGAGGGCAAAAGGGGGTGCACTAAGAGTACTCTTAGGAAATATTTTTTTTTACAGAGAGGGTAGTGGATGTATGAAATTAGCCTCCCAGTGGAGGTGGTGGAGACAAAACCGATATCTGAATTCAAGAAAGCATGGGATAAATACAGGGGATCTCTGAAGGAGTGATGGGAGGAGTTATACGGGCTAGATATATTTAATGGATGTGCAGGCTAGATGGGCCATATTGTCTTTTTCTGCTGTCATTTTTCTATGTTTCTAAAACTGCAACAGTCATTAGTTTACAGCTTCATTTCCCACTGCTGTCTGGATGCTCTCTCCAGAAGTGACAGTAACTTTGAGCAAGCAGTTTCACGCAGCCTGTTCACCCAGTAGTCTACTCTCTTTGGGGAAGCCGGGTTGCTTTTTCAGTAAGTGCTCCACCATGCAGTCTTCAGCTATGGCCTCCCCACGTGTCATGGCTAATTCAACCCTACTTGTCGATAGAGAAAGCAAGTTTGCTTACCGTAAACTGGATTCTCTGTAGGCAGCAGGATGAATTAGCCATGCTAAAGCTAAGCTCTACCGTTGACTGAAGGGCTCAAAAGGCAGTGTGAGCAGGAACCCCCGCGCTTGCTTAATAGAATAAAAGTTATAATGAGCTCAGAGATGGGTTCATTTGGTACTGTTGGATAACATCACCCACATGTCATGGCTAATTCATTCTGCTGTCTACAGAGAACCCTACTTATGGTAAGCAACTTCCCAATATGTGAGTAAACTTCTGTGTACATGTCCTGTATGCATGTAAATTTACCTGGACTAGGTAGAGGTGATCTCGTTGACAGAAGTGAGGAAGCTTTTGGACTTGCTCACATGCTTTCTGGATTTTCAAAAGTAAGCACGTACATTTTCTAGAAAATTTCCTGCATGCAAATTAGCAGGGGCAACTTGTGCAGTGTAGTATTAGGATAATTTTCAAAGCAGACCTATGCGTATTAAGTTCACTTTGAAAATTGGTGTAACTTATATGAGTATTTGCCCACCTTCTTATGCAGGCTGTCACAAAATTACTCCCCAGGGAGGATAACTTTCAAAGACATGCACATGGTGGAATATATGTGTGTATATGGCCACAAGCAGATCTATGCAAGTATTTTTTAATACATGCTTATGATATATACATGTTTTATAAATACATGCATCTCTATCCCAGAACATACATGTGTATGTAGGCTTATTTATATCAGTATATTGAACTTGCATACTTTTCTTGCCTATTTTAAAAATATGTGCCCGCATATTGTACGTGTGAAAGCAAAGTAGGACTCGCGTGCATAAGTTGGTCAATTTTAAAACATGCTCGCATAAATGAAATTAACCAGTTAAGCGATTAGTCCACCAGTTCGCCCAGTCCTCCTCCAGGTCATCGAGACTTTTCTGGTTCTTCAGCCTGAGCTCCCCCAGTTCACCCAGATCTCCCCCCAAGTCAGTATTTCACAGTAACCTCGTTTAATGTCACTTACATCAGGTAATTAGCAGCCGTCAAAATATGCAAGTACGTAAGTTGGCTAATGTACACGTTTAAGTGTCTTTTAAAATAGCAAATTACATGCCCAGGAATGCCCGTAGGCCCCCCCCCCTTTTTATGCACATATGTGTGCATGAAAGTAAAAATATATGCACATTTTGGACTTTTATAAAATATGGAACATGCGACTAGATGCTACTTATGCACGTGTATGCTAATTTTTACATGCATAAAGTTTTGAAAATGCACTCCTTTATATTTAAACTGTGAAATTGTCATTTTTGACAGGCATTTCATCTAGTACAGTCTCACTGTGCATACCGATGAGATTTGCTTTTTGGATTCCATTTTCAAAGAAATTTTGTCAAAGATAGAGCTACATTTAAAGGGCCAAAGCTACTTTTTTCTTAGTTGGGATCACAGAGTTTGCCTTTGATAGTATCAAGGTAGACCAAAACGTTTAAGTTCCTTTGCAACATGCATGCCATTTCCTGTTCTATCCTTGTTTTTTCTTGCATTCAGAATTTTATTCCCCTCCTCTTCCTCCTTACTCAGTTGCATCTCTCACACGCATATTTGCACGTTACTATTTTTCTACATGGATGCAAACTCGTTTTTAATATATCAACTGCTCATCTACTTGAACACACAGCATACATTCATGAGAGTATCCACAGGACAATTGGGTTATCAGAAGACACTTACAGTACTGTCGTTCATTCACTATACGTACATTAGTAAGCATGACTCGCCCATGCTGAGTATTGAGCACTATTGAATATAATAATTTTTCTAGCTCATAAGGTGTTGTATACCACACTTGATGATGGATATGTTGACCTGGCATATATTAAGGCAGAGTCCCTTGCATTGAGTACATGTGAAGTCATGATACTTCGGGTGGAGTTCTACTGTATGGATTTTGAACTGAGTCCTTGTATGAAGTGAAGATAAGTGATCTGTCCTTGTCATGTTTTTGTGGGAGATAACTATCTCTTCTTGTGCAGCCCTTTAAACCTCATTCCTCAACTTAGTGGCTCAGACAAGCACTACAGTTGTATCCATGAGTCTACCAGGGCAGGCCTGGATTTCTCAATAGGCCCACTAGGCCTGTGCCTTGGATGGCAAAAATCTGGGGTGCAGCAGATGATTTGCTGCCTTCCAGCCATTCTGAATCTCATTCAGCAGGAAACAGCCTCTGCTTCCTGATCCAGCCCCTCCTCTCTCAAGCAGCTGTAGGGAACAGGAAGGAAGTAGGTGAGCTTGGAGCAATCAGAGCAAAAGGGCATCATTTTGGAGAGGTTAGGAGGGACTGAGTGGAGAATCATTGGGGGATAAGAGGGGATCAGCTGGGGGGCAAGAGTCTGTGTGAGAGGGGCATGGGGATGGGGGCAGTGTTTGGTGCTGGGTATGTGTGTGTCTGTATGTTTATGCCAGATTAGGTAAAGAGATTAGAGAGGGGGATACAAGGGCGAGCAGGACCAGAACATGATAGTTTCCTCCCCCGCCCCCCCATCCTTTTACCTTTCATCTTGGATTCTGACCCCTACCTGAAACCCACCCCAACCCCTCCTACTCCTTCCTCCCGATCTCTTCATCGCTTCCCCCTCTTCAAACTTCCCTATCCCCAGATGATATTCTTAATGATATAAATCCCTGTTGACTTTTAATATTACAATTATTTTAAGTGATTTACAAATAAATACTAAAAAGGAAAGGAAGTTCTTTCATCAAGTATATACTTTTGAAAATTCTTACCCTCCTTTCAACAACTCTTCCTGTTTGTCTTCCTCCACTAATTTGCCATGACAGAATGGCACCACTAGGTGCTAGCTCAGAATGACCCTCCGTGTCAAACGTCCGTCAGTAGTAAGCAGGCGAAAAACCTGAAATGTTTTAGAAACAGATTTTTTGGCAATTTGTTTTTAGGGCGTAGGAGACCTAAACTTGGCCTACCAATGTTTCAAGCTGACTCTAGCCAACAATAACGACCATGCTGAGGCTTACAACAACCTGGCCGTGCTGGAAATGCGCAAGAACCATGTTGAACAGGTCAGTATCATGCGTAAAGTGAATCCGACCGTGGCTCCTGCTGCCACTGCCGTTAGAAAGGTAGGAAAGTCCTGAGGAAATCTCAGGGTTCACCAAATAGTGAGGGGGGGATGGAGCTAAGTGGTTTTTCCATTTTGTATATTTCAGTTGTTTATAACCAAGCAAACCAGTCAGAAAATCTCTCAACAAAATGTTCCGTGAGCCAGTGTCGTCACCTTCCCTTTTTTTAATGCATGAAGCGTTGGAAATCAGCTTATTTTTGCGCTTCTTGCTTTCCACCCACACAGGCACGAGCTCTCCTGCAGACGGCTTCATCCCTGGCGCCTCACCTGTACGAGCCACATTACAACTTTGCAGCCCTTTCTGACAAGGTAACGTAGAGTCTGACAGGTCAGCCAGGCTAAGACTGCTGTCTCATGTTCCACGCCTCGCTCACAGGGAGCAAACAGGGAATTAGTAGAGATGGATTCGCCCAAACACCAAGAGGGGAATTTTCACAAGCATTTTTGTGGATAAAACGCTGTTTTACCCATAGAAGTGGGCTTTTTAAAAATTGTCCCCCCCAATATGTGTGTATGTCCTGGTCACATGCAGGTTTACCAGGACTGAGTGGAGATATTCCTGGGGCAGAGCAGGGGAAAGGTTTGTACTTACTACCTATGTCTGGATTTTGGAAAGATTGAAGGTAATTGTCAAAAGGTTTTACGTGCATAAATGTGCAGTCCATAGGGCTGAATTATCAAAAGGTTTTACGTATATTAGTGCACTTTTTAAAATTGCTACGATATAAGCTCCTTTTATGTGTGTAACTTCTTTAAAAATTTAGCATGGGTACATGGGCTTTTAAAAATTGCTATGCTAGTATCTTAAATTTATAGTTAGTTACAGGGTAATTTTCAAAGGAAAATGTAAGAATGGTGATGTTTTCCCCAAAAGTTTCTGCATGCATTGTAGCAGGTGCCATTGTATGTAGGTAGATTTGGTGGGATAATTTTTAAAGTGGACTTGTACGTATTAGTTCGCTTTGAAGGTTGGTGTAATTTGCGTGCATTTACAAAATCCCGCCCCCCCCCCCCCCCAAAAAAATGTTAGAAGCTATTTAATAAATAGGGATCATGGGTTTTCCTGCATAGGACAAAAGGCTGCCCTGATTGCATGCTGAAATCCAGGAAAGCAAAGAGTAATGAGTTAAAGATGATTCTCAAATCTAAGCCCAGGGCTAGTGGATGCAGAATTGATTGGAGAATATAAGATTAAAAATTGATACAATGAAAGCAAATTGCAGCATTTTAAAAAGGCATTTAATTCCGATACTCCAGCAATCCTCCTTCGGTTTTTTTTGTTTGTTTCATGCTGTTTCTGCTTTTCAGTTATGAATAGATGCAGGCCAAGCACAGCAAGTATTTTATTTCTGGGAGAAGGCAGCATATGGAACTTGGTTTAATCTGCTTAATAAGTTTGAAAATTTGAATTTTAAAATAGCAAAGTAGAAACCACTTTGGAAAAATTCTCACAAATATCTAGAATGTATTGAGTTTTGCCTTTTCGCCGTCATAGGCCAGTATTCTGTTCCAAAACAAATTCCTGTTTCTGTTACATGGAAGAGCAGATTTTGCAAAAGCCTGATTGGTTGCTGAGCAGTTTTGCTGACTCTATTTGCTCTGCAAATCAGTTTCATAACCAGACTAGTGCACCTTAACCCCATTCTAAAAAGCCTTACTTCTAAAAGCGATGATGCCGACCAAACTGATTTTACAGTATTTAAAAATCTTCCATTATAGAAACAAATGTTCTATGCACACACAATTTTGGGCAAATAAACTTCTATGACAAAATCGCTGCTTTGTCATTTAGTAAGGAATTTTATAACATCGTATATAAAATAATTGACAAATAGGTGCATGAGTTACAACAGTTTTCAAAGGGGACTTGCATGCATAAGCCTACTTATCTCACCAAATCTACTCTTTATTTATTGTATTTACTCAGCATTTGATTACTCACTCTTAATCTTTCAACAGCAGATTGAGGCACAATATGAGAAACAAACGCAACTTGTATTACACCTGCTAAATCAGGCGTGCAAATTTTTATGAAAATTTAAAGCCCATGCTTTTTAAAAACCAAACGTATGTGCACAAGTCCAAGCCCCTCTCCTCTTCCACCCCCTGGAACGCCCCCCTCCGTCTGGGCCAACCTGTGCGCAAACATGGCACATGCACATATGTTTACACACATATTGGGCAGGCAATTTTGAAAAAGCCATTTCTGCACACAAACTGTTTTACTTTGAAAGTGACCCTCCCTCTGCATAAATAGGGGCTTATAGGAGCAAATTTCAGGAGGTTTTTCCTTGGGTGAGCACACCTGCCCTCCCATTGTGATGGAAAGTAGCCTGGGACGCCCTGGGACAGAGGGCCGCGCCAGGACCATCCTGGCAAAGTACACATAGGAAGGTTAATTTAGATCTTGAGCATGCTTCCTGGCAGGGAGTTTGCACCTGCAGACTTTGCCGGGACTTCACCGCTTGGTAAGAAGTTTTCAACATTAGCTTGCAAATCCGCAAGTATAAAATACTCGGAGGCCTGCAAGCTCTGCAGGCAAACTGAAAATTACTTCAAATATTTGCTGAGAGCAGCTCAACCCCGATCATTAAAACAAAAATACAACATATCTTGATCACATAACTTTTAATGAAATGCTTCTCCCTCCCCTACACATAATTTTCATAATAGAATAGTATTTTAAAACTACAGCAGTGTAGCATAAAGGACCACTATAGGTCTTCTTATACAAGGAAGCCTGGACAAACATTTTTAAACCTAGTAATGGAGGTAGCAATCTAAATAACCACAAGGAGAGCTTCTCCTAAATTTTTAGGCTCTGTGGTGAAGCTTTTGTCCTGTTATGCTGGAAAGAATGAAAGAAGACGTTCAGAGGAGTGCATGAAGTGATGGAAAGAAACAGACAGTCTGGAGATCCATGGGTAAAAGTTGGCAGTGTCTGTAAAGACTCAAATAATACAAATATTGCATCTTGAAGTGCCCCACACATATAAAATTATATACAAAGCAGTCCATCCGAATACAACTGAAACAACATTGCTTTGCTATCTATTTTAAAAATTACAATACTGGTTTTTTGTGTGCTAGGTAACAGACCGCTTATAGTATGTTTAAAACTTAAAAAGACAGTGTTTCTGGTCTGGCTACAAGGGACATAGGGAAGAAATATCTTACAGCAGCTGAAAAAGTATGGAAGCTTGGAATAGTAATGGATCCAGAAATCAATCTAAAACAACACATATCGCTAAAAGTAAAAGAAGGCTATGCAAACTCATGATCCTCAGCAAACTAGAACCACTACTAACACCAGCTGATTTCAGAACAGTACTTCAGGCACTGGTTTTCTCCAGCACTGACTACTGTAATGCTCTTTTACTAGGACTCCCAAATACAACACTAAGACCACTTCAAATACTACAAAACACAGCAGCTAGAATACTAACCGGAAAAAGAAGGAGGGACCATATAACTGAAACTCTAGCTGAATTACATTGGCTACCTATTGAACACAGAATAAAATACAAAGCCCTATGTACCATACATAAACTAATACATGATGAAAAATCGGACTGGCTAAATACAGCACTACGAGTGCATGTCCCACACAGAAACCTTCGATCTGCAAACAAAGCTCTCTTAACTATTCCTTCAGTAAAGACAGCGAGACTAACACAAGTCAGAGAAAGGGCCCTATCTTTAGCAGGCCCCGCTTTATGGAACACTATGCCTCTAGAGATCAGACTACAAAGACATCTCAAAACCTTTAAGAAAAGTTTTAAAACATGGCTTTTCAAACAAGCATTTTCTCATGAGAACGGAGAATAGAAAATATACAGGAAAGGCAGAAGAGCACCAACACACACAACCTACATAATTATATAACTCAGAGAATATGATTTTTTTTACCTGTAAATAGTACCTGACAGGTACATTTGGTCATGAACTACATTACTAATAAATCGATTGTTTTTGTATTATGATATATTGTAACTGAACCTTGTGGCACCTGTTAGAATGTATAATAGTACCTTTCACCAACCTTAATTTATGTGCCTACATGTAAACCGTTGCAATGGTATTTAACTTAGCGACGGTATAGAAAAGTTTATAAATAAATAAATAATAAGCATCCTTAATAAACGCGCAAATGTGGCTCGTATTACCTATATCATTGCAGATATGTCTGAAAAGGTTCCAAAAGCATATGTGAGCCTAAGCAAGAAGAGACTTGCGTGACACTTTACCAACCTCCACTCAGTATCAATAGTGTCCTATCATCTGAGGAGGGCTTTCTGCCAAATCGCTGTTTTGTTTTGTTTTTTTATAGACTATTTTACTGTCATTTTTTCAGTTTGTTATTCCTCATACTGTCTCTGGTTTGATATTTCATCTTTTCTGAAGTCTGTGTATATTTTTTCAGTTATACATCCACTGCGTCACATCAATCGCAGCAGGCCCTCTGTTCACTCAACATGTCAAGCTAGGCCCATGGCCAGCTGTTTTCTCCTTTGCTGAAATCGACTTTCTAAAACATTTGACTATATTATGAGTAAGTTCCACCCAAAGATTTCTATGGAGTAGGCCTAACAGCTTCAAAAAATATTCCTGATGCTTCTACATGATGTCTATCATGGATCATCATCTGAAGTATTTAGTGCTGCCTCAGGAAAGGCCACAACTTCTGAGCTGTAGCTTCCTTTTGAGAAGATTTACCTAAGTTTAGCTTAAAGCTGACACCAGAGCGTACAAAAAAAATCCAGGGAACTGCACCACATTTCACTTGTAGGCAGGTCTTGTGAAGAGTCCACAGCTGCTTTAGATGCTTTGATGCAGGATTTGGAGTGTGGGTTTGTCCGCCTCTACCTGAGGACTGAATCAGAAACTGCACTGAGCCTCAGGAGAAAGCCTTGACATGTCCGCGTTCCTCATTAGAGTACTACTTGGAGGGCTCTGTCACAATGGAATTTCTTGTACACTCTGAAGCAATTGTGCTCAAAACCTTGCACAAAATTCCCATGCTTGAACCATTGTAGACTCCCATGTGTGATACTTCCTGCTTCATGGACCCTTCTTCAGAGTGGACCTATGCTTCAGTTGACCCCAGCTCCCATATTTCATATCAGAACAAGTCCGTTGAGAGGCATAGCTGCGTTGTCTATCCTCTCTAAACATCTCTTGAGCCTTCAGGTTCCAGCATCAAGTGGTACTACTCAAATAGAAGTGTTCAACAACCTCCTATATTTCTTCAGGCCTTGCTTTTGGAGACCAGGCACTTGTCACAAGGCATACTGCCTGGTGATCTTCATAAGCCAGTTTGGCATGAGAAGTCATATTGTTGCCAAACAGCAAAAAAGGCAAAAGTCATATTGTTGACCATCATAGCCATGAAGGCAGGCAGGTTTAAATTGTAGCTAACATTGGGTCCCAGTAAGGATGTGCTGGCATTTCTCTCAACTTCAGTCCCATCAGTTGAAGAAAATGATCTGAATCTTATTGATCTGGATCTGAAGCACTAAGGCGAACTCTGGTTCTGAGTCCACTGGAAATTGGTCTTCAACTGAGGAATTATCCTCATTAGCTCAAAAGAGAAGTAAGATCATCCCTTTTCCTTTACAGACATCAGAAGGTCCCAGGGAACTACTTCTAGATTTCTCAAAGTATCTGGCAGTTGGTGGCAGTGCCTTTCCTCTTTCTCTTCTCAACCCTAACAGCAGTGGTTAGGCTGCATCAGGTTTCCAAGAAAACAATGTGATAACTTGCATAGAGTGACCTTGGTTAAAAATCCAAACTTCATAGGGAGGTCAGATAGTTTTTTAATGGCCGAGTGGACTATTAGTAACCTCGGTAATAGGGAAGGGGACCTGTGTGTGTTGGAAATACTTGTAGACGATGCAGGACATTCTCAGCTCAGTGTGTGGCGGTGGTTAAAAAAAAGCAAACACTTTGTTAGGAATGATAGTGGGAGTGAATAACAAGAAATAGATCTGCTTGGTACTTGTGACAAGGACTGACACTTTTGGAGACAGGATGCTGGGCTCCATGGACCAAGCATGGTATTTCTTATGTGCTGGATTTAATGTTAGTCTTGTAATAATTATAGTGAAGGATGACCAGGCCTGCCATGGTCTACCCAAGGGAGCCGGTGGAGGCCAGAACTTTAACAGATTCTGTGTGTGCTTGGGACTGATATTGTGGTGGGGGGCGGGGGGCTTTCAAATAGAGGACAGAAGGTGTGGGGGATTTAATTACTCATCTATCCAACGTGAAAGAATCACAACTGGGCAGACTGGATGGGTCACTTTGGTTGTCTTCTGCCATCATTTGGTCTGTTACTATGAACACAAGGAGTAAAATGTGGGGAAACCCCTGCTAATTGCAACCAGAGACCAGGAATTTTAGAGGCTTGACCATCTTGGGAAGAGGATTTGCCAAAATGCTGTGCTGTCTTTCCACACAGAAGATTACCAGCTCTAGGTGAACCAACTACCTGCATTCTCTGTGGAATGAAGTGCACGTTTGCTCAATATGTCGTTTGGGATAGGTGTGAAGATTTACATTCTTTATAGGCAAAGAAGAAGAGTGTGAAATGTGAGCCATATGGAAAAGCCTGAAGGGCCTCTTCCATTACCCGAAGACTGCTCGGGTATGGGCGTGTGGTTGAAAATAAGCATGCAGGCTGTGCTCCCTGATCTGCCAGAGAAAGAGGAAAATCTTGTTGGGGACAGGTGAAAAAGACTTTGGATTTCCTCAAGAGTCATTAAACCACCTTGTAAACCGTCTTCACTACCTTTGATCCATCTTCCACATCAAGGGATTCTTTAAACCTTTCCTGCACAGGCAAAAGGGCTCCAAGCCATTCACTGCCAGCCAGTCAAAACCTGGGTCTGGTTATTGATTAGGTCCAGAGGAAATAGTCAATTTTTAAAATCCAGATTGCAAAGAAATTCTCAATAAAGTGTAACTGAGAGGGTGGGGATTTTTTTTGTTTTTGCAAACCATGAGGTCCTTATAACTTTAGATAGCTGAATTCCAAGGGTTGTCAATGAAGGATATAGCTTGCACCTTTGAGACGGGGCCATTTTACACCTCCCCAGGAGCTGATGAGGTTGGAATTCTTTCTTGGATGTCTGTGCTCGTGAACCACATACTTCTTGGTTTCTCTGAAAACATGGGAATTGAGACCTATCCAAAAGCTGAGGGAGCTAAACATCTGCTGAAAGAATGAAAAGTTTTTAGGGTAATTTCCCTAAGCCCCTTTCTAAATTCCCATGATCTCTGAATGTCAAGGAGGTTTGCATGCACACAGATACAGCGGATCACAAAAGCTACAGCTCAGACTGACTTGGTGGCTCTTCCTTTCCAATTGCTCTAACTGTAAAAATGTCCTGCTTGTATTGTAGTGTTCACTTAGAATAATTTCTCACTGAATGCCCCTGATCCCTTAAAATAAAATTTTGCATCAACTCCTTGAAAATGAGGACATTTCTAAGTACTCAGAAAGCCTTTAGAAACTGTGTCCCCAGTAGTATCTTGTTAATACAACCAGGTACTCGAGTCCTATTTGAACATGCAGAAATGGATGGGGTCCTATGTCTGGAAATATCAGTTAGAGGAATTGGTTAGTCTCTCCTGAGAGAGGTCTAATGAACTTCTGCCTAGTGGACTCAATTAAACTTTGGAATTTGTTGCCAGAGGATGTGGTTAGTGCAGTTAGTGTAGCTGGGTTCAAAAAAGGATTGGATAAGTTCTTGGAGGAGAAGTCCATTACCTGCTATTACGTTCACTTAGAGAATAGCCACTGCCATTAGCAATGGTAACATGTAATAGACTTAGTTTTTGGGTACTTGCCAGGTTCTTATGGCCTGGACTGGCCACTGTTGGAAACAGGATACTGGGCTTGATGGACCCTTGGTCTGACCCAGTATGGCATGTTCTTATGTTCTTAAAACAGCCTGCAGATAAGCTGGATCTCTTATGAGTAGTCCCTGAATGAGAAGGAAGCAAATAAGATCTTGAGTGGGGCCTATCCAAGGTAAATCTGACTGTGACAGCCTGTAATAGGAAGATAGTAGGTTTTTGCTTTTTCTGTCTTTGCTGATTGTTAAACCGAGCAACAGTTGATGTAGCGTCTGTTTGTCTTCCCACACATGCACAAAAGATTCTCTGGAAAACTCGACACGTGTGCCGCAGACTGCCATGATGCAGGTCATGTGACGTGTTAACTCCACTGAACTGCTATCATCAATCAGCAAGCATTTCAGGAAAATAATTTCACTCTTTTTTTTTTTTTTTTCTTGCGCCTACGCAAAAATGTGTGTTCCTTCGTAGGTGTTAAGAGCTGTGTCCATTCCCTTATATCCATGGTGTTCATCTGTGCCTCTGCTTCTTGCAGGTTGGTGACCTCCAAAGCAGTTATGTGGCTGCGCAGAAGTCGGAGGCAGCTTTTCCCAACCATGCTGATACACGGCAGCTCATCCAACAGCTGAAACAGCACTTTGCTGTGCTCTGATCCAGCACTGACTTGTGAAAGACCTTCATGCTCCATATTTCACCAATTGAAAACTGCCTGAGGTTTTGTTTACTGAAAGACACTCTTTAGTTTCTAAACAGCAATATGGAACGGGTTACAATGTAGCCCTGCTGGTAGCACCAGTCTCAAAGCTTTCTCAGCTGCCCCCAGTGTGTGTCGCACGCACACCCCCCCCCCCCTTAATTAGCTCTCCGCTGTGAATGACATCATCACGGAGTTCCAAGCAAAACATTGAACTTGGTAATGGGGATTTAACTCCTGTTATCTATTTAACTGAAAATGACCCTGAAAAGTTATGTACCTATGCTGAGATTGTTTTTTGGGGGTTTTTTTTACTTAAATAAACATCAATAAATTCTTAGGGAAGTATGTGGAAAATGTACAATAAAACAAAAAAAGAAGGCTCAGATCATTAAAAAATCTGTTCACTAGAACAGCACCAAAAATCTCATTCTGAAGGCATGGTAGCCAAAAATGCAATGCTTAGTGCCAGGAATGCAGAGAAATAGCTGGCCTTAGTTTGGGCAGCACTGGGAAATGGAAGCATTTCTTCATCACCGGTAGAGCAAGCTCCTGCTGTGTTATCTCTGGAAGGTTTTGACTGAGGCTTTTGCCAGAGCTCAATCTGGTAGTGACCTACAAGCAGTTTTTGCACTCATGAAATTGGTGATGTATTTTAATTTATTGGTCTGGAACAAAGGGAACTTTTAGGGGTTTTCTTATCAAAGGAGTTTCTTCTACTCCATTGTAAAACTTAAAATAGGATCCCCAGTGTTTAGTGGTTAGCAATGTGTCAGGTGCTTTAAAGAGAAACCATCTACAGTCTAGGTGCAGTGTAACCTTATCAGAAAGCCACTCCCTCTGGGTATTGTGCAATATTTGAAAAATAGATGTAATCCTAATGCTACATTAGCAACATTTTGACTGTTACATCATAGGTCTGAATTTATTTAGTCTGCTTCTCCAGAATTCTCCTAAACTGCAGGAGCAGATTTTTCATGATGAAAGAAAGAAATTGGATCAGATTGGTCCATACTGGTTCCGATGTCAATCACCACTACATCAGCCAGTTGGACCCCATTCCACATGTAATGCCTTTTTGAGTACACTTTCCCAAGGCTCATGGCGGCCATTTACAACATTTCACAAATAATTACTTAGTAAATGTTAATTGATAGGGGGTGAGCATTATTACTCGCTGGTTTTTATTTTATATGAAAGAAGCCTATATGTAATTGTGAAAATATTGCATGGTAGACAGAGAGCACAACCTTCTTTTAAAGAGGTGAACAGTGACCTTTGCTTTATGTACCTTGATGGGAGATCAGGAAATTGTTTTACAAACTAAGTTGTGCATGTCTGAAATATGGAGGCCAGCTATTCCTGACCCCTTGTTGTCCTGAGAGTTAACAAGAAATATAGGCTTGGGCCTAGCTGTCTTTCCTCAGGCTGGCAGGGTTGGGAACACTGTACAGGTGGTGTTCACAGCCTCTGGAAGGGAAAGTGACCCAGCGAGCGCACTTGGGTGACACCTGGGCTCCAGAGGAAGCCTCTAGAGGAGGCTGGTGATGGGGGATACAAAGCAGAACGTATCCTGCGAGCCTTATGAAGGTTCGGTGTGTCTGAGCCAGAGTGAATGGCAGCTGCCCGAACTGGAAAGCCCAGATGTGAACAGGTGAATGATATTGTGTAATGAAGACAAAAAAAGTGGAGTCAGAATCTCACTCAGATGTCTTTTTAACCTTTAACGTATAAGCTCTAATTTCATTTCACTCTGTCCTTTATTTTTTAAGTTTTGAAGAATAAGTAAGGCTGAGGGTTTGAACAGCCTGAAGTAGCACAGTCTGAGATGTAACAATCTGTGGCCTGGTGTGAAAGCGAGTCCATCATTGGTCCTGGCAAAGACCCCAGCATTTTCATGCCAGTGCAGCTTAGCACTGAGTGTGCAATCCGTGAAACTGGGGCCCAAAAATCAGGTCACCTTACTTGGTTACGTCTAGCCATGATTAGCAGACTCCACAGTGCTGGTTTATTTTGAATTGGTTGTGCTCTCTTCTGAGCACAGATCTCAGGCCAGTACATTTTGTAACCATTTTTAATTTAAGGTTGTGAAATCTCACAGTAATGTTAATGCAACTTCATAAGAGAGCCTTACTCTTTATAACAGCTGATAAATGCTATCTAATATTTATAGACCAGAGATCTGTAAAGTGCAATGCATAGATGAGTAAAAACGAAACAATATTCATGAAGTGATCCAGCAAAAACTTGACAATTGTTGGATGGCAAAAAAACCTGCCATAACACAAAGTTGGGCTATTCCACCTGTTAATTCAGTTGTACCTTTTTCTCCATGTGATCAGTTCTCAGAGCTGGGAGTTAGGAACCTAAATCAGCCCCTTTAAATTGAGTTGGATGATTCTTGTCTGAAGGAGAAGTTCTCTTGGCACATCCCCGTGCTGTCCCTGCAGTCTGCTTCCCAGTGTTTGTGCACTGTCCCAGCACTGTCTGCTTATAAACAGAGTACTGCAAGAACTAAAGCTTTATCGGCGACGGGTACAGTTTTATGGAATACTGCACCCCTTCAGATTCATAGTCGGATTAGCTTACATTTAGAAAGACGTTGAAAGCTTTTTTTTATTTTTTACAAGCTTTTAATAAGTAATATTTGAACAGTTTTGTGCTGTCTTATCTAAATGTTTTTATAATGATGTATTTGTTGTTTTAGTGTGTTAAGTTATTTTATTATGGATGGAGCTTGTAATCCGCAATGAATATTTTGAGAATTGTGGAATATAAGGTTAGTTAAGTAAATAAAACTTAGGGCTTCCTAAGTTTTAGGTACCTAAAAAGTAGGCACCTACAGGGGGGTGGGGGCAGAGTTAGGAGCCCCCCTAGTTAAGGTTTTTGACATCAATGTTAATGTGTTAACTTTAATGCAGGAAATTTAATGCACAAGTGATTTGCATGTCATTAACATGGGCTGTTACCATAAGATACTTAACATGCTTTGATGGCCCATGTTAGCAGACTCCAGTACATTGGCCTCAAAGGCACCTAAATCTAGAGAAATTAATTGCAGTACAAGTTTACAAACATTTTCAGATGAAAACTTAGAAATGTAAAATTGGGTGAAAATCATCCTAAATCACAGTAAGCAACTCGGGTCCTGGAGTCTGGTTTTCAGGATATCCACAAGGAATATGCATGAGGTATATTTACACTGCCTTGTGCATATTTATTCTGGACATCCTGAAAACCAGACTTGTTTATAGTACTCCAGGACCAGAGATGCTTACCCCTGTTCTAAATCTTAGGCCCCCTAAGGGAAGCACTGAACATTTTTAAATTATTGATCCCAATCTGACTTAGAAAATGTTTCTAAAATAAAAGTATTGAGCCAGACTGTAAGTTATTACATTTGCACAAATACAGTCCTCAAACCTATTTTGCATATGAGAAACTATCTTCAGTACAATAGCACTTATACAGACTTATTTTTTGCTCAGAAAACGTAATGGTGTAATCAGCTAGACATGTTACCCCAAGGTCCATTGTGACCAGTACACTAACAAGGTGAGTCAAACTGGAGCAGGAGCAAGACAGCTTCTGCCTACAGTAGCCACCTTCTCGGGTGCTGGTGGCTGGGTAGGGCTTAAGTAGAAGGCCCAGAACCAGGACTAAACAGGAACACAGTTGGAAACACGAGCAAACTGGAACCAGGAAGACTAGATGAGACAAATCAGCAGATCCAAAGAAGCAAGGAATATGCTGGAGTCAATGCAGGCAGGTGCACTCTGCAGGTTGGGATTTTAGTGACAGGGCTGGAGAATGAGAATCAAGTTCTGGCAACCTATAAATTGTATCCAGATAGGAAACAAGGTGACCACCAGCAGGAACTGTGGGTCAAGGAGCTGGGAGCTTTGAGCAGATAGTCCCAAAAGTCCACAGTGGCTCCTGCTGTCTAAGGACCTCACACCAATGTAATTCCTCCGTTACACACATTCTATTGATCAATGTCTCATAATCTTATAATTGTGATCATCATACTAGGCACTGTAAGCTTTCAAGAAATAATGGCTTCTTAGCTGATGTTAGCCTTATAAATAATCAATCATTTACAACTGTACCTCAAACAATATAGTCCATCACTTTGTGCTTTTTTCGAATATTTGGTAATGCAAATAAAATCAAATAACATATCTTGAGAAAGTCTTTATTACAACTTCTCTCTGATTTTAAAATGTTCCCAACAATCTCAATATGTATATTTCAAACACTTGTTCTGCCTCAGGGGAACCTTCATTTGTACCGTGTTGATAAATATTTTTCCGTGCTGCAAATAAAATAAATTAACGAACAGGAGCCAGCCTATAGAGAACTCCCTTCGCTGGAAACAAATGTGTACTTTTAAAGATGACGTATCAGGATTTTTTTGGAGCATTTTAAACTCAGAGAGAAGTTGTAAAAAGAAGGCTGTTTTCTCATCAAGATAAGTTAATTTGATTTTATTTGCATTACAAACTAAAGAAAAAAAAGTAGTGATGGACTATGTTTGAGATACAGTTGTAAATGACTGATTATATATATAAGGCTAACATGAGCTAAGAAGCCATTATTTCATGAAAGCTTATTGTGCCTAGAATGATGATCACAATGATATGATTGAGACATTCAGCACTAGAACATGTGTAAGGGAGGGGTTACATTGGTGTGATTGACTGAACTGTCTCTCCTTGAATTTGTTTTGGACCATTGTTTTTTTCGCTGCTGTTGCACATTTTACAGAATTTTTAAAGTCAGCTATTGAGGGTTTGCAAATAAATAGTGGGTTAGTTTTATTTAAAAACATGTATTACTTGCTTATATCCATGTTTCATGGCAGGGTACAATGTTAAAACGTGAATAAAAATATTAAAAACATTGAAAAGACCACAGATATAAAAACAGGTTAGAAAAATAAAACAAAACAAAACACCTTGCCAACACCTTCTTGAAAGCATTTTCTTCTTCCATGAATGAATTTGACTGTCAGAAAATCATTTAATTTGAAAAGCTCACAGAAATGTGTGGCTCAACTAATTGCATAATTTTTATCTGTTGAATATAGGGCCTGAATATTTGTGTATTTAAGAGGAATGGTAAAAGTGAATTTTTATTGAATCCAAAATGAGGGACACCTTAACTGCAATGAAATCCAGGTTCTGTAATTTCAGTTACATGTAGATATGATTTATATTGAATTTTATAAAGAGATTGCACTAATTTATTTATATGTAACTAGCTGGATTCAAAACAGTGCTCCGTGTATCTGTTATTTCCAGCAGATTCTATTTTCCTGTCTATAATGTTATTGTGAATTAAAATGTAGTTCTTCAGACTTGGTTTTGTCTCTGGTCATCCCTTGAGTAGCTGTGGCTTCATGATCTCAGAAACATTCCAGTTGATTTGGTTGAGATGTTCCTTTCAGCATCCTATATGATCCTTTAATACAGTCTTTCCCAACCAGCTGTGCCATGGCAAAGTCAACAATGCACCTTACAGCAACAAGCATCACCAGCAGTGACACTTAAGCATTTAGGAGCTGCTTTCTGAGAACATGGTGTAGGTATAGATGCTTCTTCCTAACTACAGCATGAGCCCTAGTGGTAATTAATGGGCAGCATGCAGGGCTTAGAGAGCCAGGCCCCACTTTGTGTGGCACACACATCACCTCCACATTTTCCCCTCTTCTGAGCTTCATCCTGAGTCTTTTTAGCCTCCATCTTAGCCCCAGGCTGAGTGAGACAAGGAGGCCATGCTCGGAGCATGAGCAGTAACTCATTCTGAGTGTTCGGAGCAGCAGCAGTGAAAGAGCTCTGGCCGCCACATGCAGCAGCCAAAGTAACTAACCAAGCTGACTACCCAAATCAAACCAACGTCTCACTTCTCCTGTACTTCTATATAAAAGGAACTGTGATGAGTTCATGCTCTTCTTTTAGCCATCTGAGTTCTCTCCATGTCTGCATTGCCTGCTTAATGGAGGTTGGTGTGCCACACCTTTTTAGTGTAGGTATGCCATGAGCTTGAAAAGGTTGGAAATCACTGCTTTAATACTTACCAGTACTCAGGAATTTGGCTACTGTAGCATTTATATAAGACCAGTGGTTACCCTTCACATAGACTTCAGATCTATGGGGCATGTTATAAAATTGGGCTCTTATTGTATAGACATTCTGATTTAGACTTACTGAATGCACACAATTACAGCCTGAATTGATGGTAGTTCTTTATGTTTTGAGCTGAAACACATTGCAGAATACCACAGCTACTAGCAACTTGCTTAATTAAAGGAACAATTACCTATGCTATATTTCTTCCTGAAACATTGTCTGTTCATTACTTGAACAGAACAGGCATAAGTAATTTTAGTTTTCTTATATTTTATGTAATAGATTAGGGATTAAGCAATAGAGTGTATACTAAGTACAGAAATGTATGAGACAAAACAATTTAGCTTTAAGAGCAGTAGAAAGTGTAGCACTAATGTCTCTAACTTACAGGAGTGTACTGTTATTTTAAAACAAGATGAAAACTTTGTGTGTTTCAGTTCCATCGTTTTAAAACAGATATAAAAAGACTATAAGGCCTATCTGGTCTGCCCATGTTTTGGTTTTTATTTTTCCAGTTTAGTGCACATTAAAATCACTTAGTGCATGCTAAACAAAATAGCACACAGCAAATCCATTTAGCAAGTGCTAAATCGGAAAAACATAAAACACACTAGTCGACCGAACCTCCTTCATGAACAATGGATCTCCATACTACCCCTTAGTCCTGATTAAGAGTCCCCACTGACTCAACATTTGTTTATACTAATTATTTACTACTTTCTTAAGTCTATGCTTCCAAGTTTACTTTCCCTGTTGAATGTAACTTTGTTCTTCCTGTTCAAACTATTGTTTTTTGGTTACAGTTCATGGTTCAGTTCCCCAATTCGATGTAAACCGATCTGATATGGTCCTCTACCATGAAAGTCGGTATAGAAAAGTGTTAAATAAATAAATAAATAAATAAATAATGGGGGGAAAAAAAATAATAAAATGAAAAAAAAAGTAATGCTGCTGAATTCTTGCTATTTATATTCCCTATAAATAAAACTGAAAAATTCAGTATCACTGATTCCAAATCTCCTACAGAATGTATGCATCATTTTTGGACCACATCAGGATAGTAATGAACACACTTCAGCTCAGAGCAAGGCAAGCACAAGTTCAAGCTTTAGTTTAGAAAAGTTTTATTAAAATGTTGCTCACAAATAACACCAAACATCATGCCTGAAAAATACAAATTACAGGATATAGAACCGTGAACTATAATGAGTTGTCATAGTATTTAGAAAGCCATAACATTACTAGTTTTTTACTTATAACTCCTCACCCCCACCAAAGACAATGAGAACAAAATTCAAAGGAACTCCCCCTTACTGCCAAAACGACAGAGGAGTCCCCTCTCGCCAATGCAATAATATAGAATGTTTCCCCTGAACCAAGGCTTTCTTAATCAAAAGTCTTTTCACTTTCTTTTCGTATGCTAGAGGACAAGTATGTACCAAATAGTACCTTCTCTAAGTCCATGGGAACTCTCAAGGCCAAGCTATCATTCAAATACTTTAAGATTTTAGCCCAAAACGGTTTAATAATGGGGCAAGACCAAAACATATGAGTAAAAGTTCCTATATCTTGCAAACATTTGAAAGTGTAAGTCTTGCCTTATGTGCCAGAGCAGGTGTAATGTATGCTCTGTATAGAAACTTAAATTGCAATCCCCGTAGATATACATTAGAGGAGACAGCCTTTAACCGCTGGAAATGAGATTACACCCGACTGAGAGAGAGAAGTTACTCTCCGTTCTCCAAGTATCCCATAAGGATTGTGACCAGAATACTTTTCTCAACATTTGAAGCCCTTTATGTATCTGGGCGAGTGAAAGTTTACTACGGTCTACCTGAAAAAAATCATCAAGCAAAGTTACCTTTACCATATCTAGTGCCTCCTTAGGGAGTGAAGAAGCATAATATCTCAACTATAGAAAAGAAAACAGATCATTATTTTGCAGGGCATGTCCAATGTCTAAAAAGCTCAGGAAATACAAATCTAAAACTATATTCAGAATTTGTTCAGAACACCGGAGTTGAAGACTCTGAACAACTGTGGTGCTAGAAACATGGCAGCAGCTTTTCAAGATGCAAACGTGAGCGCCTGTAATTGTGAGCAGTAAAAAAATAAATAAAACATACCCAACTGCGTTGACCTGGCTCAAAGATAGCATTGAAACGCAGAGATCCTGGAGTTTTGGTGAACATTGGAAGCAGCTGAGGAAATGTATAAAGCCTTCAACACAAACCCTACTTTTGACAGGCTTCAAGAAAGTATGAGATGACATCTTCCACAAAAAAAGAAAATATAAGAACACGGGACCATGAGCTAAAGCTGCAGGAAGGAAGGTTCAGAGGAAACATGAGAAAATACGTTTTATCTAAAAAAGTGATAGATGCCTGGAATAGCCTACTGGGAGAAAGTGACAACCAAAACCATGGTAGAATTTAAACCTGCTTGAACCTAACACAGACACAGTGGTAAGGAAAGGAGGGGTGCAACAGGTAGAAGAAACGTAGGGAAGCAGTTCAATCATATGGCACTTTAGAAGGCCAATGATCAGAGAAGAGCTATAGCTACATCAGGCTTCCAAGAAGCTTGGGGCAATCTGAACAAAGCAGCTATGATTACAACCCTAATAAGCAAGATGGATGTTTCGGACAACAGCTCACTCGTTTTGGTGACTTTAGATAATGAGAAAGCTTGGTGGCAAGACATGAGAGAGGTCCTGGGTGTTGGATTAAGGATGGGTCTTGTGAGAAAAAGGAAGGCAACAAGGGTTGGAAGCGCCTACCAGTGGAGGCCAGGATTGTATGGTAATTTAAACATGTTTGGGACAGATGGAGGGTAGTGGTGGTATATGGTTGATAGGTTGCGTAAAAGAGATGGGGCTGATGTAATAAGCAGGGAAGATGGTGTTACATTTAAATTTCACCATTTAAACTATCTGTTAATTTCTTTTCCTTGAGTCCTGCTAGACCAGTCCTTACATATTGGAAATTCTCCTTCCACAGCTGCTGGAGACAGAGAACATACCTTTTTTCCCATGTAACACCACATATAAGGGAGGTGTGACTTTTAGCAGTTGCCAGTAACTTTCTGTCAAAAGTAGATAACTACCCTATTCTTAATTTGGAATGAATATCCATAAACATTACTTATTAAATAAAGGAGCAGGAGGGACAAAGGAAGAGAGAAAGTCATACAGAGAAGTCAAGTAACCGCTGAGTACCCCCTGCTCCCTTTGGCTATGACCCCCATCCACTGTTTCTTATTTTTTTCTTTTTGTTTCATAGATAGATGTTTGATAGATGGAACTGTAATTCCCCCTTCCCCACCCCTACTTACAGGGGAATATGAGTTGAAGGAGAGAGAGGGATAAGTGAGCGTGAACAGCTCTTGGCCTGCAATAACTTTGTTTTATTTATTTAACATTTGTAAACAACATCAAAATTTCTAGGCAGTTTCCATAAAAACATTCATAAAATCTTTAGTACATAAACAAATATCAAAACAATAAAACAAAACAAGCATAAAGACTTAAAACAAAGCCCTGTCTTATCAGAAATAGCTGCCATTCTATCCTTGCATGTTAAAACAGTTAAGACTGATAACATCTAGAAATTTGTAAAAAATAAAAACACAATCTCCTGACCACCAGCATGCTTATTATTCAAAGGCCTGATGGAATAGGAAGGCCTTGACCATTTTTCAGATTTTAATCATAAATACTCCTCCTTAAGTTCATAAGGCAATGAGTTCCATACATAGGGCTTTGTACATAAAAAAGATGTTCATGAGATTCATCCAAATGGACCACTCTGAATGATGGAACATTGAGAAAGTTTTGTGATGCTGATCTTAAGGGCTGTGCAGGTTTTGGCAGAGCGGTATTCCCAGGTGAGTTTTTGATTTGTCTAGCCAGGACGCAAGGAAAAGAAATTAACAGTTAAGTTTAAATTTCACCTTCCTTATCTTCCTGCTAGACTAGTCCTTATGTATGGGAAATACGTAAGCTAATATTCCCCCAGGTGAGAGGAAGACTGCAGCTCTAAGAACATCCTCTCCAAAGGCTGTGTCTGTCTTAGCTTATACATCCAGCTTTTAATACTTAGTAAAGGAATGCAGAGATTACAATGTGGCTGCCACAAATGTCCTATAGGGCCACCGATGATACCTCAGCCCAGCATATCGCCTGTGCCCTGGTGGAATGCGCATGCAACATGGCACCTGACTTGAGCAGGTAGGCTGAAGAAATTGCCTCCTTAATCCATCCGTCTATTGTGGCCTTAGAAGCCGCTTTTTCCTTCCATGGACCTCCATGAAGAATAAATAGTCTATCAGTCTTCCGGAAGGGGTTCATAACCTTTAGGCCTCTTCAGAGTGTGCACCGGACATTCAAATAGTGAAGAATGGAGTTTCTGTTTTGTGGTTTAACTTCCTTAAAGACGGGAAGGGCTACTGCCTGAATTAGATGGAATGGGAACATCACCTTGTGCAAGAACAAAGGGATTGGACGGAAGGTTAACAGAGTCGGGCCAAATACCAACTAAGGGTCTCTTCGTGATAAGGTTTATATTTCCAAACTATGTCTAACCAAACAAATGGCCACCAAGAAGGCAGTTTTTTAAGGAGAGATCTTTTAAAGATGACTGTCTTACTGGCTCATAGGAAAGATCCCTAGGACCCTAAGAGCCAGTTTATGGTACCATTTCAGGGCCAAGGACCTAAAAGGGGGCCAAATATATTTTGCTGCTTTGAGGAAGTGGGCGATATCTGGGCATATGGCTACATGCAAACCCTTAATTGGCCCTCTGTAGTAGGATATGGCTGTGCCCAGCACTTTCAGTGAACTAAGAGACAAATCTTTGTCCAGTCCTTTTTGAATACAGTCCAGAATGCATTCTATATCTCCTCTCCAGGGGAAGACTGTATGGGATGGACAAAAGTTCTTGAATAGATGCCAGACGTAGATGTTCACTAGAGATGTGGATGACTTTCATGCCTTTAACATGATCGAAACAACTATCTAGAAATAGCCCTTCCTACACAGGTGTGTCTTTCGAGGGTCAGGCTATAAGCAAGAATGGAGATAGGTTTTCCATTGGAATTGGCCCTGCCATAACAACCTGCATATCCTGGGGGGTGTAACAGGGTTCCCGCTAGTAGCCTCATTATATCTGTATACCATGATCTCCTCAGCCAGTCCATTACTATCAGAATTGCTAGGGAAGGTTGATTTTACACTTTTCAACAACCTGCCTATCAGCGGCCATAGTGGGAAGACAAACAGAAGCATGTCACTCAGCCAAGGCCTTATCAGGCCATCTATCCGGCTGGAGCCTGGTTCCTTCCACCAGCTGAAGAACCTGTTCGTCTTGGCATTTGTTTGAGTCGTCATCAAGTCCATCACCGGCAGCCCCTGCTGGTGTATAATCATCTGAAATGCTTCCTGGTCAAGTTCTCATTCTCTGGTATCCAGCCTGTTTAAGCTGAAGAAGTCAGCTTGAACATTCTTAATTCCCATGCTGTGAGATGTGGATAGGGGACTTAGGTTTGTTTTTTACCACCTGAACAGAAGGCCTGCTGCCACTGCTAGTTCCCAACTGTTCCTTCTTGTTTGTTCACACATGTTCCCATCGTGGCAATGTCTGATAAGATCCTGATCACCAGCCCTTTGACTATTGGCAAGAAGAACAGTAAGGACCCTCTGATAGCCCTTATTTTTAAGTTGTTTATTGATCTTGTCACTTCTGGATTTGACCACTGCCCTAGTGCCATCTGACTTAGGCAATGGGCTCCCCAGCCCACTGTACTGGTGGCCTTAATTATGGTGCTGCAGGAAAGAGGAGATCGAGGTCTATGCCATCCAATAGATTGGTGAGCTCTGACCCCCATTCCAGGCTTACTCTTACTGTTGGAAGTAGGAGAAGACATAACTCATAGCCGTGAGACTTGGGGGACCAGCGTGACAGAAGAGACTGTTGCAAGAGGCACACATGAGTTCTGTCCCCATGGGATTAGAGTTATGGTGACCATCATCAGACCCAAAAGATGGAGGTAGTTCCAGACTTTGGATGTCTCTTGAGCTCTGCACTCCTATGCGGTGCTATCAACTTGGCCATTCTTTTTGGGATTTGGAACACCCTTCCTTCTGCTATATTGAAGAGCACTCCTAGAAATTGCAGGGACTGGTTAGGGTACACGCTGCTTATCACATAGTTTACCACTCAGGCTAACTGTTCCAATAACCGCAGGACTGTGTTTGACACCTGCTGACTTTCCTGGAAAGACATGGCTGTGATCAGCCAGTCATCCAGATAGGAGTGTATCAGTATCTCCTGTTTGCTAAGTGCAGCCGTCACCACCACCATCACCTTGCTGAAATTCTGAGGAGTGGTCGCAAGACCGAAGGGTAGAGCTTGGAATTTAAAATGCTCACCCAAGACAAATA
Organism: Rhinatrema bivittatum; assembly: GCF_901001135.1. Taxonomy (NCBI): domain Eukaryota; kingdom Metazoa; phylum Chordata; class Amphibia; order Gymnophiona; family Rhinatrematidae; genus Rhinatrema; species Rhinatrema bivittatum. Next base: position 16,246,394 of record NC_042618.1, read on the forward strand.
ATTGCAAAAGATTTTAGTGAGTGTCTCATATTTGAATATGGAAATATGCTTCCTCCAAATTCAGGGAAGCTAGGAATTCTCTTTTCATACTAATATGATGGAGTGGAGAGTATCCATTTGAAAATGGGGTACCTTGTCTCTGTTTCTCTGAGGACTATAACCTGCAAATTTTGTAGCTTTGTTAACATGGTTCTTATTGCTTTCTGCTTGATCAAAGAGTAAAAGGAGGAGACCCAAAATGCCTAAGGACCTGGGGACAGCAGTTCCAGGAAATATCCCTTCTGGATGAAATCTAAGACCCATTAGACTGAAGTTATATTGGGTCTATTCTGTGTAGAAATGTCAGAGGCATTCCCCCACCAGTAATATCATGGGACAGACCCACTAACATCAATAGGGTGCCTGCCCAGAGCCTGCAGCTGAAGCAGACTCCCCCCTTGGCCCTTCTTGCTCCTCAGAGGGAATGGGGCTTTCCCATGCTGGGATGTATATTTATCTGGTTTAATACATCTGATGGGGGAGCTAAGGGAATAAGGCCCCACGGAATCTAGAGACATAGAAACATGACAGCAGAAAAAGACCGTATGGCCCATCCAGTCTGCCCATCCTTCCAATTAAGTTAGCATTATAATTCTCATTACTTCCTTAGAGATCCCTTGTATTTATCCCATCCTTTCTTGAGTGCAGATACTGTTTTTGTCTCCACCACTTCCACTGGGAGGCTGTTCCATGCATCCACCACCCTCTCTGTAAAGAAATATTTCCTAAGATTACTCCTGAGTCTAGTCTCTCTCAACTTCATCTCATGACCCCTCGTTCTAGAGCCTCCTTTCTATTGAAAAAAGGCTCACCTGTATGTGGAAACCTTTGAGATATTTGAATGTATCTATCATAACTCCCCTATCTCACCTTTCCTCTAGGGTATACATGTTTAGATCTTTAAGTTTAACACCATATGCTTTTGAAAACACTGACCATTTTAGTAGTCACCCTCTGGACTGACTCCATCCTGTTTGTATTCCTTTTCAAGGCCCGGTCTCTAGAATTGTACACAGTATTCCAGGTGAGGTTTCACCATGAACTTATAGAGGGGCAACATCACCTCCCTATTTCTGCTGACCATTCTTCTCCCTATGCAGCCAAGCATCTTTCTGGCTTTTTCCATCGCTTTATCCACCTGTTTGGCCCCCTTAAGATCATCAGATACAAAAACCTCCCAAATCCTGCTTTTCCTTTGTGCTTAGAAGAATTTCTTTTCAATATTGTACCTTTCCCTTGGGTTTTTGCATCATAAATGCATTACTCTGCATTTTTTAGCATTAAATCTTAGATGCCAGACCATAGACCATTCCTCGAGCTTTGTTAGAGCCCGCCTCATGTTTTCCACTCCTTCCTGGCTATCCACCCTTTTGTAGATTTTTATATCATCGGCAAAAAGACAAACCTTTCCCAACAACCCTTTCCAAAGACCGATCCCTGAAGATCACCACTAGTAACAGCCCCCTCCTCAGAGAAAACTCATTTTACCAATACCCTTTGCCTCCTCCCACTCAGCCAGTTTCTAACTCAGTCAGTCACTCTAGGATCCATACCAAGGGCACACAATTTATTTATAAGTCTTCTGTGCGGAGCCATGTCGAAGGCCTTGCTGAAATACGAGTACACTACATCTAGCTCTCTCCCTTGATCCAACTCTCTGGATTTGTAACATTAGCCCAATTGGAAGAGACCTGTTAGAGCAATGCCATTGCGGGATCCCATCCCTGTGATGGCGAAGAAGAGCACTGGAGCTACAAGGCCATCATGGGATCCCAACCCTGCGACAGCAAAGAGGAAGACCAGAGCTGCAAGGCCATGGCAGGATCCCATCCCTGTGACAGCGAAGAGGAGCACCAGAGCTGCAAGGCCGCCACGGGATCCCATCCCCGTGATGGTGAAGAGGAGAGTCTGAGCTGCAAGGCCATGTCCAGCATGACCGGGTGTGCATGGCACACCCAGGGAAGTGGCAGGCCGGCGGCAGCAGGAGAGGATGGATGTAACTGGACTTCCCCCCCCCCCCCCCCTCCCCCAGTCTGGCTCATTATGCCTTAATTCCATTTTCTTTTCTTAAACATCTTGAGCTATCCATCTCCTTTTGCCCTCCTCACACCTAGGAGAGCTGGGATTGGTTGCTCGTGCCCTTTATAACCATCCATTTTGTGACTAAGATGTGTGGCTAGAGTCCGTGCAGAGCGGACACCAGAGAGAAAAGATGTAGTTCTTCCCTCCCTGCCTCACCAGTTTCCCTTTTTGGAGGGGGGTTCACTGTGCACATCCTGCCAGTGGATTCTAGGGATTTAGCTGCAGTAAGGATATCTTTTTAGCCTGAATCCTTTTGCAACTTGCACGCCTTGACTGACGTCCAGTGAGCCCATTCGCTGCCTGGATGAGGCAGGCCCCTGTGTCAGGCTTGGCTGTGCGAGGTGCGTGAAGGCTGGAAGACCTCTGACACAGAAGGGACTGCATTTCACTCGGTTCCTTTGATGAAGATCATCCTCGCTGACTGGATTCAGTGAGCCCATTCTCCCCATGAATGCGGCAAGCACCTGTGACAGCAGAAGTCCAGTCTAGAAAGGTTTTGTAGAAGAAAGTATTACCCTTTTGTTAGGAGGCCATCCCTCTTCACTGGGAACGTGGCTGGGTCCGCAGGTTCCCATCCTAAGACTTTTCTACCCGAGGAGTCACCAAAGGAGAACTACAAGGAGAGAAAGTAAGATCAAGGAGACCCTGGCTGGATCTCTAGCAACATGGGACCAGGATACAGGGCTGGGTTTTCGGGAAGATGCTGGACTGTAAAGTAGGATTTTTGCTATGCTAGAAGGGGGCCCCTGACCTAGGAATCCCAGTTAAGTCGCTGGGAGAGCTTTTAGTAATTGCCAGGTTCTTGTGGCCTGGTTTGGCCTCTGTTGGAAACAGGATGCTGGGCTTGATGGACCCTTGGATTGACCTAGCATGGCAATTTCTTATGTTCTTAGTGCACAATTTACACCACATGGGAAGCTCAGCCACGTTGCTGAAATAATAGAACATCTAGCCACAATGAAACACTCTAACTACAAAGAAATCGACTGTAACTGAACAAGTATTTAAAGTGGACTTTATTTTACCTTAAACTAATCAGTAAATTATTATTTAACACCCAGTTCCTGGTCCTGCCTGTTCTTTCACAGCATCTCCCGCCACCGCTTCCATCACACACACACACAGGATCACACACCATTGTCTGGGCCATGAACGAGAGTCTCCCCCCCATAGAAAGAATCTCCCCCCCCCCCCCCCCAGGACTCGGGAACTAGCCAAAGATTATAAATAAGATTGTGTGCCCTTGGGTGCAAATACCCTGGGTAAGGGTTACAGATGGATATAACTGATTCGACTAAGTAGAACTTCTACGTGGATATTCAGCGGCATAGTCATACTGCTGAATATCCACGTAACTTAGCCGGATAAGTTAAATCTGGCTAAGTTACTTCGCTATTTAGGCTTGAAATATCTACCATAGTGAACCCCAACCAGAAATATTTGTTAAATAATTTAGCTTTTTCCTCCTCAGCCTCCTCATATTCCTCCCCTTCACCTTTGAGTCTCACAATGCCACTTTTCCACCTCCTTCTATCATTATCTAAAATAAAAGTCTAGTCTGCCTCTGTCACCCCATATTTGGTGCAAGCAACTCCCCTTGCTCTTCCCATGGGAGGGGGCATGGGGCCATGGGGTGCTGTGCAGGGCTGCTCAGCTTCCCGATTATGTACGGGCAGAGCGAGAATGCCACTGGCGGGAGCCGCCTCGCTCCACAGGCCACACATCTACAGTCTCTCTTCATGGCTGCCACGGCATTTGTGCTCCTTTTGGTTTTTTTTTAAGTCCGTGGCGTTTTGCCTGTGACCGTGAGAGGGAGGCTCTGCCAGTGAAATTAGGGCAATTTTACTTTCCGCTAGCGTTGTCAGCAATCAAATTCTTCCCCTGTGATCCTGAGCACCTAGCCCATGCGGGAAACACCTGCAGTTACTCACCACCTCCAGGGAACCAGGCTGCTTTAATGCTGTTTTGCCTTCCCGCGCAGAGCAGACACCAGAGAGAAAAGGTGTAGTTCTTCCCTCCCTGCCTCACCAGTTTCCCTTTTTGGAGGGGAGTTCACTGTGCACATCCTGCCAGTGGATTCTAGGGATTTAGTGTTTTTTTTTTTTTTAATTTTCAAATTTAAGATTCTGGGAGCGGGCTAGTACTGGGGGAGGCATTTCCCTAAGGATTGTAACCCCAGACGCTAATAGGCTCAACAAAGCTGAGGACTAACCAGGACCCTGGCTGATCTAGACGCTGTCCTCACTAATCCGCCACTGCTGGGCAGAGACACGACTGGTAAGAACTGCCAAGAGCCAAGACTCCCTTACAGCTACAGTGATACCTGCCGTGCTGAAAGGCAGAATGTAAATAAAATAAATAAAATGGTAAGGATTCAAACAGCAGGGCTCCTCTTCACATGGATCCATACTAGCTGGAACTTCTAAACACGCATTAACGCCTCTGCCAGAATAAAACACTAATTGCAACAAAAAAAAGGGAGAGCTGAATGATTTTTCTTTTTTTCAAACTGCAAAGTGAATTCTCTAACTTTAAAGCGAGCGCCCGTATAGGTGCGTATGGGAGAGCGGACACGTGCATGAATTTTGAATCGTGTATACATTTGTGTGCATATGGTTTACAATACGCCTACCGCGCATATGTGTGCTCCTACGTTTAAGCTGTTACTCAAGCCAACCTACTTAGGAATCTGTCGGCTTTCGTGCGCACAGGGAAGCGGATTTTAAAACAGGCGCGTGAGAAGGATATTCCCAGTTTTACCCATTAGTGCACCAGTTTGCCCAGTCCTCTCGTTCTCCCCCTAATTTACCCGGCCCCCTCACCCAGTTGTAGCCTAAAATGAGATTTCTGCAGACCTAAACCTGAAGAGCAGAAGCAAATATGCACGGCTAACAGGCCACAGTGCGTTGTGGCCATTGGATTTAAAATACGGATTAAATGCGGAAATGTGGATCACCCCCCCCTTTTTTTAAACTCAATGCACACTCATATGTGCACGTAATTTGCGGCTTTTAAAATATGCGTTACTCGCACGCGGCCCAGATACTCGGGTATATGGGCCTTTTAATGCAAGCGACACTTTTGAAATTCACCCCTAAGTGTGCTACCACTGATGGCTTATAATACTAATAAAGAAAGCATTAAAAAATTCCCCACGACTTATAGGCATTGCTTTCAAAACATTTTTGCAATCGGTGGGCAACCAAAATCGGTGCTTTCCTCTGTCCTAAGCTGTTCTCTTCTTTCCGTCGGGAACTCTTTCCTTCGCCTCTGCTGAAACAGCTATAGACTCTTTCTTTTCAAGAGCTGGATTGGGAGCTCTTGGGCACCCTCATCCTCTCCGGCTCTCTTTCCTGTGTAGGACAGGGGGTTTCTCCTCTCACATGTGCTGGTCATGTTCCATGGCGACGCTCTTCCAATCTTGGGCCTGCTTTTCCTTGGCTATTTCGTACTTACCAATATTTGGAAGACTGTAAGTGATTCGGTGAAGTGAAGTGACACATACCTACAGAGAAAAATGCCAAAAAAGAAAAGATCTCTTCTTATATATTTTCTAGAACTCGCAGAACACGCCAAAATAACTGGCATTGTTTTCGAGTTACCTATGCTCTGTCTTCTTCTTCCCCCAGTTTTTTCACCCCCGTTTTATTGTAACTTTTTTACTTCTTTACTATGTTAATGTTTTAAGGTTATTGTACCCCAGTTTTCTGTAACCGACATGATATGACACTGTCATGAATGCCGGTAATTAAAAAAAGCATCAAATAAATAAATAAGTTGAAGACAGAGGAAGAAATAATAAGATAGATTCTCTAATTTCCCATTGACATGTATTGGGATAAAAGCACCTTTAAGCAGACAAAAAAAAAAACAAAACAGGAAAAGTGGCAGTTTTAAGATCATAGGAAGAAAATCTGATGGAGTTCGCATTTTGTTCTCCGTTCCTTGGCCTCACACACAGGCCGATACAGTGTCCCTAGCGCCTCTTTTTGCCGCGGACCCTAATTTAAATAAATTAGTTTTCTTTATCGCACGCACACTCTCCCGCGATTTTTAGTGTATCGGCCCCTTAGATAAGGGTCAGCCTCTTTTTTTTTTTTTTTTTGTTTTCCCCTCTGCCTATCTAGACCCGGTTTCCTCTGTTCTATTTGCAATTTACTCTCTTTTCTTCCAGAGCCTTCGGTGCTCTCTGCTGGCACCAGCAGCACAGGTTCGCCCCCTCTGCAGCCTCTGAACTGCAGCAAAGCCCCCGTCAGCTCTTTAGAACCAGACAGGCGAACCCGGGAGGAGGAGGCTGGATTTGCTGGCAAAGACTTTGAAAGATGTAAGCAGCAGAAACTTTCACCACCTCTCCGTCTGTGCCCCCTGCCCTTCACCTAAACACATGCCATCTCTTTCTAAAACACATTTTCTAGGTTTTTTTCCTTTAAGAAAATTCTTTGGGTATTTCGTTTTGTTGTTTTTCTCTTTTAGAAAGCCAGCATTCCATTGAAAAGACTACATTTTTACCTAGAAGATGCAAAAGCACTGAAGAGAGTTAGCAGACAACAGATGACATCAGCTTTATGGTAAGAATTAGGGCAGTGCATCATGGTTTTACAATATCTGGTAGATTAAAATGGTTTGCACAAGTCCACTGAATCAATAGTTCCTAGAAAACTGCTTTAAATGCCCTATTTGTATCTGACAGCTGCAGAAGGAAAACAATCATACCTCCTCACTCTTCTTGACTTATCCGCCGCATTCGACACGGTAAATCACGACATCCTCCTCGAACGGCTATCGGATATAGGAATCCAAGGACAAGCTCTTAGTTGGTTTCAATCATTCCTAGAAAATAGATCCTATAAAGTCAAGATAAATAACGCAGAATCACCTCCTATCAAATCTTGCAGAGGAGTACCTCAAGGTTCATCACTCTCCCCCACCCTTTTCAATATTTACCTGCTTCCGCTCTGCCACCTACTCTCCAGCCTCAAGCTAAAACACTATATTTTTGCGGATGACATTCAGATACTTCTCCCCATCACAGAATCACTGCAAAAAACCTGGACTCATTGGAACAACTGCTTACTATCCATCAATTCCCTATTATCCAGCCTCAACCTTATACTAAACACAAACAAAACAGAAATCCTCATCATCTCGCCTGACGAAAAATACACTACCTCCAACATCCAAAACTTAACACAATCCACAACACCACCCATCAACCACTCACCGTCAGTCAGAGACTTAGGAGTGCGCATCGACAACCAATTCAACCTTAAATCCTTCATCCACAATACAACCAAAGAATGTTACTTCAAACTACAAGTGCTAAAGAATTTGAAACCACTCCTCCACTTCAGTGACTTCCATTTAGTAGTTCAGTCTATAATTCTGTCCAAGTTAGACTACTGCAATTCTCTTCTGCTAGGTCTTCCGTTATCATCCATAAAACCCTTACAGATGGTACAAAATGCTGCGGCGAGGTTACTCACTAACACCAACAAAAGAGCCCACATTACTCCAATTCTGCTCTACCTCCACTGGCTTCCCATAAAAGCTAGAATCACCTTCAAGACACTATCAATGATCCACAAGGATATTATGGGCAGCGCCCACTTAAATCTTACCTCGCAACTCCGCCTTCACACATCAAAAAGACCTATCAGATATAATTACAAAGGTTCCTTATATGCTCCCCCGATTAAAACTTCGCTAGCTAAAAGGGCACTCTCCACGGCCCTTTGGAACTCATTACCGCCTGATCTGCGACTTGAACCCTGCCATCTAACATTCAAGAAAAACCTAAAAACGTGGCTCTTCCGGCAAGCCTACCCGGAATCGCAGGAACACGTCGACTCCGATCAAAGAGCAAAATAGCTCAATACAAAGCACAATACCGACCTTTTACCTATCATTTATTCATGTTATTTGACAATATTATTGTCATATATAGTATATATCTATCACATCTAATTTTAATATTTATTGATTTTCGTTCTTTTGTTCAATATGTGGATTGTTTAATGTAAAGACCTGTTCAATACTATATCTATTGTTTAATGTAACGCCTTACTGCGAAAGTTTTGTTCCTTGGAAACTGTCTTGATTTGATTTGTATATCGAGAAAGTCGGTATAAAAAAACCCTAAATAAATAAATTTTAGTGCCAGCTGCAGAAGTGGGTACAGAGAGGGACTTGCCCTAAAACAAAGCTGCAGAAGCGGAGAGGATGGTGTGAGCAGAGCTCTCCCTGCTGAGCATGTTCTTCTGCTTCCCTCTGACAAGTGCAGTTTAATCAGAACAAATGATGCCAGTCTTGCCTTTTCTGGGAAAACATCCCCATCTTATGCCGCGATCGATGTAATGCATGTAATTGTTTCACCGTAATCCGCCTTGGGTGATGCAGTGGAAGGGAGAGAGAGATAAAACTGAAATTAAATTAAACCTTGGTTCGTCACAGACGCAGAATGATCCTGAGTAAGCGATGCCGCAGATAAAAACTGCTTTACCCGCATATGTTGGGCTGCCTGAAGCTCTCCCGCCTTCAATGTGGCAAAAAGGCCGTGCTTTCCCCCAGCTGACATGGGAGAGGTGGTGGGGGTCATGTTTAGGCCAGGTGAGGAAAACAACACACGTAGACGGCATTTTCAGATCTACACAGGTACTTTTCAACCAACAGTTGCAAAAAGCAGGTGCAAGGCTCTGCATGTAGTTTATGGCCCCCAGCAATTTTCCAAAGCGAAAGTCCTTGTGGGCTTCCTGTTTCAAAATTGGTGGAAAGACAGTGCTTAGAATGTGCATGCGGACTTTGCACCAATGCCGGCAGTTTGAATGTTTGCTCCCTTTGTCTCTCTTGCCTCAGTTTACCCGACTATGCAATGGCATGCTAATGTTGTTCTTTCCCCACTTCCCGGGTTAGTTAAAAGCAGGATTCGATAGACAAAATTCACTGGCTAACAGTGGCTGCTCTATAGTTCACAGGTCAGATTCGTCTCTTTGAAGAGTTACAATAGTCCTCGTTACTGTTCAGTTAGGTTGGATACTGCGGCAGTTCCCAAATCCTATCCGTAAGAACTCCAGCGGGTCTGTCTGTTGAGTATTCATCAGGTTTATTAACATATGAGTTACATAATAAGAAATTCATGTGCGTATTTAGTTAACCTGAAAGTCTACAGCTGTTGGGAGGTTCTCAGGGAGGGTAAATTTCAGAGTCGCTTCTGTGGTTAAAACTAAGCTTTACCGCTGGAAAGGAGCTTTTTGAAAAATTACCCTCCCTATATGTAGGGAAAATGATACACCCAGTGGCACTACAGTAAGGGGAAGGCGTTCTTGTGGCGGGGTTTAGAACCACACAAATAGCTTGGGATTTTCAAAAGTTTGGGTGTATTTTTAGAAAATTTCCTTGCACAAACAAGCAGGTGTTAATGTGTGCAGGTAATTTTCCTTGGGAAAAGTGCATGCCTATTCTTTGCTTTGAAAATTGGTGCAAAATGCACGGGCAAAGGGGCACCCATGGAATTTACTGGAATGGGAAGAGTTTAGTCATCAGTTTAAAAACTCTATTTTCAGACACAAAGGACACAGAATGCAAGAAAGCTTTCTGGATACAGGGAACCCTGGGAGCTGCTTCTGCTTTACTTCCACTTTCTGCCTGGATTACTTTTCCTGACGCATTGCTCTCCTGCGTCGGAATATTTATGTAAATACAGAAAGATAGTTTTACTCATCAAATGTGTGTGGTGCCAAGCCTTACGACACAAGCTCTCTTTGTTTTATGTTTGCATCCATGGCATTGAGTCATCCGGCGTGCAGAATTTATGATACAGCCCATTGCATTAGTCATTAAATGAGTCACATTATTTATTCAAATACCCAGGACAATTCCTTTCTGCATTCTTGTTTGGCATGGCACCTGCTCTTTTACTATTTTAAAGCTCAACTTTCGCATAGTCAGAATGGACTGAACTACTGTACAGCTGATGAGGACATTGCCTTTCCCTGTATTGTTTTTAATAGACTTGTTCTAACAGTGATGCCGTGTATTTGCTTGTTGCCTTAGAGTACTAGTTCTCAGATCAGCTCCTGGAGAACCCCAAACAGATCCTGGATATTCCATTTCACCTGAGTTTGAGACCTCATGTAGGCAGGCTACCTGCTGCAAGGTTCTTGAAGACCAAGTTTAGAAACCAGCACCCCAAGCCAGTCCTAGAGTCTCATCGAGCAAGTCTGGGCATTGAATGGACCAGTTGGTCTTTATCTGTCATCATCTATATCCAGTAAGCCAGCAAGTGGCTGGTCACTAACAGCTGTCAGTGAAGAAACCAGTCGTGGAGGGAGTGAAGTCAATAAGTTGCTACTTAAGTGCCGGTAGCTGTCAGAGCTATCAGCACTAGATATTCAGTCCCCATCCCACTGGACTTTTTTCAGTATCTTGGGACGTAAGGAGGGGACTGGGATAAGATCTGCAATGCTTTCCTGCTAATAACAAGAATTTTAAATCTATCTTTAAAAGAGGGTGAGATCCCATCAGTTCTAAAATATGCCTCAGTAAGACCAAATTTTAAAAAAATAAAAGTACTGAGCGTAAGATTCTTAATAACTTTCGAACTGTTTCAACGACACTAGCAATAGCCAAAATACTTGAGAAAGCTGTACTCAAGCAATTAAATGGACACATTGGTTGAAAACATATATTATATCCTACACAATTTGGCTTCAGAAAAAATTACAATACAGAGACCTTACTATTAGCAATAACAGAGACAATTTTACGTGGGTTTGATGCAGGCAAATCATATCTACTTGTCCTGTTAGCTCTGTCGGCCGCATTTGACACAGTTGACTTGGGAATTATGGTGCAGAGACTCTCAGAAACTAGCGTGGCTGGGCTAACGTTGAAAAGGTTTTCCTCCTTTTTAACAAATTGATCTTTTCAGGTGAGAACTGGTAATACTGCCTGAAATATAGTAAAACTGGAAACAGGAGCTCCGCAGGGATCTGCACGCTCAGCTATGCTTTTTAATATTCACATGCTTCCTTTGTGCAGACTACTTTCTGGGCTTGGTTTAATTTACTTTATATGTGCTGATGATGTACATGGATTAAAAACTGTTTGAATGACAGGAGACAGTGTGTAATGGTAAATGGAGCCTACTCTGAAAAGAGAATGGTGTTAAGTTGTATGCCACAATAATCGGTTTTGGGACCAGTTCTCTTCAATATCTTTCGGGCCGATACCGTAAAGTGCGCTCTGTTAGCCTGGGTTTGGATGTGCGTTTTCGACGTGCTAGCTTTACCCGCAACATGCAAATGCATGTTGATGGCTCTATTAGTTATTCCCGCGTGATACAGAAAGTAAAATGTGTAGCAAAGCCGCACATTTTACTTTCAAAAATTAACGCCTGCCCAAAGGCCTGCCCGTATGACATAGTGAGGGCAAATGTAGCGCCGGCGCCATTTTGAAGATTGGCAATACGGCCCGCGTGCAGGAGGTTGCTCCCGGACCCCCGCTGGACTTTTGGCAAGTCTTGTGGGGGTCAGGAGGCCCACCCAAGCTGGCCAAAGGTCCCTGGGGGTCCAGCGGGGGTCCGGGGGTGATCTCCTGCACGCGTGACGTCGGGAGCCAGGAACCAAAATGGCGCCGGCGCTACCTTTGCCCTGTCACATGATAAGGGCAAAGGGCCACCGGCGCCATTTCTCAACGCAGCCGTGGCCAGAGAGCTGGAGATCGCGTCGGGACCCCCCCCCCCCCACTGGACCCCAGGTAATTTAAAACATTTTGGGGGGGTTCGGGAGGGTGGGGGATTTGTTTTAAAGGTTCGGGGTGGGTTTTAGAGTTGTTTTGGTGTGCCGATTTTCCCGCGCCCTATTTAACGATACAATACAAATGCCCCTGACGATAAATCGGGGGCATTTGTATTGTATTGTGCACTCTAACGATTTTGGACTATTTTAAAATTATCTGACGATAATTTTAATCGTTCAAAAACGATTCACATCCCTAATAAGTAGTAAGAAAAGAGGTGAGAATAGCCTTGTCCAGGTCCTTGGTGAGGCCTCACCTGGAGCAGTGTGTTCAGTTCTGGAGACCACATCTCAAAAAGAATAGAGATAGGCTGGAGATGGTCCAGACAAGGGCAACCAAAAATAGTATGAGGTCTGTATCGGAAGACTTATGAGGGATATGCATACCCTGGAAGAGAGGAGATGCAGGAGAAATAAGATACAGACCTTAAGATAGCTGAAAGGTTTTAATGGTGCATGATCTTCAAACCTTTTCTGTTGAAACAGAAAGAGCATCAGTAGGGGGTCACAAAATTAAACTCCAGGGGGGAATGACTCAGAACCAACATCAGGAAATATTTCTCTGCGGAGAGCGTGGTGGATGCCTGGAATGTCCTTCCAAAGGAAGTGGTGAGGGGAAGATGAAAACAGTAAACAAATTGAAAAAGGCAATGGGATAAACATTGTCAATCCCTAAAGGTTAGAGATGGAAATTGAGAAAAGGGTGCATGGGGGTAACCTGCAAGGAGCAGCAGTTATTAAGCTTAAGAGAAGGCATGGGGATTACTCCCCTTAACCAACTACATTTCATGATTTTGTCGCAAATGCAACATTGCTCTCCGCTTTGACAGCAGGGGGAAAAAAAGGGGGAATTGGATTCAGACACAGCCAACGCTAGGCCCTGACTTTTACAGTCTGGGATACTGATACGCAGACATTAAGGAAAAAGCACAGGACTGCTACTGTGGCCAAGTCCAAAAGCAAAGCACATTCAAGCAGCGCTGTCTGAATTATCAAGAAGTCAGCTCGCTCCATAAAAATCTTGCTAGTAGTAATATTGATATGGGTTTGACAGGGCTTGGTTTTGTTTGTTAATATTACTATTCTTAACATAAGGCTTAAGGGATAACCTGCCCGGAGCGGCAGTTACTACCCTAAATAGAAACATGGAGTAACATGGGCAGTAACTGCCGCTCCATGCAGGTTACCCCATGTGTTCTCTTAAGGGCAGTAACTGCCGCTCCATGCAGGTTACCCCATGTGTTCTCTCAAGGGCAGTAACTGCCGCTCCGTGCAGGTTACCCCATGTGTTCTATTAAGGGCAGTAACTGCCGCTCCGTGCAGGTTACCCCATGTGTTCTCTCAAGGGCAGTAACTGCCGCTCCGTGCAGGTTACCCCCATGTGTTCTCTAAAGGACAGTAACTGCCGCTCCGTGCAGGTTACCCCATGTGTTCTCTAAAGGACAGTAACTGCCGCTCCGTGCAGGTTACCCCATGTGTTCTCTCAAGGGCAGTAACTGCCGCGCCGTGCAGGTTACCCCATGTGTTCTCTCAAGGGCAGTAACTGCCGCTCCGTGCAGGTTACCCCATGTGTTCTATTAAGGGCAGTAACTGCCGCTCCGTGCAGGTTACACCATGTGTTCTCTCAAGGGCAGTAACTGCCGCTCCGTGCAGGTTACCCCCATGTGTTCTATTAAGGGCAGTAACTGCCGCTCCGTGCAGGTTACCCCATGTGTTCTCTCAAGGGCAGTAACTGCCGCTCCGTGCAGGTTACCCCATGTGTTCTATTAAGGGCAGTAACTGCTGCTCCGCGCAGGTTACCCCATGTGTTTTATTAAGGGCAGTAACTGCCGCTCCGTGCAGGTTACCCCATGTGTTCTCTCAAGGGCAGTAACTGCCGCTCCGTGCAGGTTACCCCATGTGTTCTATTAAGGGCAGTAACTGCCGCTCCGTGCAGGTTACCTCCATGTGTTCTCTTAAGGGCAGTAACTGCCGCTCCGTGCAGGTTACCCCCATGTGTTCTCTTAAGGGCAGTAACTGCCGCTCCGTGCAGGTTACCCCATGTGTTCTCTTAAGGGCAGTAACTGCCGCTCTGTGCAGGTTACCCCATGTGTTCTATTAAGGGCAGTAACTGCCGCTCCGTGCAGGTTACCTCCATGTGTTCTATTAAGGGCACTAACTGCTGCTCCGTGCAGGTTACCCCCATGTGTTCTCTTAAGGGCAGTAACTGCCGCTCCGTGCAGGTTACCCCATGTGTTCTCTTAAGGGCAGTAACTGCCGCTCCGTGCAGGTTACCCCATGTGTTCTCTTAAGGGCAGTAACTGCCGCTCCGTGCAGGTTACCTCCATGTGTTCTCTTAAGGGCAGTAACTGCCGCTCCGTGCAGGTTACCCCCATGTGTTCTCTTAAGGGTAGTAACTGCCGCTCCGTGCAGGTTACCCCCATGTGTTCTCTTAAGGACAGTAACTGCCGCTCCGTGCAGGTTACCCCCATGTGTTTTCTTAAGGGCAGTAACTGCCACTCCATGCAGGTTACCCCGTGTGTTCTCTTAAAGGCAGTAACTGCCGTTCCATGCAGGTTACCCCCATGTGTTCTCTTAAGGACAGTAACTGCCGCTCCGTGCAGGTTACCCCCATGTGTTCTCTTAAGGGCAGTAACTGCCACTCCATGCAGGTTACCCCGTGTGTTCTCTTAAGGGCAGTAACTGCCACTCCATGCAGGTTACCCCCATGTGTTCTATTAAGGGCAATAACTGCCGCTCCATGCAGGTTACCCCCATGTGTTGTCTTAAGGGCAGTAACTGCCACCCTGTGCAGGTTACCATGTTTTTCTTAAGGGCAGTAACTGCCGCTCCGTGCAGGTTACCCCCATGTGTTCTATTAAGGGTAATAACTGCCGCTCCATGCAGGTTATCCCCATGTGTTCTATTAAGGGCAATAACTGCCGCTCCATGCAGGTTACCCCCATGTTTCTCTTAAGGGCAGTAACTGCCGCTCCGTGCAGGTTACCCCCATGTGTTCTATTAAGGGCAGTAACTGCTGCTCCGTGCAGGTTACCCCCATGTGTTCTCTTAAGCATAAACATTGGCAAGTTAAATGTAAGACATTGATAAGACAGGCTAAGAGAGAATTTGAAAAGAAGTTGGCTGTAGAGGCAAAAACTCACAGTAAAAACCTTTTTAAATATATCTGAAGCAGAAAGCCTGTGAGGGAGTCAGTTGGACCGTTAGATGATCGAGGGGTTACAGGGGCACTTAGAGAAGATAAGGCCATCGCGGAAAGATTAAATGATTTCTTTGCTTCGGTGTTTACTGAAGAGGATGTTGGGGAGGTACCCGTAATGGAGAAGGTTTTCATGGGTAATGATTCAGATGGACTGAATCAAATCACAGTGAACCTAGAAGATGTGGTAGGCCTGATTGGCAAACTGAAGAGTAGTAAATCACCTGGACCGGATGGTATACACCCCAGAGTTCTGAAGGAACTAAAAAATGAAATTTCAGACCTATTAGTAAAAATGTGTAACTTATCATTAAAATCATCCATTGTACCTGAAGACTGGAGGATAGCAAATGTAACCCCAATATTTAAAAAGGGCTCCAGGGGCGATCCGGGAAACTACAGACCGGTTAGCCTGACTTCAGTGCCAGGAAAAATAGTGGAAAGTGTTCTAAACATCAAAATCACAGAACATATAGAAAGACATGGTTTAATGGAACAAAGTCAGCATGGCTTTACCCAGGGCAAGTCTTGCCTCACAAATCTGCTTCACTTTTTTGAAGGAGTTAATAAACATGTGGATAAAGGTGAACCGGTAGATATAGTATACTTGGATTTTCAGAAGGTGTTTGACAAAGTTCCTCATGAGAGGCTTCTAGGAAAAGTAAAAAGTCATGGGATAGGTGACGATGTCCTTTCGTGGATTGCAAACTGGCTAAAAGACAGGAAACAGAGAGTAGGATTAAATGGGCAATTTTCTCAGTGGAAGGGAGTGGACAGTGGAGTGCCTCAGGGATCTGTATTGGGACCCTTACTGTTCAATATATTTATAAATGATCTGGAAAGAAATACGACGAGTGAGATAATCAAATTTGCAGATGACACAAAATTGTTCAGAGTAGTTAAATCACAAGCAGATTGTGATAAATTGCAGGAAGACCTTGTGAGACTGGAAAATTGGGCATCCAAATGGCAGATGAAATTTAATGTGGATAAGTGCAAGGTGATGCATATAGGGAAAAATAACCCATGCTATAATTACACAATGTTGGGTTCCATATTAGGTGCTACAACCCAAGAAAGAGATCTAGGTGTCATAGTGGATAACACATTGAAATCGCCGGTGCAGTGTGCTGCGGCAGTCAAAAAAGCAAACAGAATGTTGGGAATTATTAGAAAAGGAATGATGAATAAAACGGAAAATGTCATAATGCCTCTGTATCGCTCCATGGTGAGACCGCACCTTGAATACTGTGTACAATTCTGGTCGCCGCATCTCAAAAAAGATATAATTGCGATGGAGAAGGTACAGAGAAGGGCTACCAAAATGATAAGGGGAATGGAACAACTCCCCTATGAGGAAAGACTAAAGAGGTTAGGACTTTTCAGCTTGGAGAAGAGACGACTGAGGGGGGATATGATAGAGGTGTTTAAAATCATGAGAGGTCTAGAATGGGTAGATGTGAATCGGTTATTTACTCTTTCGGATAGTAGAAAGACTAGGGGGCACTCCATGAAGTTAGCATGGGGCACATTTAAAACTAATCGGAGAAAGTTCTTTTTTACTCAACGCACAATTAAACTCTGGAATTTGTTGCCAGAGAATGTGGTTAGTGCAGTTAGTATAGCTGTGTTTAAAAAAGGATTGGATAAGTTCTTGGAGGAGAAGTCCATTACCTGCTATTAAGTTCACTTAGAGAATATCCACTGCCATTAGCAATGGTTACATGGAATAGACTTAGTTTTTGGGTACTTGCCAGGTTCTTATGGCCTGGATTGGCCACTGTTGGAAACAGGATGCTGGGCTTGATGGACCCTTGGTCTGACCCAGTATGGCATTTTCTTATGTTCTTAAGGGCAGTAACTGCCACTCTGTGCAGGTTACCATGTTTCTCTTAAGGGCAGTAACTGCCACTCCGTGCAGGTTACCCCCTTGTGTTCTATTATGGGCAGTAACTGCTGCTCCGTGCAGATTACCCCCATGTGTTCTATTAAGGGCAGTAACTGCTGCTCCATGCAGGTTACCCGAATGTGTTCTCTTAAGGGCAATAACTGCCGCTCCATGCAGGTTACCCCCATGTGTTCTATTAAGGTTAGTAACTGCCGCTCCATGCAGGTTACCCCATGGGTTCTGTTAAGGGTAGTAATTGCCGCTCCATGCAGGTTACCCCATGTGCTCTGTTAAGGGTAGTAACTGCTACTCCATGCAGATTACCCCCATGTGTTCCGTTAAGGGTAGTAACTGCCGCTTTGTGCAGGTTACCCCCATGTGTTCCGTTAAGGGCAGTAACTGCCACTCCATGCAGATTACCCCCATGTGTTCCGTTAAGGGCAGTAACTGCTGCTCCGTGCAGGTTATCCCCATGTGTTCTGTTAAGGGCAGTAACTGCTGCTCCGTGCAGGTTATCCCCATGTGTTCTGTTAAGGGCAGTAACTGCTGCTCCGTGCAGGTTATCCCCATGTGTTCTGTTAAGGGTAGTAACTGCTGCTCCGTGCAGGTTACCTCCATGTGTTCTGTTAAGGGTAGTAACTGCTGCTCCATGCAGGTTATCCCCATGTGTTCTGTTAAGGGTAGTAACTGCTGCTCCGTGCAGGTTACCTCCATGTGTTCTGTTAAGGGTAGTAACTGCTGCTCAGTGCAGGTTATCCCCATGTGTTCTGTTAAGGGTAGTAACTGCTGCTCCGTGCAGGTTACCTCCATGTGTTCTGTTACGGGTAGTAACTGCTGCTCCGTGTAGGTTACCTCCATGTGTTCTATTAAGGGCAGTAACTGCTGCTCCGTGCAGGTTATCCCCATGTGTTCTGTTAAGGGTAGTAACTGCCGCTCCATGCAGGTCACCCCCTGTGTTCTGTTAAGAGTAGTAACTGCCACTCCATGCAGATTACCCCCATGTGTTCCGTTAAGGGTAGTAACTGCCGCTTTGTGCAGGTTACCCCCATGTGTTCTGTTAAGGGCAGTAACTGCGGCTCTGTGCAGGTTACCTCCATTTGTTCTGTTAAGGGTAGTAACTGCCACTCCATGCAGATTACCCCCATGTGTTCCGTTAAGGGTAGTAACTGCTGCTTTGTGCAGGTTACCCCCATGTGTTCTGTTAAGGGCAGTAACTGCTGCTCCGTGCAGGTTATCCCCATGTGTTCTGTTAAGGGTAGTAACTGCTGCTCCGTGCAGGTTATCCCCATGTGTTCTGTTAAGGGTAGTAACTGCTGCTTTGTGCAGGTTACCCCCATGTGTTCTGTTAAGGGCAGTAACTGCTGCTCCGTGCAGGTTACCCCCATGTGTTCTGTTAAGGGTAGTAACTGCTGCTCCGTGCAGGTTATCCCCATGTGTTCTGTTAAGGGTAGTAACTGCTGCTTTGTGCAGGTTACCTCCATGTGTTCTGTTAAGGGTAGTAACTGCTGCTCCGTGCAGGTTACCTCCATGTGTTCTGTTAAGGGTAGTAACTGCTGCTCCGTGCAGGTTACCTCCATGTGTTCTGTTAAGGGTAGTAACTGCTGCTCCGTGCAGGTTACCTCCATGTGTTCTGTTAAGGGTAGTAACTGCTGCTCCGTGCAGGTTACCTCCATGTGTTCTGTTAAGGGTAGTAACTGCTGCTCCGTGCAGGTTACCCCCATGTGTTCTGTTAAGGGTAGTAACTGCTGCTCCGTGCAGGTTATCCCCATGTGTTCTGTTAAGGGTAGTAACTGCTGCTCCGTGCAGGTTACCTCCATGTGTTCTGTTAAGGGTAGTAACTGCTGCTCCGTGCAGGTTACCTCCATGTGTTCTGTTAAGGGTAGTAACTGCTGCTCCGTGCAGGTTATCCCCATGTGTTCTGTTAAGGGTAGTAACTGCTGCTCCGTGCAGGTTACCTCCATGTGTTCTGTTAAGGGTAGTAACTGCCACTCCGTGCAGGTTACCCCCATGTGTTCTGTTAAGGGTAGTATAAAGCTTACTCTATGCTTATGGCCAGGGACACAAGAACACTTAGACTCAGTAAAAAGTATAACGTATTTTTATTAGTCAATATAAGTTTTTTATTTATTTGGAGCTTTTATATACAGAGGTTTAGCGATAGCCATCACCCCGGTTTACATTGGAACACAATTTATACATAGAACAGGTCATGGAACAAGGTTGTAACAAGTTACATCTGAAACATTTAAAGAGGAAAAAAGGTATAACAATGATGATAGTTTATAACTGAGGACTCAGGGTCAACTGAGGACTCAGGGTCAACATAGGTTAATATATAACTTAGGTAGATAACATCTAATATTGTTAACGGATTAAAATAAAACAATTATTGAAAGATTATAGATAGGGATACAAGTGGACAGCAAGGGTATGTCTAGCATAGACTGCTAACATGTTTCTAAGAGCTGGGATGAAAGCAGAGGAGAGGGGGGGGGGGGGGGGGGGGGTGACAGCAGGCTGCGGAAGCTCGGGAGGTCAATAAGTAGATTCTGTAAGGAAGTTAGGCATAAAGACTGATATGGAAGTTGATGTCGATAGATAATGAAGGTGCGGATAGGTGGATTAGCCTATGCCATCTCTGAAAGTCTGGCTGAAGTGTTCTCGAGAGATGCTGGGTACTGGGTGCCCTTCGTCTTACAAACTGACCAGCATCTCTCTGGATACAGGAAGTGACCCTTGTTTTATAGCTAACATTCAAATACAGGAAAAGGATAGAAGGTTCTAGAGATTTGCATGACTGCCCAAAGGATCATTTACATAAATTGTAATGTCAACTGCATAATAAAATCATCGCTAACTACCCTGATTGGCCTCCCAGGATGTGTAGCCCATTTCCCATGGCTTTCTTTGTTCTGTTAATTGACTTGACCAGTAAGAGTTTAACAGTCTGTAGCTGTGTTGATTACAAACTCCTGAGAATAGTGCCTGAAGCTCCCCTGTGGTTTCTTCTTTGTGACTCTATGAATAGACATCACCTGTCTGGTGCCAGCTTGCCTGCTTCTACAGATATCCAGGGACATTCTGTAAGTCATGCTCAGAAAGACACTCAGAGTCCATTCAGCCCAGGCAGGCCAAAGACACACAGAGGCTTTTGGGGATTTCCTTCTCCATGTTGGTTTTCTGTTCAGGCATACTTCTCAGTAGTGACTGCCGCTCCATGCAGGATACCCCCATGTGTTCTGTTATGGGTAGTAACTGCCACTCCGTGCAGGTTACCCCCATGTGTTCTGTTAAGGGTAGTAACTGCCGCTCCGTGCAGGTTACCCCCATGTGTTCTGTTATGGGTAGTAACTGCCACTCCGTGCAGGTTACCCCCATGTGTTCTGTTATGGGTAGTAACTGCCACTCCGTGCAGGTTACCCCCATGTGTTCTGTTATGGGTAGTAACTGCCACTCCGTGCAGGTTACCCCCATGTGTTCTGTTAAGGGTAGTAACTGCCGCTCCGTGCAGGTTACCCCCATGTGTTCTGTTAAGGGTAGTAACTGCCGCTCCGTGCAGGTTACCCCCATGTGTTCTGTTAAGGGTAGTAACTGCCGCTCCGTGCAGGTTACCCCCATGTGTTCTGTTATGGGTAGTAACTGCCGCTCCGTGCAGGTTACCCCCATGTGTTCTGTTATGGGTAGTAACTGCCGCTCTGTGCAGGTTACCTCCATGCCTTCTGTTATTGCCGCTCCGTGCAGGTTACCCCCATGTGTTCTCTTAAGGGTAGTAACTGCCGCTCCATGCATGTTACCCCCATGTGTTCTGTTAAGGGTAGTAACTGCCGCTCCATGCAGGTTACCCCCATGTGTTCTGTTAAGGGTAGTAACTGCCGCTCCATGCAGGTTACCCCATGTGTTCTATTAAGGGCAGTAACTTAGAACACATGAAGGTAACCTGCGCCGCACTCAAACATTTTTCAAAATGAGAGAAGCTTGTTTCGCTTGTTGGTCACAGACGGCTGCAACCTCTCATGCTCACCTCTTTTTTCCCTGCTCCGTCAGGTTTGGGAAGAATGGTAGTCTCTGTGAACACCCTCCGACCTCTCCAGCATTCCCGGGGCAGTGTGGGCGCTGACGACTGCCATCTTGGATCCGGTATGACGCAGGCGCGTGCACACAAGGGCCTCCTATATTCACGTCATGGCGGGAACTTCGGGAGCATCCCCTCCCGACGACATCAATCCGCTATGGTATTTAATCTGACCAGCCCTTGCCTTCTACGAGTTAGCAAGGAGTTCCCTCTTACTGAATCCACCTCCTTTGAGGACTTCCTGTTCCTGTATTGGTCTTGGCTACTGACGCTCTGAGTAGCCGCTCCTCGGGGGCTCCCCTGCGTCCCCGGCTAACCGCTCCATGGAGGGTGTTCCTGCCTGACTGCTACTTGACCTGTTCCTCAGGTCTCTCGCTCCTGGTACCATCTCTGTGAGTACCTTCACCGACTTCCACTTTGCTTCTGCTGAGGACTCTTCATGGTGTCCCCGTTCCGCGGGCCATTACTGCTTTTCCTCCACCTGAAGCTATTCAGCATTTCCTACGCTACAGAGTATTGACTCATCTTCTGCAGTGCCACTTCCGGGTCCCGGCATCTCTACCAATTCGTGCAACATCTACTATACAGTCATCCTCGGCGTACCCCGCTTCGCGGGCCACTAACAGATCTGTATTCCTGAGGCGCCTACACTCGCCGGAGGGGATCCTCGGCCTACCCCGCTCTGCGGGCCACTACCGGATCTTCTCACCTGTGGCATAGCTCTGGGTTCTCCCCATTGCTTGGAACTGTACTACACTATCCTGCTCTGTGGACATTACTTTTCCTTCCCTTTAATAAAGTCTCTACCTACAGCTGTGTCCCACGCCATCGAGACCAAGCATGCTGACGGCGAGGCTCCTCGCTGTGGGCGGATTCTCCTCTCATCTCAGCCCAGGGTTCACTTTCCTTTAAAAAAAATAACAAAGCTATTTAGTGCCTTGAGCATTACTTCCTAAGAGGGATTAACTTTTGGAGTAAAATAAGTGTTTTTGATATAGATCTTCAGATATCTGAAAGGTTTTCTGATGGAAAGAAATCAGTAGAACTAGGGGTCAGGAAATGAAACTCCAGGGAGGACGACTCAGAACCAACATCAGGAAATATTTCTTCACGGAGAGGGGGGTGGATGCCTGGAATGCCCTCCCAGAGGAGGTGATAAAGACCAAAACAGTGAAAGAATTCAAAGGGGTATGGGATAAACCCTGGGGATCCCTAAAGGCTAGAGGATGAGAATGAGGAAAAGAGCGCATGGGGGTAACTTGCTGATGTGGCTTGTACTACCCTTAACCAATAAGCCTTCATTCTGTTGATGCAACTCCATCATTGCTCTCTGCTTCAATGGCAGGGGGAATTGGATTCAGACAGCAGCTAAGGAGGGCCCTGACTTTTACAGGCTGGGAATCTGTTGAGCATGGGGGAAACCCGCACGACGCAGCAGATGCTACTGTGGGCTTGCTGAGAAGACTGGACGGACCATTTGGTCCTTTTCTGCTGTCATTTCTATTTTCCTATGTCGTCATAAATTGTTAAGATCAACCAAACTGATGTCATTTACATAAACTATGACAGAAAACCTTGCATTTAACAACTGCAAATACTCTTCCCTTTTCCCCTTTTCCTTTAATCTTTTCCCTTTCTCTTAATTCCTTCCTCTCCATCTGCCGAGTCCTCAGAGAAGATCAGCAGGTTAAAGGCAAGGCATCTTATTTATTGCACCTTTCCTAACTACCAGTGCAAACCAACTTAATCTTTCCATTTTTAAGAGATCTCCTCAAACTGGGAAATTGCTAAGTAACTTCTGCTTGAAGGCTGGCAGTAAGGCGCGGAAAGATCCAGCCACCTTTTCGGTACAATTCCCCCAGTGTCTGGGGATTACGTTTATTTATTTATTTTATTTATTTATTTATTATTTTTATATACCGACATTCATCTCAATTGAGATATCACACCGGTTTACACTCAGGTACTGTAGGTATTTCTCTATCCCCAGAGGGCTTACAATCTAAGTTTTGTACCCGAGGCAATGTAGGGTAAAGTGACTTGCCCAAGGTCACAAGGAGTGACAGCAGGACTTGAACCCTGGTCTTCTGGTTCATAGTCCACTGCTCTAACCACTAGGCTATTCCTCCTCCCTAGGCCAGCAAGTTTACTGCTTGCTGGCCTCTGTTATAAGTGCCCTGTCGTCTGCCTGTCACAGCACAGAGTTGTACTGTCTGTTACCAGGGCTGCACTTCAGATGGCGGTGCCCATAGGCAGAGGACCAGGGCTGGGGAGATTTTTGACCCCGGAAATCAGGCACGCGCCCGTGTTGCCTATTCCTGAATCCAGATGGACATTTACTGTCTATGATTTGTAATCTGCTTTATTTGTGGGTGTTTTGTTGTTATCCGCATTTGGCATTGTATTGGAGTTTGCAAAATACGAGTTTGCAAAAAACTTTAGCCAGGGGCTCTTGAGTTACTGTCGCCTCTCCAAGAAGTGTAAAATTTCAGAGTCAAACTGAAGCATTTGTGGGGGTTAAGTAATGGCTCAAATTATTATTATTATTATTATTCGTGTCTCTAAAAGCTCCAGACCAGCCCCCAGGGGCTCAGCTTACACCCGTGTGATATGGAACCGGTCACCCACGCAATCAGCAGGCCAAAGTGCAGGGGCTCCGCCACGCCCGCCGGAGGGGGCCCAGCCAGGCTTCCGGGAGGACGGACGGACGGACGATCGATCATGTCGGGCTGGCTCCTCACCCTCCTGTTCCTGGCGGCCCTGCTCTGCCTGCTGCTGCTGCTTTCTTACGCCGCCTACGTGAAATACGTGCATCTGAAATTCGATCACATCCCCGGGCCCCCCAGGGACAGGTAAGGCCCCGGGCAGCTCCAGGCTAAGGATAACGGGGGTGGGGGAAGCGGAGAAGGCCAGCGGCCACCATCTTCTTTCCAGCACCGCCCTCCCTGCTGTGCTCCAGTTCCAGCGGCTGGAAAGGAGCTGGGCGGCCAACGGAGAGGAAGGGGAAAAGAAAGAGATGCACAAATGCAGTGCACGGAGCAAAAGGAAATCGTGCAGGACTGGAAAGAAAGAAAGAGAAAAATGCCAGAAAGGCAAAAGCAAGGACAGAGACCCAGGCACAGGAAACACAGAGTAACATGAGCTAAGAGAAATCCACGCACGCCCAGGGAGAGACTCCCCGCTTCCTGCTCTGCGGGGAACAGGAGGGAAGGGGGCGATGCAGGAGCGCACAGAGCAGAGAACAGGTCAAGCTGTTCCCTAATTTAACCCCTTCTGCCCTTTGCAGGGAACAAGAAGGGAGAGGGTGATGTAGTCGTGGGCAGCGCACCGAACAGTGCAGAGAAAAGTTATTGTGCTCCCTAATGTTGATTCGCATTTTGTTAAAACGTTTGTGGCAGCAGGTACATAAAAGCCCCGCTGCTAGACGTGGATTAGTTGACCTTATATTATGTACACACACACACATTTCCTCTTGGTCCTGCAGACCAGTCCAGACAAGTGGGCTATGCTCATTCACCAGCAGGTGGAGACAAAGAATACCTTCCTCTTTTTGACATCACCTTTACCTAAATATTGTGGCATAGCAGGATATGAAGTCAGTAGTTCTCTCCCTCTGGCTGCTAGTGATGGCTAGACTGGGATAGCAGGAACAGGGGGAATATAATCCTCTGCGGGATCTGTATGAGTTGCTAAGGGACCCTGGACAACAGGTGAAACTACTCTTCCCTCTTAAAATCCAGTTCCAGCTGAAACTGCTGCCCATATAAAGGTGGGCCAAAAAAATAGAAAGAAAGTCAAACACTGAGAGATCAGTTGTGGTAGCTCGACCCCCCCCCCCCCCCCTGCAGCCAGCTTCATGGTGGACAGAGGCAAGAAGTGTCTCCAATGCGATAGTAAAAAGCAGAGCTCAATAGCAGGATCTTTTTGTGTAAAATGTGATATCCTGGATCCCCTGATGGGTAAGCAGAGGGCAGGCCAGCTGGGCAGACACCAGAGAGGCAGTGCTGGGGACGGAGGCAATGCCTGCTCAGCAGGAAACTTGGAGAGCAGTAGTTCAAGGGAGGAATGCAGATTTAGAAAATGCTGCTGACCCTGAATGTGATAATTAAACAGAGGGAAATCCTAACACAACTCTCTGATATCCTATAAGCTATATTACGTCACAGAGAGACAACATACATGATGTAATTTAATATTTATTTAGAAAACACAAGGTATTCACCTATCTAAACATTTTAAAATCTAAACTTACACATTCAACCACCATTCACACACCAACATAAAAATTCTGTGTTACACAAACAATTCTAAATTACAATTAACCAATACACATCGTTATTATAATTTTAAGACAAAGATTTATTTTATATTGCTTGACTTATTTTATCCATGTCCTGTCCATATCCTGTTTGTGTAACACAGAATTTTTATGTTGGTGTGTGAATGGTGGTTGAATGTGTAAGTTTAGATTTTAAAATGTTTAGATAGGTGAATACCTTGTGTTTTCTAAATAAATATTAAATTACATCATGTATGTTGTCTCTCTGTGACGTAATATAGACCCTGAATGTGAGGCAGGCCGGAGCCAGGTGGTGGTAGGCCCCAAAACGTTGGGACAGGGAGAATTTGGTGGAGAGATGGACATGAAGGATAGCATGGGGATGGAAAACAGAGCCCCAGATCTTCTCCTGAATATTCCGGAAGAATGCGAGGCAGAGGCAAATAGATCTTCCCAAGATATTCATCCCCCACCCGCAGCCTGCAGAGTGTAGGCACTGAAGATCAGAAAGGTCCTCAGGTTCAAGAGAGGATTTAGAGAGGAAACGAGAGTGTGAAGAAGATAAGAATTTGGCAGTGAGGCTCATTGGAGAGGAAGAGCTGAGCACTATTGCTGCCTGGATCTCTCACCACCACCTTAAACTCAACATGGCCAAGATGGAGCTCCTCATCTTTCCCCCCAAGCCCACCTCCCCTCTTCCTCCTTTCTCTGTTTCTGTGGATAACACGGTCGTCATCCCCGTCCCATCAGCCCGTAACCTTGGAGTCCTCTTCAACTCCTCTCTCTCTTTCTCTACGCATATCCAAAACTCTGCTAAAACATGTAATTTCTTTCATTATAACATTGTCAAAATCCATCCTTTCCTTTCTGATCACACTACCAGAACCCTTATCCACTCTCATCTCCTCCTGCTTAGAGTATTGCCACCTGCTCCTCACAGGTCTCCCGGCAAGCCATCTCTCTCCACTGCAATCTGTCCTAAATTCAGCTGCATGACTTATCTTTCACCAGAGTCTCTTTGCTCACAGAACCCCTCTTCTGAAGTCACTGCATTAGCTCCCTGTCTGCTCTCGCATACTGTTCAAGCTTCTCTTTCTCACCTATAAATGCCTTCACTCTGCAGCTCCTCACTGCCTTTCCTCTCTTATCTCTCTCTACACCCCTCCTCATGCACTCCACTCATCAGATAAGTCACTCCTATCTGTTCCCTTCTCCACTACTGCCAATTCCAGACTCCGTGCTTCCCATCTGGCTGCTCCGTGTGCTTGGAATAGTCTTCCTGAACTGCTGCGTCATGCTCTCTCTCTTGCAGCGTTTAAATCCCACCTAAAGACCCACCTCTTTTAAACCGCTTTTAAATCTTAGGCCTGATTGTCTGCTTTTAGTCTTGTTAACTATCTTTTCTTTTTAACCATTGTCTTGCTTTATGAAATACCCCAAATATCTTGTTCTGTATGTTTGCCTTACTAGATTGCAAGCTCTCCAGAGCAGGGACTGTCTTTTTGTATGTTTGCACAGCGCTGCGTTTGTCGTGTAGCGCTATAGAAATGTTAAGCAGTAGTAGTACCCTCATTGTTAAGATGGCACAAGCGTTAGGATTAATAGAAGAGCAGGAGGACGACATAGAGCAGGGAGATGCAATCCTTTTTTGGGATCAGAAAGTCTGCCCGAGCCTTTCCCCCTCCATTCGGCCATAAGGGAAATGATCATGGCAGGGTGGGATATGCCAGAAGCTGCCCTCAGGGCCAGGCATGTGATAGCAAGCTGGACCCTATACTGCGAGGGAAGGTGCAGGAGCTTCAGAAAATGGATGCAGTGGTAGCAAGGAGGAATAATGGAAGGAGGCTCGGCCCTCAAGGATACGCAGGATAGGAAGACGGGATCTCTGCTAACGAGATCTTTGGAAATAGCCAGCCGGTCTTTACAGGGGGTTACGTAGCCAGAGCACTGGGGAGATGGCTGCACCAGTGGCGCAAGGATATGGAAGGAGCAGATGTAAGTGCAGATGCGGAGGCCGCCAAGATTGAGTCAGGGGCAGCCTTTTGAGGCAGACACATGCGAAGGATGCGATTAGGGCCTCATCTAAACAAGTGGCAACAGTGGTTGTGGCACAGAGGTGCCTGTGGCTCAGACATTGGTCTGCAGACTCGGCCTCCACAGCCCTTTAAGGGGCACTGACGTTTTGGCAAGGAATTAGAAAAATCAGTAATGCATCTGGGGGGGAATCCAAACCCCAGAGGTTGCCAAAGGAGCAAGTTAAGAGGGAATTTCAAGAGTCCTCAAGGGCAGCTAAGAGCCCAGACAGTGTGCAGTAGGAAATATCCCAAGTCTTGTTAACAGGGACAAGCAATGAAGATGGCGCTGCTGACGTCTGTAAAAATGGACATTGGCCAGCCCCGTGCAGACATGAGAGAGCCTGCTCACTGCTGTGCACGTGACAAGCTGAAGAATTCATTAGCCTTGCTAGCCGAGCTGGCACAAAAGTGGGGCCAAAAGAAACACCAGCACAGATGGTGCTGTGTGAGTGGCCAACCCAGGCTACTCAATTATTCCTCCCGTTGGACTTACAATGTCTACCAGGCACACTTTTTATTTTTTTTATATATATATACAAAATTTTTCTTTTGCAAGTAAAACTACTGTAATCAATCGGTAATCGTTAACTAGAGAGGCTTGTGGTTAGCCAATAAAGTATATATGTCTATACCACTGCCCAAACAAAACTCTGTCCCATGTTCCCAATGAAAATAGAGAAAACCCCCACATCAGCTGATGTTTTGGGGAGTCCCTGCAGCGGGGAGTAACGTTCAAAAAGCACTCATCTGACAAAAATGCTTCCGTCCAGACACAAACGTCTCCGCTTTTGTTGCTGCAGTGTTTAGAGCGCGCTGGGTTATAGAGCAGGGCCCAAACGCTCCTGGCTTGCTGATATCCCTTCATCTAAATGTGTATTGAGAATTTACATGCTTTTTAGTTCCTGGTTTGCAATCTCTCTCTATCACATTTCTTCTGGCTGTTTTCACTCTCAGTTGTACTTGATTTGGAGAGCTTCATATGAACCGGGAGATTTCTCTACCCACCTTTAAAAAGATAAGACTGTGGTGCAGCAAAGGAAAGCTTTTCCTTTGTTAAATGTCGGGAGAGTGCTGATGCGATATCTCAAGGTGACGAACAATTTCAGGAAGTCAGATAGAACGTTTGTACCGCTTGGAGGTCAAGGGAAGGGTCAGATGGCATCTAAAGCATCCATTGCAAAATGGATCAAGGAAGCAACTGTGGCAGTTTATATTGGAGAAGGCAGGCAAGTGCCACCCAATCTGAAATCTCATCCAACCAGAGCCCAGCCAGTCCAGTCCAGAACTCACCTGGGGCAGTAAAGAAAGAAGGATGGATCCATTTATGTTTTTCTTGCTCCCTCTCTGATAGCGGGAGGGAAAGAAAAAGAGTTTTCTCTTTTTGTTTGTTAGAAACACAGCTCACGGGGTGGCCCCACGAGCCACTGTACTCACCCTGATGCTGCTGAGAGTGGCCCGGGACACTGTTGCCACGCTCCTGCAGCTGGGATGCCACCATCTCTTCGGAGCTTCCGGGCGCGGCCCCTCACACCGCCATGCTGCTCCTGTCCTGGAACCTCCTTAGGTGCTCGCGTGTGCATATGCATGCATTATATGGGCCCTGCGGCGGGAAACGCCGACTTCAGGCCGACCCGCTTATTTAAGCAAGGACCTTGCAGCATTACCTCGCCTCAGCAATGGGTTTCCTGCCTTGCAGAGTGTGTTGCCCAGTGTTTCTGATTCCCGTCCAGTCTTGCTTCATCCATCTTTGTCTCCCAGCCTTGCCTCATCCAGCACACATTGTCCATCCTTGCCTTATCTTATACGCTTTGTCCAGTGACTTCAGTAATTCTTCATCAACCCTTGGCCTGACTGTCTGGAACTTGAACTCTTGCTTGGACTTGACCACAATTGCCTGCCACCTGGACCTGACCATGATTGCCTGCCAACTGGATCAACCCCTTGCCTTTTTCTGACCACTCTTGCGAGCTGCCTGGTGTGACCTTGGACTTCCTGATTGTTAGTCTGCTGCCTGCCATGACCCCCGGTGTGCTTTTGGACTTTAGTTAGCTTTGTCACCTCAGGAACCTGCCTAAGTCCTGTCGGCCACCAGAACGCAAGGGCTCAGCCTGCAGGGGAGACGGCTGGTAAAGGTGAAGTTCCAGACTGTCACGCCACAGGGCGAATTCGCCAGCTGCCTGCGTAGGCCTTGTGGATTCGCTGTTGAGACTGCGTCAACTACACTGCAGCACAAAGGGCTCAAATACCCACTACCCTTCACAAGGTTTAGGGCTTTGCCACATTTAAGTTGGTTTCTCTCTCTGTCTCTTGGCAGTTGAGCTTGTAAAAAAAAAAAAAAAAAAAAGATATAGAATATAGAAGATATAGACATAGAGGTTATAATGCAAAGGAAGAGGAAGGGGGTTACCAGAGAAGGGAGAACAGAAGAATCCGTCCTGGATCTGATTAACTATTTGTCCTTATTTTTTTTCTTTTTATTTATAAAGGCACAAAGTATACTTAGCAATAGAGAAGAAGCTACTGATTTCATATCCTGCTATCCCAGAATATTTAGGTAAATGCGATGTCTAAAAGAGGAAAGTGTCTCTCTGCCTCCACAAGCATAGCCCATCTGGACTGGTCTGTCAGTAATCAAGGAAAGGAAATGAATGGGTAAATTCAAATTGCACCATCAAGTTATCTGGCATATTCAGTTCACCATGAATCAAAAAGAAAATTTCACTCTAAACGCAGACAACCCAGCTGAACAATTGATTCTGTAAATTGGAATGACCTTCATACATTTGCATAATTATATTGTATGACATGTCTATTCGGGTGCTTGCAGGGGTTACAATCATTGGTCATGGGTGCAGTGGTTCTTAGACATGTTTTTTAAGAAAGAAATTCTGGATTCTGTATTAGTAAATCGTAAATCTTCTACAATAACCCCTTTCTTTGAAAACCAGAAACATCAGATACCCTATTTTGTAGAAGATTTACAATCCTCCCAGTCTGTTCCTTAATTGGAGCGGACTGGGAGGAAACTGGGGGAGACCCAATTGCATCACTACGCGTAATATTCTAAAATTCGCGCTGCCCGCACATGCGCATGGCCAACAGATTTTATAACATGCGTGCGCACTGGGAACCATGTCCCCAAAGACACGCACAGTCTTTTCAAAATTGACCCCTTAGGTAATAGCCATTGCTATTACTGACATTAGTAGCATGGGATCTTTCTAATGTTTGGGTGCTTGCCAGGTACTTGTGACTTGGATTGGCCTCTGTTGGACACAGGATGCTGGGCTTGATGGACCCTTGGTCTGACCCAGCATGGCAATTCTTATGTTCTTAATGCATTAATAAGGAATCCTGAACAGTAAAGAATGCTAAGTGGATATGTTCTTTTAATAACAAATGCACCGATTTTATTTGTAATGAAAATTACTTTTAAAAAGTTTCTTTCTATATAAATATGTGTGTTTTTCACTCATGTTTCTCTCTGTGTGTACACATACCCCTGTATTACCACACAACCGCTATGTTAAAGTGAAAGGCTGCATAGCACAGGGATATTCCACTGAATTCCAGCCCTTCATCCATGACCCACTGTACACAGGCCATCAAACAACCCAAAAAGGCTAAAGGTTTATTTTTAGCACTGTCAGCCTGGTCTGAATTCTGGATAAGAGTCAGTGACCTTTAGGTGAAAAGGCTCCTTAGTGCTTTACTGCTTCACTAGTTTCCAGTGCTCTGGATAACTTGAAATCTGACATGGATGTTTCATTTTTCATTTTTATTTTATTGTATGCATGGTTTGTGGTGGTAGATTTTAAAAAATCATTAACAAATGTCTTAATGAATTAATGGATGTCCTATAAAATCTTATCTTTTATCCCACTCATAAGGAATAGTGGAAGGAATGATGTAACATGGATCAATGTCTGTCTGTAGGCACATTAACGCTCCAAAATAGGGATGCAAATTTGGTATGCAGGAAGAAAATGTGAATATCTTGGATGAGTTTTGAAAACCATAAACATCAGATTAGTATTTTCGCAGAACTGAGCCTCCAAAGAAAAAACCCATTCCTGTAAAAGGGCAATCCCCGTTGCTTTCTATGGGAAAGGGATGCAAGCCGTCAGAATGCTAACCAGCGCGCGCTTCCAAATGCCACCCCACCCCCTTCTAGCGCTCTCACGTGACACCCCCCCCCCCCCATACACACACATTCCTACACCCCCCACATATCCCTCCCCTACACGCATGCATATCCCCACAGTAACGGGAAATAAATGACTCTCAGCTTCCACCTTCCTATACTCACACCCCATCGCACACTTGGCCCCAGGGGCAGATTGCAGGAAAATAGCCCGGGGCTTGGGTTTTTTTTAAACTGGCCCATGGGATATCTGACTTCCTTGTGCACTTTCTCTGCAGCACGTATGTCAACAGCTCCCTACAGCATGCCAAGCCAATCGTTGAGAAGAACCATCATTTGATCTGAAGCCTGGCAGAATTGAGACAAAAAAAATCTCCAACATAAATTTCATGTTTTTTCTAAATAAAGCAGAGCTCATCTTAGACCAGGGGTGAGCTGCAGTCCCACTTCCACCCATGCAATCGGCTGGGCCTCCCACAAATTTGGTTACATCTCTCATACATCCCGGATTCCAGGTCTGGTGTTAAAAGTCTTGAACCAGATGCCAGGTAAATCAGACAACCATACTGCCAGCCTGTGGCTCGCACACACAATCAGATACAGACATTTGCTATTGCGCTGCTGCGCATTACTCATTCAGCGAGGACCCCTGTGCCCAGCACTGCCACATCATCATCATATAAAAGATCCTGATTGTTGCCAAACCTTCCTCAACCTGCAACAGCCTCCTACCCTGTCCCATTCTCACCCCTTCTTGGCACCCTCGCACTCTGCAAGACTCACTGGCTCCAGGGCTATCTGCCCCTCCCCGAGCTCAGTCCAGCCACCTCAGACAGGACAGGGGCCTCCTGGCTCACTCCTTCCCCTTTCTATGACAGCACCTTGCCTGCATTCCTCAGGGCCTCCCCCCACTCCAGCAGATTCTCGGTGACTGTGCTACACAGAGTCTGCTGCTTTTAGGGTTCTCTAGGCCAGTGTTCCCCCCCCCCCCCCCCCCCAACCTTTTCACTCCCAAGGCACACCTGCATTACAAATGTGTGGCGGACCAGGCAGTGCAGACGTGGAGAGGACTCGTATGATCAAAAGAGCTAGGGAGGCACTGAAAGCCCCACCTGTCTTGCTTCAAAAAAAAAAAAAAGAGCGAGGGGGCAAAGATACAGATGAAGCTGTCACAATGCATCAGTTCCCATGGGAGAATGGTTGTGGTGTGAGCAACTGGCTCAGTTAGTTACCTTGGCTGGTGCATGTGGCTGACAGAACTCCCAGAAGTCAAAGTAAATCACATCCAGGGCTCCATCTTACTCGGCCTGGGGAGAAGACGAGGCTTCGAGGACTCAAAGACCAGGGATGACGAAGGACGGTGGGTGCCAGCTATCTCTGCCCAGCATGCTGCCCAGTAATACCACACTCCGGGGCTCATGCTGTAGCTAGGTACAACTCTTCTTCTTAGAAACAGCTGTGAGACGGGATGTAAGAACGCTGAGAAATTGGGAGCGTCTTTGTGCTCTGTTTGGTGAAAAGAAGTAAGAAACGAAAGTAAAATTGTGGTGTGGGCCCGTTGAAAGATTGGGAGTGCAGCACTTTGGTGAAAACAAAGGTGAAATTGTGGAGAACTTTTGCTTATCCTCGGAGTGGAAGAATTAAGAGGAATTGAAGAGAGAGAGAGAGGATACATTTGGGTGAAATTGTTGGAGAAGATCGTTGAAGATTGGTGTGAGCAATGGTTCACATTATGCTCCCCTGAAGAAGCCTATTGAGTGGCGAAACATGTTGGGAGTATAAAGGCAGTGTAAAAGGAAGCATCAATTTGTGGGGAAATGGTGTTATAAAAAAAAAAAAAGGGAGTGCAAAATTGTCATAGAGATTTTTTAAAATTGTATGGATGTGTGTATGAATGGTAGTTTTTAATGATTGTGTTTTTCAAAAATTTGATATTCATTCGATGTTTCCGATGAAGAATAAACATTGTAAAATGTATTGAAGTGTTTAGATAAAATTTTTGTATACAATAAAATATTTCTAATCAATATATGTCACTAATTATGGTATAATGTATGAAAGTATGTGATATATTTTTATAATTGCTAATTTTTTAATCTTGTAGCGAGGATGAGGCCTGCATGATTGCACATGTTCTTAGAGAGGAGTTCCTGTCAGTTTAAGAGCCATCACTGATGTCTCTTGTTCCTGCAAGGGACTCAGAGCAGAGCCCAGGTGGTAGCCTGACTATGACCCAGAAGAACTGGGAAAGCAGGCTGACGTGATGGAGAGGAGTAAAGAACCAGCAAGCACTGCCCAACGTTCAAAACAGCTCAGAATTCATCAAAGCAGCTTTGGTGTCATCAGCCCAGTGACATCGTCAGAGAGGGACGCTGAAAGCATTGTTCTTCTGAAGAGAAAAATAGCTTAGAATTTCAACAGTTGAAAGGCTGAACTTAATGAGAGCAGGCGTTCCGTCAAAGTGCTCTGTTCAGTAGGCCTCAAAAGTTACAAAATACTTTTAAAAAGGGAGAAAGAACTGTGAAAAATTAATGGAGAGTGAATGAGCTGTGTGTATGTGAATAATATACACTGTAACCCAAAAAGGTAAGGTGAAGTCAGTATAGTTGATGTTAATATTAAAGCTGCAATGCGGGGGGGACTTATCAGGAGCTTAATGACGTTAGTAGAAAGACTAAAAAGTGCATGCCATCAAGGAAAATTATAATTTGTTCAGGGAAGAAGAGAGTCAATTGTAAACTGTCATACACCAACTTTCTACTGGGTCCAGCCATTGGGATAATAATAATGCTCAGTATCACCAGTTATTGACCCTGACCAATTCACCTTGTTTATTACAGAAGGTAACAAATAGAAAAAATTCATACAGTATTAAAAGTGCTGAGTGTGAAGGCGTGTTAGTCCTCAATGAGCAGCAAAGCACAGTTCTTCCCTTTTAGCTAGGGTTATTTAATTATCATTTTATTTCTGATTTGCTAGACCCAGTTTCTAGCAAGTTGTCGGAGAACAACACTGAGCGAACTCACATACAATAATCTGTGGAAGATTTTTCGGTACAGGGAGATAACTCAAAAAGAGAGTCTATTTGATAGACAGGAAGGAGAATCGAGAAAGAAGAATGAAGAAGAAGAGATCACCACGGGAGAGATAAATGTGTGCACACACCAGCACTAGTGGTACCACCAACACCAGCCATAGCAAGGGAACATAAAGAGACATAAAAGAAAGAGAAAGACTGATAGAAGTGTAAAAGGAAGAGGAGACAGATATATACATAACAGATAAAACAGACAAAGAAAGAAAACAAGAGGGGGAAAAAAACCCCTTACCTAGGGTGCTCTGGAGTTCAACTTTGTTGAATTGGGAACCTGAAAGCACCCAAGACGTGACAAAGAATCATTTCTTGGCTACACAACAGAAAGTTTTTACAGTATAAAATAGGATTTGGGGGGGTTTTTTGGTTTTTTTTTTATAATTTATACTTATCTGATGAGAGCTTTGAGTAGAAGCTTGGTTCTTGAATGCATTCCATTTGGAATCTAAAGTGAAAGCACCTAAAAGGAAAGAAGGAAAACTTAGAGATATATATTTATATACACATACATGAGAGTTAGGTAAAACAAGGAGTAGGTTATCATTAAATGTGTAGAGTAAGAGACTTATTTACTGAAGATTATCCCACTAGAGACCTCCCTCACTATA
Source organism: Rhinatrema bivittatum (assembly GCF_901001135.1). NCBI lineage: Eukaryota > Metazoa > Chordata > Amphibia > Gymnophiona > Rhinatrematidae > Rhinatrema > Rhinatrema bivittatum. Next base: position 16,281,668 of record NC_042618.1, read on the forward strand.
TACAGAGATATTCTTGACACCCACACACACCCATCCATTTTCCAACGCACATCGTTTCCTCAACACAACTTACACCCCCACATATATACACACACATCCATATCTCCAGGTACTCCCATGCACATATCCTCTCCATAAATATCCAGCTTATGCAACGCACATCGTTTCCTCAACACAACTTTCACCCCCACATATATGCACACACATCCATATCTCCAGGTACTCCCATGCACATATCCTCTCCATCCATATCCAGCTTATCCAACGCACATCGTTTCCTCAACACAACTTACACCCCCACATATATACACACATCCATATCTCCAGGTACTCCCATGCACATATCCTCTCCATACATATCCAGCTTAGACACAGCCCATAACCACACACACATCTGCTACCTACAAACATACAGCCAAAGGCCCCCCCCCCCCCCCCCCCCGGCAAATAAAAATAAACACACCCCGCATCTCCTTCACAACCTCTCCCACCTACACAATCTCTTACCACTGAAAAGCACACATATACCAACCCCCCAAGATATCCCGACACTCATGCCCACACTAAAACCCTACAGCACTCACCTCGCCTCCCCTCTACGCACATCTAGAGACACACACACACATCCCATGTGCATCCCCCTCAGATACCCATTCCCCACCACAACTCCCCCCTCGACAGCCACACCCACTCCTTTTACAAATCTGTTGGAAAGCCAGGCCTATGCATGCTTTACCTACTTTTAACATTTTTTTTTGCTGCAAATATACAAAGTGACTTCTGTAAAAAAAAAAAAAAAAAAGATTGAATTAAAAAAAAAAGACAAAATAAAACAGAGTTTTGTTTTCTCCAGTTTCTTCCTGGGTCATGCCCCTACGCTGAGCAAGGCTTTGGAGAGTTACAGGAATATCCATGATACAGTTCTTCAGTGGTAAGTTAGAAAATGACGTGACATCAGACTCCTTGCATGCTTTGCTGCAGGCGGCAGCTAGAAAAAGAGAATGCAGCCGCTTGTGTGTGCTGGGAGCTTGGGGTACTACAGTGTAGGATTCAGCCGACTAACTCTGCAGTTAGCGGGCTGAACCTGTGTTTTTGAAACTGTTTCCCTGCCGCATGGGCTGAGTGCTGCCTCCCATGTTCATTGGGCAGCTAGATTTAACCGCTCGGAAAGAGGCCCTTCTCGGAAGCAAGGACGACTAGTACCAATATTTATCCTGACCCAGCCATCCCTTGCATCTTGCCGGTTGTATTATAACCACCTTGATTTGGGGCCATTTTTCAGCTGATGTGGTAAAGTGTGAAATTTTCCTGCAAAAGGGTGTTCTTGGGGGGAAAATATCGCATAAAATGCTCACAAATTTGCAATTAAAAACATTAAACTATGGGTGGTTTATGCAAATGTTTGCCCAAAAATCCCTTTGCAAAAATATTTTGAAAAAGTGGTTTTTGTATTCTGCTACATGAAAAGGTTTATTTAAATTTCCCAATAATGAGCTGCTACAATCCAAAATCATGCAAAGCAGCTCATTACTGGGGAATCTCGTGAAAACAGGGTGTGGAAAAATGCTTCCTGGACCCATATTTGTAAGGTGTGCTTATTGCTTATAGGCTGAGCCTGGGAGGCAGTGGTAATGCCTGAACTGCGGCACGGATTTAAAGGGCCCTCGCCCCACAGTATCCGAACATTTCCCCTCTCAACCCTTGATTGCTTCACAGGCTCTAAAAGTTCCACCCTCTTTGTCTTCCACAAATTATGACAATTCCCATTAGGGACCCGCCCCCCTGCTGGTCTTCTTGAAGCACGAGGGAATCCCCACTCATGTCTCTCTCATATGCCCCCTCATCTCTCTTCTCCTCTAGGGTATGCATATCTCACGTCCTAGGGCAGACCCCGCAGCATTTTAGTAGCCTTTTCTGGGGACATGATGGAGACATTCAAATGACAATTTAAAACATGTGTTGTCTTGTGGTTCCTGGGCCACAGATGGGAGTCCCCATCCTTAACCCTGTGGGCACTCCTGCAGCAGGAAGCCATGTTGGCCGGTTCCCCTGGGGCAGTAGATATAACATGGACTGCCACCAACCCAATCCTACGGAAGAGACAGTCGGGTGAGAACCAGGACCAACCTGGGAGTGAGCAGAGAGTCCAATGCTGTCATGTTGTGTACTTTTCAGCCTCACTTTCTCCTGATTTTCTCCGTACCCTTCTCTCATCAGCAGCCTGCATGGACTGGCATAATTTGTTGTGGCAAACAGCGAACAGCCTCTCTGAGCTATAAAGCCCCTCCTAAGTGGTTAGAAGAGAGTGCCGCGGAGTGACCCGGGCTCCTTCCCAGGGTTTCCAGCAATGCCTCCGCAACACTGCCAGTCACAGTAGTCCTGGGGCACCACGCCCCAAAAATCATTCCCCCCCCCCCAGCTCCAGCCTCCCACAGGGAGCCACAGAGCAACACACACTCGATGCCCAGCCCACTCACGTTGTGAGTAATTTATTGCACATCATGTGCCCAGTCATCGCTGAGAAAAGAAGTTTAGGCTTAACAGAAAGCTCTCCCTGAAATAAAGTACTGCATGAGGCAGTGACTGCTGAATGCTTTCCTGCTTCCTAAGCGCATCACTTTCTGACTGCTTTCCTCTTGTTTCCTGGCTAGGGCTGAGGAATATGGACCTATTTTCAGGATTAATATTTTCCACCGGGTCGCCATATATGCCATAAGTCCAGAAGCCATAAAGGTAACTATGGAAACCGCATCACTTCGTATCATCTATCATCTCCTGCTTTGCACTATCCTTCTGCAGGTGGGGGAACTCTCTAGGACATGTTTATAAAGCTAATTTAACAAAAACGATAAAGCAGGGTGTACGTGAGTATGGTTTCTGGGCATAAATTTGACACACACACTTTTTGAATAATGACCAAGTTTAGAAGATACTGTCTGTTGTTAGGTTTTGAAATCCACTGCTTGTGATATTTCTTAGACATGTAGTATGTTTATAATTTTAAAAAGCAAACCAGGCAGTAGCTTAGTGCTCTGTTCTGCTTCCCAAGCTGTCCTGGTAAACCCCACAGCCAGTTGGCTTTTCAGGATATCTGCAATGAATATGCATGAGATAAATGTGCATATATTGGAGCTCCAAAATGTGTATACGCAAATGTAGTCCTACACAATGTGAGCCGTTATCTTAATACAGGGAATGGACTGATCCTCTCGTACCCCTGGAGCAGAGCTAGGAATGAGCCAGTCCAGTAGGGAATGTACTGGGAGTTCAGAGAAGTTCAAGCAGAGTTGGACGTGAAAGTGAGAGTAAGGAATGAGAGCTTGGCGCAGCAAAGGGATTTTGCTGCAAGGAGCAGGAGAAGTAAACTCCATTAGGATTATCCTAAATAATTAAACTGAAGAGTTTGGAGGGAATATCAGGAGATAAAAAGAACCCATAGTACACTCCCTGCCTACAGGACGCTCCATTTGGAAGATGCACTGAGCAGTGGGACCAGCCAAGGGAGAGGTTACCTGGAGAGAGACCACAAGGTCTACCAAGGACTGTTTTGCCAAAAGAGCATGGGAACAGAGAACAGAAGTTGCTTGGCCTATGGTATCCCCCACAGTACCTTTGATTATGATTTGGAGGGAAAAGAGTGAGAGCACAGTCTGTTGGCATGGCAGCATAGACTGTTCAGTACAGAAGACTAGCACTGTTCAGCTGGAAGATTAGCCTTACTACTCTCACAGAATATCAGAGGAAACTTTCATCTTTTGCCAAAGGAGCAGGGATTTCTCTGGTGGATTTTTGGAGTCACACCTTGTTCAGCTTGTGAGGAAAGCATAGACTGATTAACTGCTTATTCAAAGGAAAAGGAGAATCGACTGTAAATAATTGGATTCTTTTGTAAATATTTCCACCAATAATAACTCGATTTTCAATTGTCTCTTCAATAAATTGAAGCCTTTTGGAATCCTCACATTGGGTGTGAAGTAGATTGTTGCATCTACCCCCGGTTTTTGTCCATCAAGGGTCCAATTCACCATCTTCACAACCCTACAACAGGGACTCATGCTCCTACTCATCCCAAAGTTATCTCATGTATCTTCGTTGTGGATAGCCTGGAAACCTGACTGGCTGTATGGTCAATAGAACAGGTTGGGGAACCCCTGTGCTAGGAGATCCATAGTTCAGAGTCCTAGATGTGGAATACTGCTGAAGTAGCCCTCGTGACCCCCGTATGAGAAAGAACCTACCACTGCTCTGCTGAATGCACAAGGAACAGCACTGAAAGTTTCTGTGGAGTAAGTTGCATCCCACTCCCTCGCACAGAGGAAGTCACTGCACTGCTTGGGTCTACGTGTGCAAAGGGATAAGACAGAGAAGGGCAATGGGGCAAAGAAAGCTTCTGTTAAACAATATTGTATGTTATCTATAAAAGAAGGATTACTTGCTATATACGATGAGATGCTGGTGGACAGGTTGTCAGAGGCATGGCATCAGTATCTCCCGGGAATACTTATATTGTTCAATAAACGATTATAGTTTACACTGAAAATCTAAATATTCTTGTCTCCCTGGCCATAAGCGTCCTAAAAAATGGCATGGCGCTTAACACTTCATTCAGCACTTGTTGTAAAGAGCTCAATGGAGTAGGGTACAGGGAAAGTTCCTGCAGGCATGAGCAATACAGGAAAGTATGTGGTGTGTGTTTATTCTTCTTCATTTCAATAGCTCCCCTATGAGGAAAGGCTGAAGAAGTTAGGGCTGTTCAGCTTGGAGAAGAGACGGCTGAGGGGGGATTTGATAGAGTTCTTTAAGATTAAGAGAAGTCTTGAACGAGTAGATGTGAATTGGTTATTTACACTTTCGAATAATAGAAGGACTAGGGGGCATTCCATGAAGTTAGCAAGTAGCACATTTAAGACTAATTGGAGAAAATTATTTTTCACTCAACGCAAAATAAAGCTCTAGAATTTGTTGCCAGAGGATGTGGTTAGTGCAGTTAGTGTAGCTGGGTTTAAAAAAGTTTTGGATAAGTTCTTGGAGGAGAAGTCCATTAAAGGCTATTAATCAAGTTTATTTAGGGAATAGCCTCTGCTATTACTGGCATCAGTAGCATGGTATCTTCTTAGTGTTTGGGTAATTGCCAGGTTCTTGTGGCCTGGTTTGGCCTTTGTTGGAAACAGGATGCTGGGCTTGATGGACCCTTGGTCTGACCCAGGATGGCAATTTCTTATGTTCTTATGTTCATGTTTTGGCAGTCATTGAAATTACCCAGCAAGTAATTCAGCTGTCGAAAGAGTTTTTTCCAAGGGAGCGACTCTGTCTGAGCCAGGGATTTGTAGGTAACGAAGGTTTCAGGTGGTGTTTCAGCAAGGAATTTGATGGTGTTTCCCTTATTTATTCCAGGTAGCTGTGGGGAAAATCTGCAAGAGTAGGGAGTGACTTTTGTAGTTAACATAGCGCAACGCACAGATGGGGGCAGTAGACGTACAGAAGGGATGGTAAGTCAGCGTGCTAGCGCCATCGTGGAACTGCGCCTGCTGTTGTCCAAGGATTCATTTTCCTCTGGCTTCTGAAAAGAAGAAAATAAAAAGGTTCCCAGAAATGATTGTGCAAGGAGCCTCACAACCCTTCTGACTAATCCTTAAATTCCATCCTTATTCAGCAAAAGTCCCAGAGCACTTTTTCGCTACTACTGACTTGCAGATTTCTTTCCTGTGGAATTTCTTTCCTTCTGGAAGGTGAAGGAACATTTGGCCTACGGAGATGCCATTTCAGAGTTATGCACAGAAATGGGTTTGTGGCTTTGCTTTCACTTGCATTGCCCAGTCCTTCAATTTGACCCTTAGCTTCTTGGTAGATTACGCCAACCAAACAGGGATAGAGTCAGCACATGAACTGGGCAGCACCCAGTTGTGATTACTGCATCAGAGCTTAAGCCCAGGGTAACTGTGGCTTTCTGCTTAGCGTCGAGTCATTTCCTGTACTGTTATCCTTTCACTCTCTGGTTTCTGTTCCAGGAATATCTGATGTCGCCACAGTGTCCCAAGGACCCATACACCTACAATTTGTTCTTTTATCTCTTTGGGAAGAGGTACGAAACATTTTTTAATTAAGTGGCCTTTCTCCTGTAAATATTATGCCTTGGCAGTACAACTCTAGGCTTGGATTTCAGGAGGGTTGGGCAAGGTCACCCCTTGCCTAGGAGCTCTCCAAGGAAGACTGAATGCTGCAGGAGATGGCACCGGTAGCCCCCTGCTCTTCCCTCCGCATCATTATTAAAGTAAGAGCACAACATGGCATTAAGAGACTCAGCCAGGGTCCTAGGTTGGGGTTCAGGGGGCAATTCTTCCCTCTGAGCCAGTTTGAATCACTGCCTCACTGTTACATTAGGGGGCACTATGCTGAGGGAGTGGGATCTCAGGTGAGATGTTCAGGAGAGGTCCTGCATGCTCCATGGAGACCGAAGATCCAGGGGCACGGATGTTAATTCTGGGGTTATTGAGTGCCTTCTCAGTCCAACTGTGCAGAGCGCCCTGCAGAAATCCCTCACATAGAAAAAAAAGAAATGTAACTCTGAAAAATAAATAGTTTGACACACTCTGCTATAAATATATCAAATTAATAATACCCGTATAGTTACGTGGCTTTCCAAATGCATAGTAAGAATTCTAAAATATCACCTTTTCTTTCCATTTTAGTTTTTCAGCCACTGCCCTCTCCCTACTGTAGGGAGAATGGCTACGAGTTCCAACCCACCTCCCTTTATGTATGTAACCCTTAGTGGGGTGTGTTAAGTCCCAGGGCACACAATCACATTTATATCTTTGGGGCTGCTCCGGCTTGCTGACTTGTCCCCAGCTTAACTCTCCATCCCTGGGGGGAGGGGGGATTCTTTTTATGGGGAAGGGAAGCTTTCGTTTATGGCCCAGATGATGAATAAAAACCCCAGTATGCTTTAACCTTCTTAGATGTGTCTGTTAGTGCTTCCCATGAGGTGACAGGCAGTAACAATCAGGCAGGACCAGGACAGGGTGTAAAATAATAGTTTACTGATTCATAATGTTAAATAAAGTCCATTTGTCCAAAAAGTGAATGTACATCTCACTTTGTTACTGTCTTTCTTTTGGGTAGGTAGGTGTCCTTGTCAGATATCTGGGTAGAGCCCATGGTGATCTTAAGTGCACATACTCTCTCATCAGCTGTAAGGGATTCCTATTGAAAGGGTCCCACTTGCATTGCTCCTCTACTCTGGGGCTTTTTGGAGGGAACCAGTGTTTCTCTCCACAGCAGGTGAATGGAGCTCAGCCAGGGGAGGTGACAGCACTCGAATGAGCTGTGTCTTTCTCTTCATGAGAACGATCGGCCGATGTTGACAACACAACATCGGCCCTGAGCACTTGCACCCCTGCTGCTTTTAAGGGCTCACCTATGTATAATTCAGCAGCTTCATGCATAGACAGGTGAATGCATAATTAAGGTTTAAAATTAGCAGATTTTCCTGCTCTTTTTCCAGTCCTTTGCCTCCTTCTTCAGGTTCAGTGAGTGGTCACTTTGACAAATGACAGTTGTTCACATTTGACAGGACACTGATGAACTCTGATCTTGGATTGGGACTTAGGGCCATAAAGAGAGGCCCTAAATGTATTTCTGGCACAGATTCACACACATCACCATTTAGGCTATGTTTCTCTTGGCCTCTTTTGGCTCCAGTTTGGCAGGGGGGGGAATCATAAATCTTTCCAGACCAGACATGTACAGAGAACTGCAGTCTCTGCATTTGGCTGCCCATAGCAGAACAGGGAATGTCCATTTTTACTGTCGTCAGAGAGTCCATCTTAGAAGAATTGGAATATTCCCTATACTCCTTTCACTTGTTTCCTGACAGCCTACGCCTTTAAAAGCTCTGAATATTTCTGCGTTTATGCTTCTGTCAGTGGAGCGCATGGCACTTCCTTGTATATTTTAGGCTTTTCAGCAATGCTACATGGCTCTTGTTCAGGTATTATTATGTTTTAGCTATTTTCCTTTTTTCCGATTGTGCTCCACCTCCAAGAGCCCTTGTCGGTCAGAAAGGCAGATACTAAATCTTTGGATTTGTAATGGGGACACCAGTCTCGTCACCAGTAAGACCTGGGTGAACTCTTGCTTTTTAGATAGAAAAAGAATAAGTTAGAGTAGAGGGAGGTTCCGTTCGAATGCAGCCCCTCCCTTTGAGGGCTCTGGAATGGCCGTCCCCCTGACAGTCTATTTAGGAGCTCTCCACAGTGAGCTCGGGAGGCAGTTCCTTTAGGTTTGCAAAGAGGTCCGAGCTAGAGAAGAGAAGAGGTTTGTCTTTAGTTGTTTTGCAGGCCCGGTCAGTAAAAGCAGGCTTAGCCCATCCTGCGGATCCTGTCCAGGGTCGGGAGGGCTTTCATTTTCCAGTCCATAGCCTGGCTGGTGAGGATTCTCCCTCTGAGTCTATTTTCAGGGATTGTTCAGATTTTTAGTGAAGGAGCCTCACTGGACACCCAGACCTGTCTTGCACACAGGGATTGGAGAACCCTGTGTGTGGGTTGCCCAGGGTGGTGGTGACGTGCTGACAGGACGGGGAGAAGAACTATTTTGTTAGAAGATCCGGGGGGGGGGGGGGGTAGATTGACTGGCCTTTCCTTCCTGCCAGAAGCAAGAGAACTGCTTGTTTCAGAGAGGATCCTTCCGAAAAAGAGGCTGTGTAAACTAAAAGAAGATCCTGAAGATCTGCTAACCTTGAGTAAGGAAAAGCAACATCACTAGGGATACCCATCCGGTGTTTTACCCCACTGAGGAGAGAGAGAGAGAGGATTTACTCTTTGTGCCATAGACTTTTTTCCAGTTTTGTCAGTTTGGAAGGGGTTTTGCCCATAAAAGCCCATCTGGGAGCTCCACTTCCTTTATTCCAAGAGAGTGGATGTTTTCCCTTGTCCCGATGCAAGTGAGTCCTGCACAGATAGAGGAAAGAGTCTGTGAGCAGACCAGAGAATGCTGTGCTGCTGCAGTTTGAGTTCTGTGCCATTCATCTCCAGTCTTAACAGTAAAAAGACGTTTATTTTGGACACTAAACCATTGACTCCAGAGTATTTCTTTTGTACTCACAATAAGGGCAACATCCTCCCCAGGGGAATTCAAAGAACATCAAAGGAAAGGTGTACAAAGGTCACCCCTATCACATTGGGCCCTGGAAGTTTAACTTCTCCCACCCCACCTACAAAGGATCCAGCCTTGGGAGAAGGGGTACATGTGAGAGACCCAGCCAGTGAGAGGTTCCGGCCCCAAAGAGCAATAAATATGTTCATATACCCACCTGTGCAGTACAGGCACACCGGGATAGGGTTACACATTAAACAGATGAGAGAGAGGAGGACCCCCTGCGGCAGGGAAAGAGAAGCTGTTCTGTTTGGAGAAGAGACGACTAAGGGGGGATATGATAGAGGTCTACAAAATCATGAAAGGACTTGAACAAGTTAATGTAAATCGGTTATTTACTCTCTCAGATATTAGAAGGATCAGGAAGCATTCTATGAAGTTAGCAAGTAGCTCATTTAAAACAAATCGAAGAAAATTCTTTTTCACTGAGTGCATAGTTAAGCTCTGGAATTCATTGCCAGAGGATGCGGTTACAGCAGTTAGTGTAACTGGGCTTAAAAAAAGGTTTGGATAAGTTCCTAGAGGTTAAAGGCATAAACTGCTATTACGGTAATTTATAAGGAATAGTAGCTTGTGATCTATCTAATGTTTGGGTGCTTGCCAGGTATTTGTGACTTGGATTGGCCTCTGTTGGAAACAGGATGCTGGGCTTGATGGACCCTTGGTCTGACCCAGTATGGCATTTTCTTATGTTCTTATGTTCCTGTCCAGTGAAACCAACAGTCCCCTCTGCCAACGTGGCCCCCCTCACCACCGCTGCACCCCTGGAGGAGGCAAATAACTCAAGCATGGACAGTTAAATATGATTTCTTTTTTTAAATGCTACATTTTCCTTCTAAAAAATATTAAAATTTAAATAATCTTGAAGAAGTGCATTGTCATTACTTTTAAAAATGAATGGAACAACGTGCCAGTGATATGTAGTTAATTTAATGTAATGGGTTGGAAACCACCATTCTAAGTTAATTTAATTCCTCCACAGCGGTGTAAACAACAGTGAAACATCACTCACATCAAAATATGACTGTTAAACAGCATCTGTTATCCAGCCTCTTACTACTGGGATTTAGTCACCCGTGTAACGCGTCCTATTAAAAAATATTACTCATTTTATTATCCCAAGAATTCCCACAATAAAATCAGCTTACTAAGTCGTTTTTCCCTTTTGCAAAATCCCTAAAATAAAAAAAAATTGTATTTCCATTACTTCATTTCCTTGCTCCATCTGCTGGAAAAGTGCCTACTTAAAGAAAGCAAGGGCACCTTATGGATTTTAGAGTCTGAAACGCTTCCCACAGGCATACGGCCCGGAAGCGCAGCAGCAGGCAAACAACTCTTACAATAACCTGTGTTTTCTCCATAAAGTCTGGGCTTTCTGTGCAGCTGTTTCGACCTCTAACCCCCTGCTCGTCCTTCCGTGTTTCCTCGATAATAAACCCTACCCTGAAAATAAGCCCTAGCTTGATTTTTCAGGATTTTTGGAGAAGGGCTTGAAATATAAGCCCTACTCCAAAAATAAGCCCTAACCTTTAAGTGGACGCGCGGCTCCACTCCAAGACTTGCCTGACCCCCCCCCCCCAAGGCTTACCGAAAGTCCCTGGGGGGGGGGCAGACAGGGGGTTGTAAAAACAAAAACAACCCCCCCTGCCAAAATGCACCCCAACCTTTCAATTTTACTTCATTGCACCCCCCTCCCGACCCCCCCCCAAAACGTGCAGAAATTGCCTGATGGTCCAGCGGGGGTCCCGGGAGCGATCTCCCGCTTTCGGGCCATCGGCTGCTAGTAATCAAAATGGCGCCGATGGCCCTTTGCCCTTTCCATATGACAGGGGCTATCGGTGCCATTGGTCGGCCCCTGTCACATGGTAGGAGCAATGGGCGGTACAATGAAGCAAATTTGAAGGGTTGGGGCGGGTTTGGGTTTTTTATTTCTTTTTACAACCCCTGTTGTAATTAATCAGTTTTGAAGGGTTGGGGCGGGTTTCGGGTATCGTTTCGGGGGGGGAGGGGGGGGGGAGCGCAGTCAAAATAAAATCGGCCCGGTCGGCCATATGATACCTAGTACTGTGTTTCCCCGAAAATAAGACATCCCCTGAAAATAAGCTCAAGCCATTTTTTCGGAGATAAAAAAGAATATAAGACCTGTCTTATTATCAGAGAAACACGGTATCAGCGAGCGGCTGTAGTGACCCACAGCTCTCCGACAGATTTCAGGTAGGGGTTAGAAGACCGCCTGACCCCTGTCAGCTGCTCCTTCTAAGGGTGCAGTGCCTTTCATTTCAGGGTTAGGGAACGTTAGAACCTCTCGCGGGTTTTCCAAGTCAGCTGCACTGTTGCAATTGCCAAGTAAGCCATTCCGCCATGCTTATGCACTTTTTGTGTTTCTTTTCTACCCTAGATTTTTGGGCAAAGGATTGATAACGGATTCCGACAATGAACACTGGTATAAACAGCGCAGAATCATGAACCCTGCCTTCAGCAAAACGTAAGTTTGAGAGCCTGTGAACATCTTTCTGCGCCCCATCACCATCCCTTACTTCTCACATGTCCTCAATGCTGCTGGATCTGCTCACTCTATTTGTTACCACTGGCGGTGGCTCCGTTGTTTCATCAAGACCTGCGTAATCAATGATGTTGTGCTTAGTATAATGAGGCGTACTGTCTATAGTGCAGAGTGGTACACAGGAACCACCAATTTAGAAAAGATGTATGCTATATAATACCATCAATCTCCCCAAGGTCTGACCTGGGACTTCCCCACACAAAAAGTTGCCCAAACCTGGGGAAGCCCCTGGGCCCCTCAAATCACCCGCCCCTCCCAAAAAATACAAGGGACTACACCAGCTCCCCACTTATCCCTCTGTGAGGGTCCTAGTTAGTAAAAGGGGCAGGAGAGATGCCTACTTGACTCCTACCCTTCCGACGCCATTTTGTTGTATGGCCAAATGTTTGTACAGCTGGCCTTGAGACTGGCACCATTATGACATCATTATGGCGCTGGTCTCATGGCGACCGGCACTATTTGGGTAGGCATCCATCCCACCCCTTTTATTTATCAGAACCTCCATAGACGAGGTAAATGGGGCTCAGGGTGGTTTCCCGTCCTGGCATGTTTTTCAAGGTGGGGACGAAAGGAGGGATCCAGGGGAGATCCTGTTTCATTTTGGGGTTTCTTTGTTTTTGCCTTGGGGGGGGGGTTTCTGGTACACCACCAACTTTGGCAGTCACCTTAATTTCCTGTTTAGTACAAAGGGTTGAACAGAAAAGAATGAAAGCTGAAGTATTATTGATTGATGAGCCTTGTGTTGCAATGGCCAAGTAAAATCACTGCAACAGCAAGGCATAGCAAATCTTTAAGACCAAGGAACATCAAGAAAATTGATGATCCCTATCAGGATAGATTTAGGACTCTCTAAGCTGTGCTTTTCCTGGGTTTGACTGCCCTCCTCAGGTGCTGGTATCTCTCCCACTTCAGTCTTGTAGCTCATGTGGCCTCTGTTCCACAGGCTAGTAGGCCTTAGGGGCCTTGTGGGATAGCCGAGTCGATTTCAGGCTGCAGACACAATTCACACAGGACTTCAGCCTCTCTTCTAATAGCTTCTACCTTATTTATATCAAATAGCATAGACGCAATGTAGACTGCTTACCTCCAGTACTGTACCTTCACCAGTACCTTACACAGAGAGCTTTCAGGAGCTGCCTTCTCCTTCAGCTGGACTCAGCCTCTTATCCTGCCCCAGCAGGGTCCTCCCCACAGAGCTCAGGCATCTATCCTGGTCCTGCAAAAGTTAAGGAGGAGAGGTAAGGCCACCTCACAGGCTCACATGGGAGTGCTGGGGCCAAGTTGTGTCCCATGCTTCCTGGTTCTTTCCTGACAGGGGGGAAAGTTCGTCTTGCAAGGCCCTTACATTGTTTTTGAGATATCTTGACATAAATAACACACTGCCACACACTCTGGTGGTGGTAAAAAAAAAAAAAAAGAAATTTAGCAGAATAGTGATGGAGATGAATGTGTAACCCCTAGGCAAGTGCCCCGCCACAGGACCCAAACGTCACACTCCCAAATTATGGGCTTAAGCTGGTAAAGCTTCCTCTTTTATTAGTAGGCCCTCTGATGTCCAAGATTCCCTTTTGGGGGGTGATTGTCTTTTAGGCCCTGAGCGTTGTGTTAATTAAGCATTCAAGTCTTTTGTAGAACACAGCAATAATCATGCTTGACGTTAATGGTGGTTTCCAGCTCACGTTTTACAGATTAAAGAAAGTTGATGAAAATATTCACTTGCATTCTGGTTCGCAGATCTTTGTAGTCCAGCAACCGTACTGGAAACTCTCCTGAACAGATGAGCTTCTGCTGACTCCTACCAAGAAGAAACTCTGAAAGCAGATTTCCCAGTCTGCCGCGTGCCTCCAACCAGAAATCAACTCTCCAAATCTTAATGCAAATCTTCAGTGAAATGTAAGGCACAGGAGACTCAATCCCCCTTCACTACACCTCTTTTGGTTCTCAGTCTTGGGATCCTCCTTGCTCCCTAAGAAAATCTCCCTAACTTCTGGAAGGCCTGAAAGCTCTTTGATCTTGAGCCTCAGCTACCTTCGCAGGATGGACGACTAAATGAAAGAATAAGAGCCAAAGTGAGCTCATGAGTTTTGTTAAATCCACTCCTTGGCAAGACATCTCCTACTGAGAGTGTCAGGGAACATTAGATACTCCTGTTATGACTGTCGGTCACAGACGGCTGCGACTGCCTCAACTCACATCATGTGCTGTCATGCTCTCCTCTCCAGGCGAACTCGCGGCTGTGGCTAGCCGTGCCCGATGCTTGCCGTCTAGCTCTCGGGATTCCTCATGGTGGCCAGGATGCTACTGACCTCCATCTTTCCTCTGAGTCTCCCTAGACGCGCGTGCGCACCTCTGAGCCTTCCTTTAAGGCGCTAAGGTGGGAACCTCAGGGGCGTCTCCTATTGATGACATCACTAAGCCTGGGCTCTTAAGCTCCACCCAGGCCCTGCACTGATTGACTTGGCAACGAGTTCCATCGCTACTGGTTCCTGCTGCTGTCTCCTCGGATCCGTGGTTCCCATGGGCTGATCTCTTTGGCTTGGGACTCTGTCTCGGGTACCCGCTCCTCGGAGGCCTGCTTGTGTTTCCTGGCTAACCCGCTCCTCGGGGTGGTTCCTGCGCTTCCTGAAGTCCTGCCTGACGGCTTCCCAGCTCCTCGGGGTTGCTCCTGGATCTGCCAGCTACTTGAGAGACTCAGCTTGGCGTACCCCGCTCTGCGGGTCAGTGCCTTTCTACACCAGTCTGCAACCTGTGTTTCTCTGCTCCTTGGGGCTGTGCTTCTCTCTACGTCAGTGACTGTGCCCGCACTTCCGTACTCCTCGGGGCTGCGCCTTTGTTCTACTTCAGTTACTGTGCTCGCACTTCCCCGCTCCTTGGGGCAGTGCCTTCGTTCTACTTCTGTGTCTGTGCTCGCACTTCCCCGCTCCTTAGAGCAGTGCCTTCGTTCCACATTGTGACTGGGGCTGTGCGCCACCCCACTCCTCATGGTAGTGCCTACGATCCTAGCCAGAGATTTCACTGTGCACAATCTTGCTCCTCGGGGCAGCCTACGTCACCACCTCGGAGGCTCGACTCGGGCTTCCCTGCTCCTCGGGTGAGCCTAGGTGATTACATCAGAGCCTCCTCGTCATGTTGCTCCGCCCCTTGGGCCGTATCTCCTGCCCTTCTTCAGAGCTCTGTTCTGCACGCTCGCTCCTCGGGGCCTGCTCTGCGCTTCTCTGTAGGAAGCTCCAGCTCTGGCACCTGCATCTACAACCCAGCCTATCATACTGTGTACTCTCTCTGAACTGTGTCCCTGCTGCAGCTGACCTCACCTCCCGACGATGAGGACCTGAGGAGCCCCTCCCCGCGGGCGGTGCCAAGGATCCACTAACCCATGGATCCTAACAACTCCTACTTTGTCTATGAAGGCTCTGATGGATTTGGTAAGGGAGACTTTGGTGAAATCTTTACTCTCAAAAGCCCCCTGAAGCCTGCTGTAACATCCAAGTAAGACAATCCCTGTGCATATGCTGTGCTATCAGCATTCTCCCATCTTATCACAAAGATGGAGGCCAGTGGAAAGGAAACAATAGAACTAGGGGTCACGAAATGAGAGTGGTGGATGCCTGGAATGCCCTTCCAGAGGAGGTGGTGAAGAAGAAAACAGTCAAAGAATTCAAAGGGGCATGGGATAAACCCTGTGGATCTTTAAAGGCTGGAAGTCAGAAATGAGATAAGTGCGTAGGGGGGTAACTCGCTGGTACGGCAGTTACTACCCTTAGCAGAAGGCATGTAAATTATTACCTTTAACCAATATGCTTTGATGCTTTTAATGCAACTGCAACATTGTTCCCAGCTTAAACGGCAGGCGGAAAAGGGGAATTGGATTCATTTGACAACCAAGGGCCCCAACTTCCATGGTCTGGGATACTGTTACGTGGACAAAAGGGAAAAAGCACAGGACTGCTTCTATGGCCGAGTCCTAAAGGAAATGAAGAAAGCGTGCATGGGGGTAACTTTCTGGTGCGGCGGTTACTTCCCTTAATCAAATAAACTTTGATACTTTTGATGCAACTCCAACATTGCTCTCTGCTTCAATGGCAGGGGAAAAGGGAATTGGATTTAGATAGCAACCATCATGGGCCTCGACTTTTACGGTCTGTGGAACTGATGAGCATGGGGGTAAGAAGCACAGAGCAGCAGTTACTACCCTTAACAGAAGGCATGGGATTACCACCCTTAACCAATAAGCCTCGATGCTTTTGATACAACTGCAACATCGCTCTCAGTTTCGCAGGGGAGGGGCCTGAAAGGAAAGAAAAATTTGGATTCAAGGACAACCAACACAATCCATGAATTTTTTTTAGTCTGGGGTACTGATGCTCAGACATGAAGAAAAAACACAGGACGGCTTCTACGGCCAAGTCCATAAGCAAAGCACGTCAAGCAGAACAGACTGATACATGGGGGGTAACCTGCACAGCGCGGCAGATACTATCATGGGAAGCTTGCTGGGCAGACTGGATGGACCATTGCTCCTTTTCTGCCGCCATTTCTATGTTATTGCAACACTCATGGGGCACCATATGGATATCAACTTTGCCAACTCAAAAGTTCTCCAAGGGCATATGGGGTTCATTTTCAGAAGGTGCTAGCTGGCTGAATTCAGGAGTTAGGAAGCTAGACCCAGCCTCCTGAGAATGTACTTCTGCTGAGTGGCTGTAGATGCAGTAGCTGCTTTTTTTCCACTAGGTGGCTAATATTTAGCCACTTAAAATGTAGGCGTTGCCAGGGACCAGCTAGCTTAAACTTTCTCTAAACTTAGCTGACCATGTTGTATGTTGCATGTGTAATGACCCACTGGGTTCATTGCTAATCGTGCCCTTAGTGACTCCTGTTTAGCCAGGGACAGTCAGGTTAGGAAGTGAGGGGAGGTTTCATTCGTACACAGCCCCTCCTTTTGTGGGAGCTGGGATGGCCACCCCCCTGGTAGAAAATAAAAGCAGCTCTCACCTGAGAGCTCTGGGGCCAGTGCACTTTAGTTTGGGATTTGGAGAATGTTTCCGTCGCATGGTTTTTGGCCTTCCCTTGGGCTCAGGTGCCACCTGCCTGTAGTTCCTGGGCAAAGCTGAAGAAGCTGCCTCTGTAGTCCACTCCTTGGCTATTGGGCAGGCTTTCGGGTTGTGTTTCGGACTTTTCCATTTTTCATTGGTAAGAAGCCTGCAAGACCCCTGGGTGTTGCTTGGACGGAGGTCATGGGGGCAAACCTCTCCCTGGGGGGGGGGGGGGGGGGTGTTCCAGGATAGGAAAGACCTGCCCCTCTGCGACCTCCTGGAGGACACAGGTGTGCTGGTGACCTGCAGCACTGACTTACTGGTGTTTGGATCAGTTTTTGTGGAGAAGAGACTATTTGGTTAGAAGAGCTGGGAGAAAGAGTTTTTCTGCCCCTTCTTCATGCCTGAATGAGGAACATCCACAGCTGCGTCATTCCAAGTGGGTTCAGTCCATTATGGGATTTGAGACAGTAAAAGAGAGAGAAAGAGTGGGACATCTGGAGAACTGTGAGGAAGACCAATTTGAATTACATCTGAGGACCCCTCCCCCCACTTGGGAGCCTTCACCCCTGGAAGAGAGAAATCTGAGAATTCTGTGCAGAGACTGTGGTTACTCGTTTCTGCTGCCCAAACCAGGATTCCCCTACCCACTTGAGAACCTCATTTATCCAAGCCCTGGATGGTGTTTTCCCTTGCCCTGGACCGAGATAGGGAGACCCTTCCACACAGAGAGAGAGAGAGAGAGAGAGAGAGAGAGAGAATTGTAACCGCTGATGTGAACCATGCCGTTTACTATTCAGAACACACCTTCAGTAAAGTTTAAGTCTGGACACTCACCCGCAGTCTCCTGCATTGTTTATTGGCAATCAGCATCCAAAATAGTAAAGGAAAAGGTACTCCTCACCCCTGCTACCTAGGGCCTTGGAGGAGATACTTTCCCCCCCATCCAGTAAAGAATCCAGTGAAAGAGACTGGGTAAGGGGAAAGTAAAGCTGAGCCAGCCCCGAAAAAGCTATAAATACTTTTATAGCCGCTTCGGTGTTAAGGGGTGACCAGGAGATGGGGTTACATATATTACAGCCAGCTAAGTTGCTGCTGAGTGATTTGTTGAAAATGGACCCCATAGTGCTAAACTGTAGCACTATAACCATGAAAGGAGAAAGTAACGTCTCTCCATTGAGTTATTTCTTTTCAGTTTTCAGGGTCTTCCACAGAGAGCTGCCCCCCACGGCTGCCCTCTAATTCCACCCCTACCAATGACACTTGTAGGAGCAAGGGGCTCCCCAATTTGCAGCAAAGATCTTGCAGTGCTACGATTGGAAATGGGCTCAAGCTTGCATGACATAAGAGGGAGGAAATAGAAAAAGTGAGCAAAAGATGGGAATAAGGAAGAGGCACTTTGGTTTTGCCTTAGGCTCTTAATACCCCCAGACAGGGCATTAACTGAAGAAATCCTCAGTGTTTGGAGAGATGGCACGAGATTAAATATTCCAAGCATGGAAGATAAGCTTCAAGCTGGAACAAGTTTAACCACTTTATTGGATCTAATATTGGATGCATTTCTTGAAGCTTGTCTTCCGTGCTTGGGACATTTAATCTTATGCATCAAACAGTGTGATTACAGAATGCATCATAGCTTGGTTTCATCGTATGAAGACTGCTGCAACTCTACACTATGTCGTTGTTGGCTGTGCAACATTTTAACCCATTATATGGGACTGAGGTTTGGTGCAGTTTTCTCTATTATCTTCACTCAGAAAGTATCAACCAAAAGCACTATGCGGAGGTAAGTAAAGAAGCTGTGTTCAGAGGAAAAAAGGCTCTCAGTTTTGCATTAATGCCTTGGAGCTCCTTCTGCTGCAGTAATAGTTTCCTGTGTTCCTCTGGACTGCCAGGTACCTGGGCAAGGTCATGGGGCTTTTTAACGAGAAAGCTGAACAGATGATGGAGAAGTTAGAAGAGAAGGCGGATGGTGTACAAGAGGTGGGCTTCCATGCCATGATCAACTGCGTCACCCTGGATGTCATCGCCAAGGTAAGCAGTGCCTCCAGAGGGTTGAGGAGCTGGAGAAGAACTCTTAGCTTTATCCAGTGTAAATCATGTTCCCCAAAGTACTTCTTGTGCCTTGTTTTAGAACTGTTACTTTTTCCTATAATGAGGATTTATTATAACGCAGTGGTGGGCTCCTGTTTGTTATAAAGAGGGATCACTGTATGTGAAGAAGTGAATCAAGTTGGCCAGAATGGCAGGACCCTTGCCATGAGTGTCCAGTCTTACCTGAGCCAGAAGACCTGATATGGCGTGCCTTAGCAAGGGTTAGGAATAAAATTCACAGCAGTTACTCACACCAAGTGGAGGAGTAGTCTAGTGTTAGAGCACAAAGCTGAGAACAGGGGAAGCCAGGATTCAAATCCCAACAATGCTCCTTTTGACCTTAGGAAAATCACTTTACTTTCCATTGCCTCAGGTACAAACTTAGGGTCTTATACAAAATAGGAGAAAAGCAATAGTAAATAAAGCCCTAAGACTGTTGCTGCTGAGTGATTTGTTGAAAATGGATCCCATAGTGCTAAATTGTAGCACTATAACCATCAAAGGAGAAAGTAACGTCTCTCCATTGAGTTATTTCTTTTCAGTTTTCAGGGTCTTCCACAGACTGCTGCCCCCCACGACTGCCCTCTAATTCCACCCCCTACCAATGACACTTGTAGGAGCAAGGGGCTCCCCAATTTGCAGCAAAGATCTTGAAGTGCCACGATTGGAAATGGGCTCAACCTTGCATGACATAAGAGGGAGGAAATAGAAAAAGCGAGCAAAAGATTGGAATAAGGAAGAGGCACCTTGGTTTTGCCTTAGGCTCTTAAGGTCACTGTGTCTATAACTGCTGTGAGTGAATCAGTAGGGAGTTGCATTTCAGCTGTTAAGAATTGGCTTAGGCAAAATGGCTTAGTATCTCCCTGATGCAGCCAACACTGCAAAACACTGGCCAGATTGTCGGAGTTTCGTATAACATGTAAAACTACCATGGTGAAAATACTGTCAAGTTAAGTGCATTTTTTCCTTTGTCTAATTTGGAAGGACTGCACTCTAAGAAGAAAGTGTTTCAGAATACTTTTGATCAGTTGTTCCATTTTTATATAAAAAAAAATTTCTAAAAAAATGAACAATTTATTAGAGTTTTGGATAGAAATAAAGATTGAATACTTTTAATATAATTCCAGAGGTTTTTCAGACTGATGATTATACCTGCTGCTAAATCTTCCCTAGATGTCAGTGTTGATTTGGTATCTGAAGTCGTTTCCTCCTAAGTAACTGTTTATGAGAAATCAATACTTGTTTCTTGATATTGTGAAGTTTGTTTAGTGTGGTGGACTTTGACTTAGTTCTAAACCTTACAAAAACTGAAGCATTGTGGATAACCAGGCAACTCTATTCTTCCGACCTGCCGAACGTCACTTTGGAAGGTTCCCATTGCATTCGCCAATGTCATTCGTGATCTGGGTCTTTTAATGGATCGCACTTTCAGTCTTCAGCTCCAACTCAGAGCTGTTGTAAAAGAAACATTTTTCAAACTCAGAGAGCTCTTTGCCCTCTAAAATATCTTTTTCCTGTTGCAGATTTTAGAACCATGGTTCAGGCGTTCATATGGATGACATTAGATTATTCAATTCTTTATACATCGGGCTACCAAAGTATATGTAAAGAGCATTTCAATTGCTGCAGAACACAGCAGCACAATTTATCGTTTTATTGCCGCTCTTTGTCAGGTGCATTTCCGTGTGGTGCTGGTATTGCTGGGGAATAGGGAACCAGCTGTCTAACACAGCTCTCCCCTCCGGGAGTCCAGCATAGCAGCAGCTCCAGCCCTTGCTCCTACTCTCCGGCGACGGACTATTAATGCTAAAGCTGCCAGCCTCTGTGCCAAGTCTCCACCTTCACTGGTCAAGTCAGGCAGACATATTAATAACAAGGACGTCTTTATTTCCCCATTCTCTACAGGGCCAGAGTTATTAAGGCTTTTCTCCCATTCTGTCCCTATGGGACCGATGGTTAGTAAACGATTCCCACAGTTCTCTAATACCACAAAACAAAATACA
This sequence comes from Rhinatrema bivittatum, assembly GCF_901001135.1. Classification (NCBI taxonomy): domain Eukaryota; kingdom Metazoa; phylum Chordata; class Amphibia; order Gymnophiona; family Rhinatrematidae; genus Rhinatrema; species Rhinatrema bivittatum. Next base: position 16,302,514 of record NC_042618.1, read on the forward strand.
ATAAAACTGCAGTCCGATTTTCCAGGGAGCAATCCATTCTCCATGTCATCACAGTTTACACCTTGGAGGCAAATACAATACTTGCTGTCCCACCCTTATCCGGACGACTGGTCCTCAGTTCATGCATTCTTAAAGAAACGTATCCCATCCACCCGCCCAGCGGGGGGAATCACTTGGGGATTTCTCTTAGCCGTCAGGCCCGGTTTCTTCAGGCAGCTATCCTAAAATATGTCCCACCACCAAAGCTTTCCTTCTCTTTCTGAGTGCCGTAGCTTGTCACCAGCTGAAACCTCATTTCTGAGGAATTAAAATGCAGTGCTAGAAACACTGAAGCATTGTGGATAACCAGGCACTGCCAAGTTCTCCTGACTAATGTAAGGAGCATTCCAGTGCAGTAGTCCGAGGTGAGCGGGAGGAGCCGCAAGAAGAGTAAGGTAGGCGGGGAGAAGCCGTCGTAGACTGACGGTCACAACATATACAAATTTCCATATTATAAGAACATAAGAAATTAACATGCTGGGTCAGACCAAGGGACCATCAAGCCCAGCATCCTGTTTCCAACAGAGGCCAAACCAGGCCACAAGAACCTGGCAATTACCCAAACACTAAGAAGATCCCATGCTACTGATGCAATTAATAGCAGTGGCTATTCCCTAAGTAAACCTGATTAATAGCCGTTAATGGAATTCTCCTCCAAGAATTTATCCAAACCTTTTTTGAACCCAGCTACACTAACTCCACCAACCACATCCTCTGGCAACAAATTCCAGAGCTCTCCGATTAGTCTTAAATGTGCTACTTGCTAACTTCATGGAATGCCCCCTAGTCCTTCTATTATTCGAAAGTGTAAATAACCGAGTCACATCTACTCATTCAAGACCTCTCATGATCTTAAAGACCTCTATCATATCCCCCCTCAGCCATCTCTTCTTCAAGCTGAACAGCCCTAACCTCTTCAGCCTTTCCTCATAGGGAAGCTGTTCCATCCCCTTTATCATTCAACCCAACACCACTCCCTCCTCCTTCACCCACCATGCCTTTCACCTGACCTGGCAACCTTCTTCCCATCACTGCCCTCCGTATCTGTCCCAAGCATGCCCAGAATCTGCCAAAGTACTGGCACCACCACCACCACTGGTAGGTCAGCTCAGGCCTTGTCATCTTCTAAGATTCTTACAAGACCAACACTAAATCCAAAACCCAGGTCACCTAACCATGTCTTATTATCAAGTACGATTACCGGTACGATAAGACCTGGTCTTGAGTATCGGTATAGTAAAAGAAGTTAAAAAAAATAAATAAGTTTTCTAATAATCCACATATCCACCAAAACTAGTGAAGCCATTGTCCAGAACTTCCGACCTTCTCAAGATCATTGAATTTTGGGTTTTAACCAAAATCATTCCATATACTCCAATGCTTTCTTGGAAGCCATATACCATTGCTGTTAGGGTCTTAACTGCCTCTCTGCTCCGTTTACTCCTAGGCTACCCTCATGGCCTGTAGTGCCACTAAATCATGCTTCTGCTATCCATTCACTTTTTTGTCAAGTAAGTATCCCTTGTGTTTCTCCCTTAACTTTTTGAAGTCTGTTACAATTTTAGCTTCCACCATCCATTCCACTTTTTTCAGCAAAAAATTATTTCTGGACTTTGTTCCTAAGTCTATCTCCCCTTGGAGCTTCTTATCATGACCTCTAGTTCTACAACTTCCTTTCCATTGAAAGATTCAATGCATTATTAATTATTTTCAGGTATCTGAAGGTCTCTATCATATCCCTACTCTCTCTCCTTTTCAGAAGGATGTAGATGATTAGGCTCTTGAATCTCACCCATTTTGGCTTTTGGTACACTCCCTGCACATTTCTCTGACCCACTTCTAGCTTATCTGTATCCTTTTGGAGTTTTGACCTTCAGAATCGACCACAATGTTCTAGGTGAGGTCTTAACTGCCAACCATTGTGTCCTGTCGTTGATCTGACAACCATGCTAATAACTTTCACTTTTAGCATTATTGCCAGAGCAATGCTGGGTAATGAGCTGGCAGGACATTAGAGGGAGTTGACTTGCTGGCTCAACTGGGGGGACACAGGAGTGAGTTTTCCGCATGGGAGTGATGCAGGTGTGGTCACAAGGAGAGGGCAATGGGAAGAGCAGAAAAGGGGGATTGTGATAGGGTTGCCAACTGGCTCCAGATTTTCAGGACAGGTTGATCCAGTCCTGGTTTTACCCGATTGCATGCTGGTGGTTCAACCTGTCCTGAAAATCTGGAGCCAGTTGGCATGGGGATGATTTTAAAAGATTATGGAGTGTCAGGAGGGAGGCAGGGAACTTGCAGTTTTGATATATTTATGGTCCCCTTGCTACAAAAGTCCATAGAAGTTAACAGTGCTAGCAGATTTTATGGTGAAGTTAAAGATTTCTCCTAAAAGGAAATCCAGAATGGTTTTAAACATGCATAAACATCTGCTGGACGTGCACAGGATGTGCATGAGGCAAGAGGTTAATCTGGAGCCAGTGTAGGAATATTCTGGAACTCTGGGTCATCCGTGTGTCAGAAGGGGGGGGGGGGGGACACATCCCCGAGGGGCTCAGTCATTGCGCAGGCTCTACTGAGTCTGAGGCTGCTCCAGATTGCAGGCTGTGATCCTCTCTCAGGATTACAGAAGGGAGCAGCAGGAGTGGGGCTGGGAGTGTCCTCCAGAAATCCCCAGAGGCCTGAGGAGAAGAAGCAGAGGGTGCAATAGAGCCTGGAAGTTAAAAGATAAAGCCTGTGCTTAACTGAGGCAAGAACGTATCTGTGCCAGGAAGCCAAACTGTGCCAGAGGGAACTTGTTTTGGGGCTCGGAGGATCCTGAGGCTGCTCCAGAAGGATTTTTCCTTGAGCTGAGCAGGACATTCTTGTGACTATTTAATAACTGAGGAGATTGAAGAAAGGACCAGGCTAGGTTGTGCAAAAGAGTGAGGACAGAAAACAAACAAAATATCCAGAGACCCTGTGTTATTGTAAGAAGAAGGAGAGGAGCTGTAAGGAGAGGAGTTAAAGATTTTCTGGAACTGTAATTCTCTTTAAATTCGGCATTTACCTGAGCTGTCACTATTGTTTGATTCGGAAGATTCTTCGGTAAACTATTTATATTTTGGAGCACATAGCGCGAGTCTGGAGAGTGGTTTGTGTGTGTGGCGTGTTCTCAGTCTGGTACTGGCCCTGCAGGTTATCCTGCCCCCAGCTCACAGCCCCAGAAACTTAATTCCCCACTTCGGGACAGTAACTACCTTGCTCGCCGAGGCTGGAAAGGCGACCCCTGGTGTACAGGGGGGTTGCACATTTAACTTGCTAACTTGCAGATGCTGGGACGAGAGGGGGATCAGACCACACAGCCCTGTGGCTTATTTTTATGTAACTTGCAGGAGTTGGGGTGGGAAGTCAGGCCACTTCAACTGGCTACGTTTCTAAAAAGAAATTGTTTTTAACTTACCTTGCTAATTTTAGTACTGCTCTCCGGCAGCCCTAAAGTTTTCTATATAAGTTAGCCCTGCCCAAGAACGCCTTTGAGTTACCTGGATAAGATGTAGGGGGCCGCAGCCTGTGGCGGGATTTTTTGAATCTCGTAGTTTATTCAGCTAAATGCCAAACGTAGCCGGACAAACAGACTGAGGGGCAGATTTTAAAAGCCCTACGCGCGTAAATCCAGCTGGATTTACGCGTCGCCGGGCCTATTTTGCATAGGCCCGGCGACGCGCGCATGTCTCGGGGCTTGAAAAAAGGGGCGGGGCATGGGCGGTCCATGGGCGTGGCCAGAAGCCTCCGTAGGGCTCTTAGTCTGGGGGATCGCACGCCGGCCCAGAGGCAGGCGTAGGTTGAAAAATAAAGGTCAGGGGGGGTTAGGTAGGGCTGGGGGGCGGGTTAGGTAGGGGAAGGGAGGGGAAGGTGGGGGGGGGGGGGGCGGAAGGAAAGTTCCCTCCGAGGCCGCTCAGATTTCGGAGCGGCCTCGGAGGGAACAGGGAAAGCCATCGGGGCTCCCCTAGGGCTCGGCGTGAGCAGGGTGTGCGTGCCAACCCTGGATTTTATAGCATGCGCGCACACACAAGGTTAGCAGCGGTATAACGTTAGTATAACGTTAGTCCCTTTTACCAAGTTCATATTTGCAGGCTTCAGGTTTAATATGGGCAGCTGAGACCCGGTTCCTGACAGCTCGTGACTTTCGCTTCGGCTTCTCTTTGCAGGTGGCCTTTGGCATGGAACTGAATTTGCTGGATGGCAGTCAGACCCCATTCCCTCACGCCATTGCAATGGTTCTGAAGGGCATGATCCATTACATTCAGAAACCTTATATGCAGGTGAGCTCTGGGAAGCTGGCAAAGGTTGCATCGCTGATCACTGAAGCACAACCCAAGTCCTTCCTAACCCTTCTGGAATGGGCAGGAATATTTCTGTGTCTACTTGCATTTTTATCCCTAAAGATTACCCAGAGTAGCTTATACAGAATTAAGAAAATATGGGAACCAGTGTACACTAAGAAGTTTTCCTATAGACACAAAATGGAGGAAAAAAAAAAAGCTCCTTGCTATCTTTGCCCATCTGTTTTGGGATTTTTTGTGTAGAGTCTAACATATACTGCTGTGTCCCAAAAGTGTTTTAAAGGCACAGAAACGTGAGAGGGACAGCAGGCATTCCTGGGATAGTGCTAAGGCAGCACTATTCATGTACTAGCACACAGTACCACAGTGGATTCAGGGGGGATAAGGAGCAGGGCTCCAGTCTCCAGCAGCTTTGGGGCAGGACATTCCTGAGTGCTGAGAGCTGATGTCATGAAACGTCACTAAAACACATTCTATTACAGGACTGAGACAGGAAAATAATGTGGCATTTGACCCCCCCAGAATGAGGTATTGTCCCTCCAGCTTCAGAGTGAAAATGCTGAGATCAAGGATAAAGGGGAACGTCAAACTAGTTGACTCAGAAAAGTCAAGAAGCATCATCATCTAGCACCTTAGGCCCTCACAAGGAGAAAATACCATTTACGTTAGAAGCTATATTTTTCCCAAGATTTGCGCCATGCAAGTCTCGGCCCTCTGGCGCCCATTGAAGAAAGGGCCGCAGGGGGCTGCAGATCTGAGCAGGGACAGGGTGCACTGTGGCAGAGGGGAATCTGCAGTAAGCTGTCTTGCTTCTCGCCAAACCTAAAGTGTGTTTAGTTTTCTACATTTACTGATAGTGTTTTGATCTGGTTGACTTTTCGGCCAGCTAGGTTGAAATGCCTCCTAAAAAACTGAGGGATTTCTTACTCAAGCTCAAGACATGAGTGCAGGTGGAAATCACCTTCACTTCTAAGGTTTTACAGCTCTGGGCTCTGACCTTAGTTTAAAAGTCCAATGTCTGATTTCTGTTCAGGCATCTATAGAGAGAGAGAGAGAGATGATATAATCTAGTGGTTTCTATCTAGTTTTATGCATGCATTCTTATGTTTAGGAAGCTGTATAGAAGTTAAAGCTCTGACATAACCACTTAGCCACTGTTGTGGCTAAAGAATATTTAGAAAAGAGACCCCCACTACTAAAACAAGTAAACCCAGTCCAGCTGTTTGAATTTCTGTCTGCAGTACATGCCACAGCACCACAAGTTTGTACGTGAGGTGCAGAAGTGCACAGACCTGCTGCGTAAGACTGGGAAAGAGTGCATCCAGAAAAGGAAACAAGCCATTCAGAATGGAGAAGACGTGCCCCAAGACATCCTGACCAAGATTTTGGAATGTGCTGGTAATCATCATTCAATGCAGATGTGCTCACTTCCACTTACGAACATAAGAAATTGCCATGCTGGGTCAGACCAAGGGTCCATCAAGCCCAGCATTCTGTTTCCAACAGAGACCAAACCAGGCCACAAGAACCTGGCAATTACCCAAACACTAAGAAGATCCCATGCTACTGATGCAATTAATAGCAGTGGCTATTCCCTAAGTAAACTTGTTTAATAGCGTTAATGGACTTCTCCTTCAAGAACTTATCCAAACCTTTTTTGAACCCAGCTACACAAACTGCACTAACCACATCCTCTGGCAACAAATTCCAGAGCTTTATTGTGCATTGAGTGAAAAAGAATTTTCTCCGATTAGTCTTAAATGTGCTACTTGCTAACTTCATGGAATGCCCCCTAGTCCTTCTATTATTCGAACGTGTAAATAACCGATTCACATCTACTCATTCAAGACCTCTCATGATTTTAAACACCTCTATCATATCCCCCCTCAGCCATCACTTCCCCAAGCTGAACAGCCCTAACTTCTTCAGCCTTTCCTCATAGGGGAGCTGTTCCATCCCCTTTATCATTTTGGTCGCCCTTCTCTGTACCTTCTCCATCGCAACTATATCTTTCTTGAGATGCAGCGACCAGAATTGTACACAGTACTCAAGGTGCGGTCTCACCATGGAGCGATACAGAGGCATTATAACATTTTCCGTTCTATTAACCATTCCCTTCCTAATAATTCCTAAAATTCTGTTTGCTTTTTTGACTGCCGCAGAACACTGAGCCGACGATTTCAATGTGTTATCCACTATGATGCCTAGATCTTTTTCCTGGTCAGGCCAGAGGAAAGCATGCAAATAAGCAGTAAGGCTCTAGGAATATGAAATGTATGGATATATCCAAAACTATATATGGGGAATCTGTAGGGACCTTCATTTTTACCCCCATCCCCTGCCTAGTATGTTCCTTTCTCTTCCCACATCCTCAGCCAGAACCTCCCTCTCCTCTCCCGCCCCATTCCAACAGCGCTCCTCCTTACCAGTGGTGGCTCCAGCCTTCTCCTCTCTCCCCTGCGGCAGCAGCTTACTGAGGTTCCCGCACCCCGCACACCGCACGTCTGCTCTGCGGGGCCAGGGAGCCTGCTGGGAAGTGCTTCTGGTGGGCACAACCCACTTCAAATGCTGTACTGGCGGCGCCAAGCTGGGGGAGGGGAAGGTGGGACTTGAAATGCCATATCAGCGGCGCTGGAGGGCAAGTGCTTTTCCTGTGGTGGGAGGGGGCAGGACCTGAAACGCTGCAGGTGCTTCGGCCCACACCGGCTTCCAGCAGTCGCTGGAGGTCTTGAAATGCTGCGTCTGCAGCTCTGGGGCTGCTTTTTAATCAGTATAAAATATATTTCATTATATTGTTGGCTAGGTTGAAAAAAGAGCAGAGTTCCTTTGAGCTCAAGCTTCTTCTGACTTCCTAGCAGCTCTATCTTCCCAGTAATCCAGGGCAAGGTGAAAACACGTTATCACCAAACAATCAATCTCATGATATCTTTCTATCTATCTGTCTATCTTTCTGTGGTATCCAATGCATTTTTTTGACACTTTGAGCCAGCCTAGATGAATGCTTCTCTCCATGACAGAGGCAAGTATATGAGCCCCTCCGAACCCAAGCAGACTCCTATCTCATGGAATTAGGGGCCCCACAGATACTCCTCTCCCTGATGAGGGAAAAAGACTTTATGTGCACCAGACAGAATCCTTCATATCTAAATGTTTTTTGTTCTGTTGATTGTGACCCACTATGATTCATTTGATGGATCCCAATCACTCCAACGAACCATGATTCACTGTCACGGGACATGGTTTGCAAATCACAGATTCTGGATCAGCATACCTCTGGCGTGATCTAGCAAAATGTTGTGAGTTTGTGAATTGGTGCATTACGCTGGTACATGAACATTTGAAATGCATCCAAGTGGGTTTGGGTCAGGATAAGGCTGCTGGGCTTGATGGCAATTTCTTATGTTCTTATGACCACTAGCACAGCAAACAGATATAATGTCATAGATAATGCTGTGTCTTTGCAACGTGGACCATTGGATCCTGCCTTCATCTTACATACAAAGGGCAAGAAAATGATCTGCTACTCTAACCTTTGGTTCCAGGACATAGAATTAGGTGTGTTTGGAAAATCAAAGGCAGAAAGAAAGATCAAAGTGGTTTTCAAGCAAAGGGGAGGAGAAGGAGGCATGGAGATTTAGTGGGGTGGGGTATTAGCATTTCTCCTTCTGCTCCAGTGTTCGTAGATTTGTGAAACTGTATTGGGCTGATTAATAACCGTTGGTGCCTCACTAAGGCTGGTTGATCTTCCTGCTTGATGCACCCATGCCCATGCCATGTTGTATTTACGGTGCTAATCGTTAAACACAACACAAATGCTGTCTCTTTCCATCCATTCCTTCAGAGCAAGAGGGAGACTATGATGATGACCTCATGTTGGATAATTTCATCACCTTCTTCATTGCAGGTTGGTGAGATGTCACGTTCTTTACCCACCTTATGGGCAATAACCGGTGCCACCATAATCTAAATGTCCAGCCTGTCTGTGCTCGTTGATGTTAGGGTTAGAACCATGGAGAATCCAGATGGGTTAGCCCAGCTTTCTTGAATATATCCCAGGGAGGCATAGTTATTTTTAAGTTAAAAGTTCTTTTTATCATCTATATTCATGAAAAGGCAATAAAATACCACCCCTCTAAAAAATGGCTGAAATCTGTGGACAGTCTTGAGTGTTCATCTTGATTCTGATGCCTTGCGTGGCTTGTGGTGGATACATGAGTTTGTGGATTGCTCTGGATGGCCACAGTGAATCATAATCCAGCCACAGATTTCTCCATGTTTTTAACAGACAGATGGCACTAAACATGATAGCCTACACATTTTTTTACTTTAAAGACAGGTTACACTGAAGCAGTGCTTTAATAATCAAGTAAACTGCAACGTCCAAGACTGCGCCATAGTCTGTAAGGAAAGTGGCTCATTCATTGCGGTCGGGGTCCCTTTCCTCTTGTAAGCTGACAGGTCTGCTCCGGCTTTCAAATAGGACAAGAAACCACGGCAAACCAGCTGTCGTTTACAGTAATGGAACTGACCAGACAGCCCGAAATCATGGCCAAGTGAGTGGAAATCACCGATTGCTTAATCCCTGCCAATCTCAGTGCAGTTCTTAAAAATATTTGCCCTTTTCATTGGCAAATCAGCTGAGAGAGAGACTGATATTTAATCGGCATGACCAACCTCAGACTCTACAGCCAGCTTTGGGGGGTGGAATGGGAAAACAAATATTTATAGACATCATGGAAAGGTTTGAAGGACAGCACAGAAAAGAGAGACATTAATTAAGTGTTGGCCTGGCTTGATTGAGGTCGTAGGGTGAGAGGATGAGTCATGGGTTCAAGCTTGGGGTTTAACAGTCCAAGTATCTGCATTTTCTAAGTTTTAGATTGCTGTAGATGAGTTATTCCAGATTAGTTAGAAATTACTCATAACCATAGCAACGGGGAAGGGCATTTCCATAGGTCATTTACCTGTGAAGGTACCTGTTTACCTGCAGAAACTGGCTCTCTGAATATTGCTACCCTTTACCCGGCTAAAGGTTTGCTTGGCCACATTAGGGGGGGGGCTTTTCCGAGCGGGCGGGGGTGAAGGTGTTTAGGTTGGGGACAGAAATAATGTGCCTAGGTGGCCTTTTCAGAGCAGGCAGAAGTGTCCCTGCAGCAGTTTTCAAAGTGAAAAACGTGGAGTTTTATTATTGCTCCTCTACCGCATTAATTCCTTGCAAGGGTGGGAAATCGGTGGTAGGAAGTTTCCTAATGCTCTTCCCTCTTCATAGCTGAGAAAGGAGCCATTGCGAGGAACCCCGCGCCTGATCTGTCCCGATTCTCCTCCCACCCCTGCTGTTACCTTTTTTTCCAGGCTCAGAGCAGAGGTGGATGAGGTCGTAGGCCTAAAAAGAGACATCAGTTTTGATGACCTGGGAAAACTTCAGTACGTGACTCAGGTAAGGCGAGAGAGGGGTTTTATTGCCGGGGCACGAGGAGTTATTTGGGGCACTAAGCGTTAGCCCATCTTTGTCTCCCATTACCCCAGGTTCTGAAGGAGTCTCTCAGGATGTACCCGCCAGCCCCGGGCACAACGCGTTACCTGGCAGAGGACGCTGTGATTGAGGGAGTCAGGGTGCCGGGCGGTGTTCCTCTTAACGTAAGTGCCGTGTCTGCTGGAAAGAAGGGTAAACTTTACCACAGCTGAGTGACCCGTGCAAAGGACTCGCCTGGAGCCCTGTGGTCCCCCGACACTGGTTGTGGCCCTCCTTCCACTGTCTCACAAGCTGTTTCCACCGCGAGCCTGGCTCCCCCCCAACCTGTCACGCTCACCTCGTCCCAAAGCCTTGGTACCTCGTGGACCTGGAGAGGCAGCAGCACCGCCACTCGGGGCCCCCGGAACACCTGGGGATGGGGATAGCAGTGGGTGCTGCCCCCACAGCTGTTACTCCTCTTCCTCCTCCTCCTCCTCCTCCTCCTCACGACGCGTACTTATGGTTTAGGGAGGAAGCGTGCCACGGGGAGAGGAGGAGGAGCAGCAGCGAGGACCTACTTAGAAGGAAGAGCCAGGGAGGTGCTGCCAGTGACTCGGCGCAGAGATAGGGGGAACTGCGTGAGGAGGAGGAAGGGAGCTGAGGGGGGGATTAAGAGACGGAGAGCAGGCTGGGAATGACGTGGGGGGAGTTGAGGGGGCGCTGTTCACTTTGTGACGTTTGTGTGTTTACAGTTCAGCACGTACGTCATGGGAAGGATGGACAAATTCTTTAAGGATCCATACACGTTTGATCCAGAAAGATTCAATCCCATGGCCCCCAAGTAAGTCTGGCACTCGTCTTTGCTCAAAGTGCTTTTGGATTTTTGTGCACCGGCACAATTCTGGCTACAGGAGGGATTGGGGTCGGCTGTGCTGTTCATCCGGCACTATAAGTACTTTTATTCTCCTCCTCACCCCAAACCAACGTAATGTAATAAATGAAGACTGCTATAATAGTTTGTTTATTAAATTATGTTGTGTTTGATGTATTTCGTTACCTAGTGGCTTTTTTTTTGTTCTCTGCCTGTTTACAAGCAATCATTTAACTGGCCCATTCTCTCTCTCTATTTTCTAAACTTCGCTTCCTGATTTCCTGGGGACTCCATGTGCTTTGTACACCTCAGCCTGAAAGCTGCCTCTACAGAGAGTTTCCACTCACTTACAGGCCGATACAGTACAGTGAGCTCTGGTGGAGCGTACTGTTAACCCGCAGTTGGATGCGTGTTTTCGACGCGCTAGCTTTACCCCTTATTCAGTAAGGGGTAATAATGCATCGTCCAACCCCCCTGAAACTAATAGCGCCCGCAACATGCAAATGCATGTTGATGGCCCTATTAGTTATTCCCGCGCAATTCAGAAAGTAAAATGTGCAGCCAAGCCGCACATTTTACTTTCAGAAATTAGCACTTACCCACAGCTCGCCGGTTGAAAACCGGACACTCGGTTTTGCCGGCGTCTGGTTTCCGAACCCATGGCTGTCAGTGGGCCCGAGAACCGACGCCGGCAAAATTGAGCGTTGGCTATCAAACCTGCTGACAGCTGCCGCGCCTGTCAAAAAGGAGGCGCTAGGGACACGCTAGTGTCCCTAGCGCCTCCTTTTACCGGGGGCCCTAATTAGCATATTATTATTTACTGTATCGTGCGCACAGGACACTGGCCTGTGCGCGTGCCGGGAGAGCGGGCACGCTCCCGTGTTTCTTTCTGTATCGGCCTGTTAGTTTTCTGCCGCCTGTGGTGCTTCTGTGCAGGAGATCTGGCTTTGATTCCCGAGGCTGGCTCCTGCTTCTCAGGCTGGCAGGAGCTAGGAATGCTGTGGAAGCAGCGATCACGGCCCACCCCCACCATTGTGCAATACCTACTGGCCAAGAACAATATTTGTGACACAATTAAAATTACGGGGAAGGAGGAACTCTTACTGACCTGAAGGGGGTCGGAGCAGCGTGGACCATAATTTCTACAGCCATCCCCTTTTTAAAGAAAATTCCAGTCACAATTTCATGATCTCTGAGCCAGGAGAATGTTCACTGAACCCTGGGTCTCCCATTTCCTCCTGCTTCTCCTCTCTGATTAACAAGTGAGTACCACTTCAGCGTCGCCAGTCCTTCAACCCCCATGCACTCACTGAATCATAAAATAGACCACGAGGAGGACTAGCAATAATGCATTTGAACGTCGGCCTGGGGAACATTCCTCCTTCCTTTCCCTACCCCACTGTGACTCAGATTTTGCTGCTGTAATGCTGTTTCTTGCTTTTCAGACCTGACCACTGCTATTTCCCATTTGCTCTGGGCCCTCGCTCCTGCCTCGGACAGGTATTTTCCCAGGTAAGGAACAGAACTGGCAGGAGAATGTCCATTGACCTGGGCTCCCATCATGAGTGTCACGGGAAAAATGAGACCTGTAGCAATGTAATGTAGCATGGCCTGGTGCATAGAGCAATGGGCCGAGAACCCCCCTCCCTCACTGCTACTCTTTGTGATGTTGAGCAAGTCACTTTGCCTCAGGTACCTACTTGATTGTAAACTCTTTGGGGAAGGGACTTATTGTACCCGACTAATGATAATGCTTAAGCCCCTTAGAGCATTATTTGAAAAGCCGGGCTACAAATCCAAATTATTACAAAATGGTTTTCCCTTTGGCCACCCAGCTAACAGACAGGCCGATACAGTACAGTGCAGTACAGTACAGTGCAGTACAATATAGTGCGCTCCGGCGCGATTCCCCAGCCCGGGAGCAGTTTCGGAGGTCTCAGCCACGCCCCGAAATGCCCCCAGGCTGGAATCACACCCATGGCCCCTCTGCTGCAACACGCCTCGACACGCCCCCCCCCCCCCCCCCCCAGGAAATATGCGTGTCCCAGGGCTTGCACGCGCCACCGAGCCTATTCAACATAGGCTCGGCGCGTGCAGGGGGAGCTTGGGGCAGGTTTTCGGGGGGTACGCGCATATCTTACGCTCTTACCCCTTTGAAAATCTGCCCCGAAATGTTTTTAGACCTTTGTGAAAAGGTCTTGTAGTTTTGTTTTCATCTCAGTTTCAGTGGTTTCAGATTCTAAGTGGTGGGATTGCCCCTATATAGGATCTCTTTCTTGATCTTGCCAGTCTCAGTTCTTCCAGAGGGAGATCCTTAAGATGGGCTTCCTGGCTAGATCTTAAAGGTCTGATTGGGACATATCAAGCAGCTTGGCACAATACATATTCTAGTCCAATACCTCTTATAGCCTAAAATGCTAGAGTTAAGGCTTTAAAGATGATTTCCAGCCTCAATGGAAACCAATGCAATGAGATGAGGAGGGTGGCCCTCTTCCATCTTTGATGACCTGTGACCAACCTGCCCATTGGATAGAGTTTTTTCTTGGGAAGATCCAGACAAATGATGTTGCAATAATTCATGCTGGACAAGACCACAGTCTGCATTTCTGTTCTCAGCTCACTTCAACAAAGGCACAGATGCAGTTGATTCACCAGTCAACAGGTTTAGGAATATTTTCCTAGCTGTGGAGGTTACCTGTGTCTCCATAGACAAAGAGAGGTCAGTTTAGTATGACTGCCAGGCTTCTAGCCTTTGTTAAAGACAATTAAGTTGTATCATCCACGACATTTCACTGCTGCCCACCCACAGTATCTCCATCTCACATACATGGGAAAGAGGTTGTCTGCCCAATGCATTCATGGTGATATCTTATTGAGAAACATAGTTTTACTCTAACCGCATGATACTAATATATAAATCCAGGCAATGTTTTCAAAGTGGCTTCTCAACTTGGATGGATAAAACTAAATTATGGTGCTATGTCCCTTACCTTCAAAAGGCGAAGTTTTTTTGCCTTTTCATCTTCACTCCTCTTCTCAAGGTAGCTTGCCCAGGTGCTTCTGGGAACTTTTGCCAGCCTGAGGGGTGCCTCCTGCATAGCACGCTGAATCCCCAATGGATGGAGGATTTAAAACAAGAGCCCAGTGACTCAGCATGCAGAGCTGAAGCCTGAGCCATAGGGCCGACCCTCTAGGGATGTGCATTCATTAAAAACAAATACTAAAATTGCAAAAAAAAAAAAAAAACCCCCAAAAATGGCCTCTTATGAAAATACCTGAACATTTTGGGGAATTTTCATATTCATTGCCAAATTTAACTAAAAAAAAAGAAAAAGGGGGCTTCCTCAAGGTCCTTCTGCTCCTCTCCCGACCAGAAAAATCCAAGCCGGGGCCTGGACCCCTCCAACTTCTACTCCCTCCCCTAAAATTTAGCCCAGGGCCTGGGCCTACCTGGCTGGACCCCCTGGGCCCCTTCCATCCCTTGTAAACATGTGCTGGGCACCTCACTTTCTGACCCCCACATATCCCTTATAGCTGTTGCCAATAAACGAATGCTAAGGGTGGGCGCGGAAACCACGCGCTCCTGCCCCGGTGCCTGGATCTAAGTGCCAGGGCAGGGGCAAATGGGCTTTCCTTCTGGGAGTGAGGGCTGGGTTAGGAGAGCCCCAGCCCCAGCAAATGTTCATAGGAGATGTGGGAGGGGCTCGGGGAAGTCCCAGCTGGGCCCAAGCCCCAAGCTCGATTTTAGGAACGGAAGTGCGAGTGGGAGGGGCCCTGGCTGGGCCTGGCTCAGCCCTGAATTGGATTTTACTGGACAGGGGGAGGGGTTGGAGGGCCTCAGGAGGCTAAGTTTGGAGTTTTTTTTGTTGTTTTGATTTTTTTTGGTGGGGGGGGGGGGGGGGGGGGGGGTTAATCTATTTCGTCCTGTTAGGAAAATGAACCGAATCAAAGGGAACAAAAAAACCCCCATGTACATGAATTGAAAAATGAGAGCCCCCCCCCCCCCAACCCTGAATGACAAACTGAACCGAAAATGTTTGGGCTGCACATCCCTACAACCCAGGGAAGGAAACTTTTAAACTGAAAAATAAAAAAAAAAAGTCCCTGCAATGTGAGACAGGGGACACTCCAGGAGAACTCCTGATCCCTCCTCGGCAGGGGTCCTACCCCCCCCCCCCGGTACGTATCAGAGAGCTGGGTACTGTGCCGGTCGATGTTCTGTGATTGGAAGTAGCTAACGCTATAGATTAACCCCTCCAGGAGACCTTCTCGCCCTGAACTGCTTGCGAGCTGGTGCGTGTGAAGGGCAGCGACCTTCCAGGGGGCTGCGAGGAGACCCGGCTGAGCTGATGCTGTGCTTTCTTCCCCTCTGTGCTGCTCTTTTCACGTTAATGTTAGGAAATCTAATGTTGTACACGCAGGGAGGGCAATAAACCAAAGGCAGATCCACAGGTAAAAGTAAACACACTCGGCAGCCGCGTGCACACTTCTACTGGCAGAGGTGGTCCTGGGAGCAGGGGGGAGGGAGAAAACCATGCACATTGTTTTGTCTTAAAACGTACCTGCATAAAAACAGGTCCAAACTTGTTTCTCTGGGTACTTTTTGGGAGGGGAGGGGGCAATAAACAATGGCGGAGTCTTACTTTGATTATTGCAGCAAACCCTAAGGATAAAAACTTACCTGTGTGGCGTGCAGACCATGGAGAGTTTGCTTATCTACCCCTACTTACTTGTTACTTGTACTGCTTTTATTGTTGTAACCTGCCTTGGCAAAAGACGCCCAGTGCATTCAATAAATGGACTGGAACGGCAGCTGGAGGCAGGAGATGCGCCCCCAGCCTCTCCCTGCAGGGCGACTCGGGCCTGTAAGGTTTGCACCGCTGGGGGTCAGCCTTCTCTCGCTCTGCTCGCACCGTTTTTCTCTGCCACGGTCTTCCCTGGGTTTCATTTTGTTCTTGCTCTCGCAGATGGAGGCGAAGGTGGTGCTGGCGAAACTTCTGCAGCGGTTCGAGTTCAGCCTGGTTTCGGGGCAGTCCTATGAAATCATGGACATGGGGACGCTGAGGCCGCGGGACGGCGTGGTGTGCACCGTGAAACCACGTGCTGGTGCCGCAAGGGAAGAATGAACCGTGGCGGGCGCTACCAGAAGACGCACGCTTCAGCCTGCCTTAACCTTCTCTTTGTAAAACATGGAAGGTGACGGCAGATATGGCCCCTACGGTCCCTCTAGTCTTGTTACAGTATCAGTACCCCCTACTAGATCTCTGCCTTTACCTTCACTTCCTTTCAATTGAGCTTCCTCTGTGCTTGACCCATGAATCTTTTGCTAAATCAATGGAAACAAAGGCTAACAAAAAAAAAAAATAAGGTGATATTTTTGTATTGGACTAACTTAATATAGTTCTCGACCTGCTTTTGGGAGTTAACGCTGCTAAATCAATCACGATCAAAACTGTAGGCCTATTGGAAAGAATTAAAATGTATTAAAAGGATTGTTGCGCTGCAAGGTTGTAATGCGTCTGCTGAAAAGAGAATCTGCTTGCATGAGTACCTGAGAAGCTGTGGGAAGGCCTTCCAGCTCTGAAATGCTTTCTTAAAAGTGTGAGGCACCACGGAGAGTACAAGTCCTGTTTCCACCAGGACGCAGTCTCTTTCTCTTCCGTGGCACTCCAAGACCCCGCGGGGCTTATCTGATAGTCGCATGTGCCCCCCCCCTGTAAGCTCACAGGCCCGGCGGTGTTTATGCTACTGGGAAAATCAATGCACAGCCCCTGGAACCTCACTGCAGACTATGGGGAAAAAAATAGCTGTTTAACAAAATGTTATTTTCTCCTTCCAAGGACCTTCAACGCTATTTTTTTTGTCCTACACGCTTCCTGACCTTCCAGCTTGCCAAGATTTCATAGGTGTTTGCCCAACAGTCCACGGAGCAGTTGGGCGATGATAAATCAACACTTGATGCAGGCAGAAGGGAGGAGGCAGCCTGTGCGAAGGAAGCAGAGAAAGACATAAGGTGGAAGGGCACAGAGTCGGCAGGGAGAGGAGGGAGGCCGGGCCACGGGAAGGGGAGAGTGGGGAATGAGGGAGCTGAGAGGAGGATGCAGGTTATAAACACATTTCAAGACCGGGTAGGTCCATTCCCCAGGTCTGAGGTGGAAAGTTGGGGGGGGGGGGGGGCATGGGAAGAGAGACACATGGGGGTATAGAGCAGGGCTCCCCAAATCTGTCCTGGGGGGACCTCCACAGCCAGTCGGGTTTTCAGGATTTCCCCAAGGAATATGCAGGAGATAAATCTGCAATACCATGGAGACTCAGTCTATGCAAACGTATCCCAGGTGATGCCCCGAACACCCCAGGACAGGTTTGGGAAGGCCCTGGTGCAGGGAGTTATGAGGGAGGGGGGAAACAGTGACAGCATAGAACAATAGAAAGGAGGGGGGAGTCCCAGAGACGAGAGAACAGGAGGGAGGGGGCTGGAAACCAAATGAGACAGAAAGGAATATGTAAAATGTGAAGTCGGAGGAGCACAGCATGAAAAAAGGAGGAAACCCGAAGCCGGGGCCTGAAAACATCAGCAGCCCATTTCTTGGTTCTCTTAGTCCGAAGTTTCCCTTTCTTATTTATTTATTTTTTTTTTTTATTAAATTTGAGCTATAATTTCATTTGGAACAAGGTGAGCACAATTCATTAAGGACACGATTAATTTTTATTCAACACATTTACGACATCCGTGCTGTATTCATGTTTTGCACGTTTCAAACAGTGGGACTCGTGCTTGGGGTTTCCAGGCCACGCCCATAGCGATGGGCGTGGCCTGGAAAACTGAGCTCTAATGCCTCTTCTGCAATGAAAGTCCCCCATTATGATTTGTATCTACAGACTGCCTCGTCCACAAAGCTTTTTCTTATAAGCACAGGCATTCCTGAAGAGTGACCCCCGAGGGACTGCTGGGCTACAACTGAGCTGCAGAGTTTTGCTCTCCCATGTGAACGAGGGCCTGTGGCACCAAATCCCAGCCCCGGTGCTGACTCAGCTGTAAGTATGAAGGAGAAGGAGGAAAGTATCTGGTGAAAAGAAAAAAAAAAAAAAGGGAATTTACCCCTCCTCTCCAATTAAAAAAAGTAATTATGTCCTGGTTTCTTTTGCAGGATCAGCTCTCTGTACTAATGTGCATTTATATCAGCTGCTAATGCATGTTAATTAGCTTGCATTAGCAGCCCATGTTAATGACATGCAAATGAGTTTTGCATTAATATAGCAGTGGTAAAATTAGTGCGTTGATGCAGATGTTAATGGAAAAAAATGTAACGACTTTTCCAAGGTGTGGTTACGTTTTTGGCCATCACAGGTCTGTGTCAGGTTGTACCATGCTTTAGTTTTCTATGCGCTAATTGATAATAAGCTGTTTTGCATCCCCTTGCCTCAGTAGTATAGGGTTTTGCAGGAAAACTCTCGCAAGCTAACTTATGCATATTAAAAGAGGCTGCTCATGAGGGCAAACACTAGTGAAAGCGTTAACAAAACCTTTTTTAGTATATTGGCCCCATCAAGGGAAAAACCATTTAGTACATCGGGTCCTAAAGTGCAGGAGCTGAAGTAGTGTGGTGGTTGCCGCTATTCCACATTTGGCCACAAGGTGGCGCTGCTAAACCAGGAAACCTCTCTCCTAGAGGGTCCAATCCAATAGTGGTCACAAGAAGGAACTGCAAGGTCTTGCGATTACTGCTCTGTTGTTTTATACCTCGAAAGATTTCTTTTTTTAGTTCATCATTATTGCAATGTCATCTTTCTAGAGAGGTGCACGTGTCACAACGGCTAGCGTTAGCCCTGACCTTCCTTGTTATGGAACTTTATCCTGTTTGTTCCTTGTTTTTATGTATCTATGAGTGAAGACTGCCTGGCATTGCTGAGGCTGCCTGCTCCATAACAGCTATAAATATTAACATCAATGAAAGGTGAAAACAAATAAATATTGTTTTATTTTGTTACGTAATTAATGGAAAGCATGTAGACTCTCTGTGAACTACATTGAGAGTAAATTAGACGTCGCTCATTGCCCCTCTGTGGCGAGCGTGAAATAGTGATAGTTACAGAGGAAGATTAAAAAGGGTCTCGTGCACTATTCCCCATTCCCCACTGAGAGAGCTGACGCATTAGTGTTATCTCTCTGGTTCCCATCTTTTGATCAGCTCACAATCCACAACAGTGGCTTCCCTGAAGGGATGGAGGGTGAAGGGCCTTGCCCAGGGTCACAAGGAATGTCAGTGGGATCTGAACCCTGGCTTCCCTGGTTCACAGCCACACGAAAGGTGCAAAATTACAAAACAAAATCCATCTTCAGGTGACCACTGAGACTAAGCAAAACTCCAAAGGCATTAGGAAGGCTATGGAGAAAACGTTTTGTTTGGTTACAAGGAAAGGCTACTGCACCTCAATTTAAGACCATGCCGCTGTATACCAGGTGCCGAGATGTTCTTACTGTCTGTCCACGGCATCCAATAGATGCCTGTGATTGAGCAAGATATAGCATGTATAGGAAACCACATATAAATAAAACACTTGCTATATAGGAAGACTCATTAAGAGGAGAAAGTCTGACACTTCACGCATAATCCAACAAGGGGGGGGGGGAATGAAGAAAGGTGGATCTATATTCAGGCAACAACCAACAAGGACTGAATTTCATAGTCTGAATAAACAGATAAGCATGGGTGTAGCTTGCTTATTGCGGTGGTTAATACCCCTAACTAAATTAAGCTATTTCACTTAGATGCAGGTCTATCACTGCTCTCTACATTAATGGTGGGGGTGGAAGGGAAATAAAATAAAAAAGGTTACTAAGAGTCATGAGAAACAGATAAGTATGTGAGAGAAAAAAAGTGCGAAAGCTTGCTGGGCAGACTGGATGGGCCGTTTGGTCTTCTTCTGCTGTCATTTCTATGTTCTATGTTTCTATGTTTCAAGTGAACCTTCATATGATGCCACTGTTCAATTTGTGGCTATCTTCATGCTGAGCTCTATGAACTCTGGGGCTTTTTAATCATTAGGTCAATGTCGGCAATGTCGGATTGATCAGCTAACCTTAGTGGACTTCACCCAGATAAGTGTGGCTGACTGACATTGATAGCTTCATACTTGGAAGAATCAAAAAAATAGTATCAAGTGACCTAATGATTAAAAAGCTCCAGAGTTCATAGGGCTCAGCATGAAGATAGCCACAAATTGAACAGTGGCATCGTATGAAGGTTCACTTGAAACTTAATGAGTCTTCCTATATAGCAAGTTTTTGATTTATATGTGATTGAGCAAGAGCATCAACCTAGGCAGAGAAGGACTGAAGGAACTCTTCCTCCAAACTCACCCCCAAAGTCTGCCAGGCTGAAATGTTTTCACAACACTGCCCTAGAGTAAAAAGCAAGCTCTTTATTAAAAGGCTCTTTCATTCTGCACCTTTGGGTTCTGCATACCCGAATGCATTTTAATCCCCTGCAGACTCTCTGGGGAGAGGAAAGCTCTGCCCCCCACAATGTGCCCTACAGGAGCTTGGACGTCTGCTAGTGAGGTGGTGGAGGGGGAGACCCCGGGTGGCACATTAAGAAGACGCGCTGGGAGGAGCTCTGATCCTGTTTTGTAATTTTTTTTTTACATTTTTTGGTTTCTGTAAAGGAGAAATGGAAGGGGAAGCTTGGGGAGGGATCCCCCAACTTTATCCCCGGTCGACCCTGATACATCAGACAGCGATTCCTGATTTCATCAGGTGAAGGCCTCATCGCTGCTGGGTCTGGGGGAAGAAGAACAGTGGCTAGAGGCTGCTGCGGGGGAAGTAGCTCTCAGTCTCAATGGTGGCGTCATCATTCAGCGCCTCGGACCTCGCCAGATGTGGCTTGGTCGGCAGCACAGAGGGTGTGAGGAAGGCCGAGGAAACAATCTCTGAGGTCGCTAATCGGTGTGGAGCGTGCAGCCAGCAGGGTGGTGGAGATGAAGAATGCAGGCTGGAGGTTGGTGGAATGCGGCTTCTTTTTTATTGATAGAACAACTTCGCCTTTGCCTACGTTGATTTCCAGCTCAAGTGCAGGCACATCTGTGAAGGCTCAGGGTGGTAGGCCCTGCACACCTGAGCCCTCCCCTATTACACTAGGTAGGATCTGGACTGTCCTGTTCTCGGTAGGGCATTCTTTGTCTTCTTTGACCGTTTCTATTAATAATAGTAACAATCGGATGCAATCCCAAGATGATGCGTTGGTGACCCAATCTCAGCAAACTAAGTGTTTTGAATTTTCCAATTGTCTTAATCATTTCTCCAGTGGAACTATTCAAATCATATATGCAAGATAAGCTTGGTAATTCACATGGACTCTTGCCTCTTATTAGGAAGGCCTTCTACTTTCCTAATGGTAGAGGTATGGAGACCGGACAGATTGATTAAGATTTATCTTAGCAAGATGGCGATCCCTTGGATATTTCTGCAATTTTGGAGTCTACAATGGTGGATGAAGCATGCAGAGCCACCCTTCTAGTGACATTTACCTCTCAGCAAGAACGAGACTTGGTTCTCCATCTGTTTTTTTGTAGTGCACATATTTTGTTTTTGGACTTTAGAGTTAAAATTTTTCTTTATTTTTGCAGAGTCACACAAGAGGGTAGGAAGACATTTTTGGTTTTGCAACTTGGGGATGTTCTTTTTTTGTTGGTTTCAATGCAAATGTTTGGTGATTTTTCCTACTGAAAAGTTTGCTTTATCGAACCCTCTCAGCTTTGGTTATTTATTGATTCTAGAGCTCGTAGGCACAATGGGCCTTCCGGGTCTTGAAGTGTTCTGGGCAGGGGCTGGCTTTGGTTTATGGGAAGAAATCATCTTCAATTTCTTTCCTTTCTTTTTATTCTCTCTTTTCCGTTTATGTTGCAGTCTCTGTAAGCAATCAGTTTTTTTTATTGTCTTTGTTTAATGTTCATTTGTATTGTTTTTAGTTGATTGTTTTGTTTCCCTGCAAGTAGATGCTTGTATATAATTTGTGAAATTCCATACATAGAGTTAAAAAAAAAAAAAAAAAGTAACTCTGCTAGCGAGACAACCGGGTGCCAAGTCCCCCATTTCAGAGATACAGAAGGAGAAGCTGCCTCAGTTAGCATTTTATTCACTTCCAGAGTAAGCCCAGCCCAGCCTCTTGCTGACACTCTGGTGGCTATAACATGTACCAATGTCACGTGGCATTGTGTGAGCTCCAGCCCCTCGCCTATCACCTTTCTTACAGTGTGTTGGATTAAGTTATTAGTGTAATCGCTTAACTGCTAATTATTTGACTTATAGACCAGGCTGACTGTGATGGGAATCACCTAGAAGATGCTAAGTGTATTGTTATTGACAGTGACTGGCCTCTCCCATGTCTCCTTAATAACATTTATATACATGACAGGGTCTCACCGAGAGCCTCGTGACAGCTTTATGTGTGTCAGTCCACAGCAGGGGACCTTTCCTGCTGGAATGTTTTGGTTTTTAAATTTATTGCAGGTGCCAATATTCAGGCCTCAAAAGCATTTGAGATTGTAGGAGCGAACCACTCTGTTCATCAGGGCCTTGCCCCGGGCTGCCTCTCCAGGCAGAGCCGGCGACTGCTTCCTGCTCCCCTCCAGAAGGCAGCCGCACCACAGGAGTCGGACTGTAAATACATTTGCATTTTCCTGTTGCTGTAAATATCTTCCACTTTCTCTCTCAGAAACGAATGCAAGCCATCAGGGAGCACCAGTCCTGTGTGTGGGCCGCCTTCATGCGGTAACTGCGTCCTCTGCCACTGTGAGTCCCGTTCGACACTGTTGTGACTCCTTAAACAGGACTCGTGCTCCCCGCTGCCTCTGTAGCCAGGACAGAGGACACTACACACATCTGCGTGTCAGCCTTGATTTATGTGATTGATTTCTTTTGGATTTACAGTTTGTAAGCCGCGGTCAGCAGTCTAATGACTGGAATCTGTGGGTTATAAGCAAAATAAATATACAAATAAAAGTCCGTAAAGTGCTTTCTGCATTGCTCTTGAGCATAAATTCTAATTGAGCCGGGGTAATAAAACTGCTTTAAGAAGAGGAATCGACCTGTGTTTTTGCTTAAGAAATGAGACCATTATCTCTCTAAAGAGGCTCATTCAGTCCCAAGGATTTAAAAGGAAAGAATTAAGCCACATCAGGACCCCACACCTTCTCAATAACTTGTAAATCCTGACCACCGTAGATGTAGCAGGCTCTTCCTGGCCAGGCCGAGGCACTCACTAATGCTCTTTAGCCTAGATTATAGGACAGTCATCATGTTTGCCCCCCACCCCCAATGACCTTTGAACCCTTTGTACAATTTCATTCACATTTCCGCCACAGATAGCTGAGCCTCCCGTGACCCCTGGCTGGCAGTGCTCCCCCTCTCCCAGCACTTAGAATTCCTCCTCCTATTTGTTTCCTACAGGGGAAAAGGCCACTTCAGTGGAAATTTCAGGGAGGTCTGAGCACATTGTGAGGTCATGGAGCATTTTCAAAGCTGACCTGCCATTGGTTAGTGCCTGTGGTCACAGCTGACTCCATTTCTTGCCCAGTGTCCTATAGAGAAAAGCCATCGCTAACGTTTAATGATGTAATTCCTGCACAGAAACTGACATAACAAGTGTTGCCATAACCATGTGCAAATCTGTGTACCACAGAAGGAAATGCTCACAAATCGCCTTTTCTAAAAAAATAAGTTAAACAAGGGGAAAAGGTCAGTCAAGTACATCTGGTGCTATTCATTTATGAATACAATAAACAGATCTATTACTATCAGAATACTCAAAACACCTTCATATTTCCTTCAGTCGTTTTTTTGGCATTCCGGTTTTCATTACTGTTTTATTTTATTTTTATTTAGTACTTTTTAATACCGACATTCATGATACAGATCATATCATATCAGTTTAGATGGAACAGGGGGTTATAACATTAACCTTAACATAGAAGAAGAGGCAAAGGTTACAATAAAACAAGGGTAATGGAACTGGGGAGATGAAGAAGCCAGTAGCAGAAGGTAACTCGGTAACTATAACAAATCATTTACAATGTTTGAAGTGGAGTGCACTAAATAGAAGGCATTAGTATATGAACTGTGGCATAGCTGAGATGGGCCTGAGTTAGGGGAAGGCTTGTTGAAACAGCCAGGTCTTAAGGTTTTTCCTGAACGTCAACAGGCAGGGTTCCTGTCTGAGATCGGGGGGGGGGGGGGGGATAGCATTCCAGATGGCTGGTCCCGCTGTTGAGAAGGCCCGTTCTCGAGTGGCTGAAAGATGGGTGGATTTGGTTGAAGGGGCGTGCAGAGATCCTTTGTAAGCTTCCCTGATAGGTCTTGAAGAGGTGTGGAGTCTGAGTGGGAATTGCAGGTCGATGGGGACCTGGTTGTGAATGGTTTTATGGATGATGGTGAGGGACTTGTGTAGGATTCTAAAGCTTATTGGTAGCCAGTGCAGATTTCTGAGGATGGGCATGATGTGATCTCTTCTGTTGGTATTTATTAGGATTCTAGCGGCTGCATTTTGGAGCATCTGAAGAGGTTTGGTGGAGGAGGCGGGGAGACCTAGCAGAATGGAGTTGCAATAGTCTATCTTGGAGAATAGAATGGCCTGGAGGACAGTTCTGAAGTAGTGAAAGTGCAGAAGAGGTTTAAGTCTTTTTAGCACCTGTAGTTTATAGAAGCAGTCCTTGGTTGTGTGATTATTGAACTTCTTTAAGTTTAGATGGTTGTCAATTATTACTCCCAGATCTCTTGCTTGGGTGACTAGGGTGTTGGGGTGGGTTGGCTGAAGTATATCGCTGTATTCAGGAGATATGAGGAGGAGTTCTGTCTTGGCCGAGTTAAGTACCAGGTTTAGGCTGGTGAGGAGGTTGATAGCTTGGAGGCAGTTGTCCCAGAACTTAAGTGTTTTCATAAGGGATTCAGTTATAGGGATCAGGATTTGTACGTCGTCGGCATAAAGATAGTGTTTTAGTTTTAGGCTTGTTAGACGCTGGCAGAGGGGAAGGAGGTAGATATTGAAGAGAGTGGGAGACAGGGAAGAACCCTGAGGTACTCCTAGTGAAGAATTGATGCGTGGGGACTCTTTGTTGTTAATTTTGACTTTATAGCCTCTACTACTGAGAAAAGAATTGAACCATCTGAAGGCCGTTCCTGTTATCCCAATGTCGGATAGTCGATTTAGGAAGATGGAGTGGTTCACCTTGTCGAAAGCCACCGAGATGTCGAGAAGTACTAGCAGGAAGGAGTGTCCTATGTCCAAGCCCATGATGAGGTGGTCTATGAGGGAGATGAGGAGGGTTTCGGTGCTTAGCGATTTGCAGAATCTGTATTGAGTTGGGTGAAGTATTTTATGGTCTTCGAGATAATCTGACAATTGAGTATTGACTAATTTTTCCATAATCTTGGCGACAAAAGGAAGATTGGAGATAGGGCAGAAATTGTTGGGTTCCCTGGGGTCTAGGTTCGGTTTCTTAAGAAGGGGTTTGAGGGTGGCGAGTTTTAGAACGTCAGGGAAGATTCCTTGTGATAGAGAACAGTTTATAATATCAGCCAGAGGCTTGGAGATAGTGTCTGGCACCGATAGGAATAGTAGAGGATTTCATTCTCTTTAGTATGGATTCAATCTCCAGGGCGGATGTAGGTTCAAATGATTCAAGTGATGCTCCCATAATTGAAAAAGAGGAGAAGGAGATAGGAGGTGGGGTAGAGCTGGGGGGCAGGAGAGTTAAGAGGCTGGAGATTTTGCTTTGGAAGTAGGTTGCAAGTTCATTGGCCTTTGATTGTGCTTGTTCGTCCGGAATGGGTGGGGTGGTGGTTTTTGTGAGTTCAGATACGTAGGAGAATAGGGCCTTGGCGTTGAATACGAGGTCGTGAATTCTGTGAGCGTAAAAATCTCTTTTTGTTCGTAGGGTGGAGTTCCTGTAGAAGTGGAGGGTGGATTTGTAGGCAGCTAACGTGCTGGGGCAGGGGGCCTTGCGCCATTTGTTTTCTTTCTGTCTAAGGTCTTGCTTAAGTTTTCAGAGTTGAGTAAAGGGGGAGATCATGATTGGGATGAGGGTCCTGGTAGAGCGTTTCCGGAGTTGCGTGGTTGATTTTTCAGTGGTGAGGAGGCTGTGGTGTAGGATGGGGATTGGGTGGCCTTGTGTCAAGCTTCTCTTGTTGTGAGATGAAGTGGATGAGTGTTGAGTGAGAGTCCATCTGCTGGAGAGCTGGGAAGTGGATGTATGCTGAATCAGAGTCCGTTTGCTGGAGGGTTGAGAAGGTGGAAGATTGCTGTGCCGCGTTCCGGTGCGCACGAAGGGGCGCACAAAGGGGCAGGCCCCTTTGTCGTGCTCCTTCATTGCGCAGCGTCGGCAGAGAATGCCCTAATTTAAAGGGCCGTCGGATCGGATGCCGGCTCTGGCCTCTGATAGGCCGATGGAGGTGGAGTGGGTGTGGCTTGTTTTGGCCGGGAGGCAGCGTGGGCCGGTTGGCAGCGCAGTGGTTTTGGGGGCCTCTTACCCCATCTTGCTGCTGCTGCTGCGAGGTGGGGTCTCCTGACCCAGTGATGGTCCCGGGACGAAAAGATCTTTGCTGAGTGCGTTGAGAAGAATGGTGCAGGAAGAACTCTTTGTGTGTTCAAAAGGACGTTAGGCTTAAGGGAAAAAAACCAAGGAATACCACAACCAATTGCTTTTTTACAGGCAGGAAATGGATTTCTGATGAGACTTGGGGGTACTCATGTTGGATTTTTCAGCACCATTTGATGGTTGTGAGGTGCAGAAGAGCCAGGGCAGGACACTTGGGTGAAGGAAAGTGGCAATCACCTTTGACATGCAGAGCATGCCCTGCTGCCCTCACACTTTCACACAGTAATATGGTGTACTGCATTGATTGTTCACTTGCCAAACTGCTTCATGGAGGAACTGCCATGTAGGCAAGAGCATGGAAGATCAGTAGTTGCATACTCTAAGATGATTCATGCTTTTACTATAAACTCTAGACTCAGGGGTGACCTGCACTACTCCTATCAAATGTACAGCAATCTTTTGATATGTGCAAGAGATATGATTTTCGACATATGGAAACATTTTCCCACAGACTTTCATTATAAATATGGAGATGCATTCCTATGTACATCTGGGAGAGGTACCTCTGTAATGCTCCTGTATAATACGTACCTTCCATATGATATAAATTATTGTAGAACACAAACTTTCAGTTATTTTATAAGTCACTTTTGACTTTTTATCCTAATTTTCATGTTCTTTGTTCATTTTTTTCCTTTTTAAATAAAACCCAATATTGCAAGTCTCCATTCTGTTATTGTTGCGGCCACCCGCAGCCGGCTCAACTCACCTCACCTCATGTCATGCTTGGCCCTTTACTCCCGGTATTCTCGCGGCCGTGGCCAGTCACTGCTACCGTGTTCCTCCTGGCTCCCCGTGCTCCACGTGGTGCCTGGGACGCCACCGACCAGCGTTCTAACCCTGGGCCTCCCTAGGCATGCGACATCTGTCCTCCCTTTAAAGGGCCAATGGCGGGAACTTCAGGCTCGTCCCCAGCTGATGACATCACCAGCCCGGGATATTTAAGGACTACTTCTCTCCACCACTAACTGACTTGGCAACGAGTTCCCTGGTTCCTAGCTGGTGCTTGCTCCAGTTTTCAGGATCTGTTGTTCCTGTTCTACGGATCCCTGCTCTGCTCATCGGGGACCTGCCTCAGCGCTCCTGCTCCTTGGGACCTGGCTCAGCGCTGCTACATCATGAGACACGGACTCTTCACTCCCGCTCAGGACCTGTCTCAGGACCTCTACATTACAGGACTGTGTCTCTGTGTCCCCCGCTCCTCGGGATATCTCTCAGAGCTTCTACTTTACAGGTTACTGCTACTGCGCTGCCGCTCCTCAGGCAGTGCCTCAGCGCTTCTCCTCCACTAGAACCTGTCACAGTGGATTCCCCACTCAGGGCCTGCTTCAACATACCATTACTCAGGCCTTTGCTCCTGCACTTCCTTCCCACAGGGCCTGCCCCATGTGATCCTGCTCTATTGTCTCTGGAACTGCTGTAGCATCTCCTCCCTGGAGGCCTTCTCTCTCTCTCTCCTCGAGGGTACCTCGACCTTGGACTGAATCTGACCTCTCTGACACTCCCTGCTTCCAGCCGTCTGTTTCCTCCAGGCCCAGCTACACAGAGGCCCACCTGAGACCAGCCGGCCCCGGCACTCAAGGGTTCAACCTGCGGGGAATGAGGGCAAGTTAAATCTAAGACATTGATAAGACAGGCTAAGAGAGAATTTGAAAAGAAGTTGGCCATAGAGGCAAAAACTCATAATAAAAACTTTAAAAAATATATGCAAAGCAGAAAGCCTGCGAGGGAGTCGGTTGGACTGTTAGATGATCGAGGAAAGATAAGGCTATTGTGGAAAGACAAAACAATTTCTTTGCTTTGGTGTTTACTGAAGAGGATGTTGGGGAGATACGCATTCCAGAGACAGTTTTCAAGGTGATGATTCAGATGAACTGAACCAAATCATGGTGAGCCTGGAAGATGTGGTAGCCAAGACTGACAAACTGAAGTGTAGTAAATCTCCTGGACCAGATGGTATACACCCCAAGGTTCTGAAAAAAATAAAAATTGAAATTTCAGAACTATTTCAATTAATTTGTAACCTATCATTAAAAGCATTTGTAGTATCTGAAGATTGGAAGGTGGCCAATGTAACCTCGATATTTAAAAAGGGCTCAAGGGGTGATTCAGAAAACCATAGACTGGTGAGGCTGACTTCAGTGCGGGGAAAAATCATGGAAACCATTATAAAGAATAAAATCACAAAACATTTAGATAGACATGGTTTAATGGGACACAGCCAGCATGGATTTACCAAAAGGAAGTCTTGCCTCACAAAACTTCTACATTTTTTTGAAGGGGTGAATAAACATGTGGACAAAGGTGAATCAGTAGATATGATGTATTTGGATTTTCAGAAGGCATTCAAAAATGTCCCTCACTAGAAGTTTCTAAGAAAACTAAAAAGTCATGGGATTGTCCTTTTGTGGATTGCAAACTGTTAAAAGACAGGAAACAGAGAGCAGGATTAAATGGTCTGTTTCACAGTGGAAAAAGGTAAACAGTGGAATGCCTCAGAGATCTGTGCTTGGACTGGTGCTTTTTAATATATTTATAAATGATCTCGAAAGGAATACGATGAGTGAAGTTATCAAATTTGCAGATGATACAAAATTATGTAGAATAGCTAAATCTCAAGTGGATTGTGCTAAATTGCAGGAGGACCTTCTGAGACTGGAAGATTGGGCTTCCAAATGGCAGATGAAATTTAATGTGGACAAGTGCAAGGTGTTGCATATAGGGAAAAATGGCCCTTGCTGCAGTTACACGATGTTAAGTTCTATCTTAGGAGTTACCACCCAGGAAAGAGATCTAAGCATCATAATGGATAATACATTGAAATAGTTGGCTCAGTGTGCTGTGTCGGTCAAAAAAGGGAATGGCAAATAAAATGGTGGATGTCATAATGCCTCTGTATCACTCCATGGTGAGACTGCATCTTGAATTCTGTGTGCAATTTTGGTCGCAACATCTAAAAAAAGATATAGTTGCACTGGAGAAAGTGCAGAGAAGGGCAACAAAAATGATAAATGGGATGGAACAACTCCCCTATGAGGAAAGGCTTAAGAAGTTAGAGCTGTTCAGTTTGGAGAAGAGACGACTGAGGGAGGGGGGGGGGGGGGGTTATATGATAGAGGCCTACAAAATCATGAAAGGGCTTGAACAGGTTAATGTAAATCAGTTATTTACTCTCTCAGATAATACAGGGTGGCCAATGGAAAAGTAGCCCGCCTCCAATACCAGTGCATTGGAGGCAGGCTAATTTTCCATGGGCCTCCCTGTAGAACAGTGGTTCTCAACCCTGTCCTGGGGACCCCTCCAGCCAGTCGGGTTTTCAGGATATCCACAATGAATATGTATGAGAGAAAATTTGCATACACTGCCTCCATAACATGCAAAATTTTCTCTCATGCATATTCATTGTGGATATCCTGAAAACCCGACTGGCTGGGGGGTCCCCAGGACAGGGTTGAGAACCACTGCTGTAGAAGGACTAGAGAGAACTTCATAAAGTTAGCAAGTAGCTTATTTAAAACAAATTTTTAAAACATTCTTTTTCACTCAGCGCATAGTTAAGATCTGAACTAAATTGCCAGAGGATGTGGTTACAGCAGTTACTGTAACTGGGTTTAAAAAAGGTTTCGATAAGTTCCTAGAGGAAAAATCCATAAACTGCTATTAATCAATAAGGAACAGTAGCTTGAGATTTATTTAATGTTTGGGTACTTGCCAGGTACTTGTGACTTGGATTGGCTACTTTTGGAAACAGGATGCTGGGCTTGATGGACCATTGGTCTGACCGAATATGGCAATTCTTATGTTCTTATGTTGTAAGGGTCTGTGGGGATCCTGCAGATCCTCTATCGAATCCACTAGAGCAGAGCTTTCCAAAGTGTGTGTCGCGACACTTTAGTGTGTCGCCTGAGGTGTGCCGGTGTGTCGCCCAAGCCCGGTGCACGTGACACACCGGCAAGTGGGAGCCAATGCGGCCGCCGGTGGAGCTCATCCTACTGGCGGCTAAGCAGTGAAGAATCGTTGTGCTGTGTGCCGCAGACACAGCAGGAAGATCGGTAAGGCCATGGTGAGTTCACGTCACCACGGCCCGAAGAAAAAGGGCACGTCTAAACGTGCAGGTGCTCCGCCTCCTTCCTGCCCACGTGGCCCCGGAAGAAAAATGTTGCCGGAGCAGCACAGGCAGGAAGGAGATGAAGCAGCCGCGTGCAGAAGAGGAGCCTCGTTGTTGCAGCGGGCGAGAAGAGGAGGAGGCCCCCACTGCGGATCGGATCGGCCCGAGAAGATCAGAGTTGCCGCGATCGGCCCGAGAAGATCAGAGTCGTCACGATCAGCCCGAGAAGATCAGGGCCGCTGCAGAGCCGATCCTGCAGCGACCCATGAAGAGGAGGCCCAGAGGTAAGAGAGAGGCTGAGGGCCCGTAGAGTGCGTGTATTAGCTGAGTTGAGAGATTGGGTGCGTGTATGAGCTGAGCTGAGTTGAGAGATTGGGTGCCTGTATGAGCTGAGCTGAGAGATTGTGTGCATGTATGAAGTGAGTTGAGAGACTGGGTGCCTGTGTGAGTTGAGAGATTGGGTGTGGGAGTGAGGACCTCAATATTTGCAGAGACAGCATGTTAGAGCCTGTGTGTGTGAGAGAGAGACAGCATGTGACAGTGAGAGCCTGTGCATGAGCAAGACAGCATGTGGGAGTGAGAGAGAGCCTGGGTGTGTGAGAGTCAGACAGCATGTGTAAGAGAGAGACTGTGTATGAATGACTGTATGAGAGAGAGAGCATGTGAGAGTGAGAGCCTGTGTGTGTGAGAGAGAGAGAAAGCATGTGAGAATGAGAACCTGACTGTATGTTTGTGGGAAGAAGATAGATGGAGAGAAAAGAAATAGAAAAAAAGACAATATGAAATGAATTGGCAAAAAAATAAGAAAGGGGAGGTGGAACAAAAAAGCCTGGGACCAACCGATTAGAAAACTAAGATCAGACAGCAAAGGTAAAAAAAACGAAATAAATTACTTTTTACTGATTGGCACATGTAATCTTTGGTAATGTGCAAGAGTAGCACTTTCTCTATGCGGATCTCACAATGTACGAGATCAACATGGAGGAAGTGGAAGCCCACGGGGCCTGCACAGAGGAGGCAGCAGAATGGGCTTCAGTGCCAATAGCAGCAATCAGCGCCTCCCAAATAGCCATGCGGCAGCAGTGACAGTGGCAGCAGAGGAATGAGAGAGGCTGTGAGGTTGCTGGCAAAAGAAAGAGAGGGGGTCTGCCTTTAGTGTGTGCATGTGTATGAATGGGAGTCTGCCTGGGGGTGTATGTGAGTGAATGCATGGGTGCCTGCCTGAGGGTGTGTCAGTGCATGAGAATGTATGGGTGTCTTCCTGGGGTTTGTATGTGTGAGAATAGATGCCGGCCTGTGTGTGGTGTATGTGTGTGTGTGAGAATGAATTGGTGCCTGCCTGGGGGTCTGTGTGTGTGTGAGAATGAATGTGTGCATGCCTGGGGGATGGTGAGGGAGTGGTGTGAAAATGAATGGGAGCCTGCCTGGGGGTCAGTTTCAGTGTGTGAGAATGATTGGGAACTTGCCTGGGTGTGTGTGTATGTGAGGGAGCCAGAGCGAGTGTGTAATGTGTATGAGGAAATCCAGGGGAGTAAGAGTTTGTGTGTGGAGGGGGAGAGAGTGTCTTAGAGCCTGAGAGTGTGTCAGTGTCTGTGAGAGCGAGAGGTTATGGTGGGTATAAGAGCATGAATGTGTATGTATGTGACAGTGTATGTGTGAGAGAGAATGGACATGTGAGTCTGTGTGAGAGAGGATAACCTCCTAATCCTGGACAATATCAGGGTGACTGGAAATCAAGAACTCCCACGTATGAACAGCAGGGGCTTTTTAAAATCCTTATTAGTTTTAATTATTGGGTGTTATTTGATATATGTGCTGTTTTGAAATATTTTATTGGTGTTTGGGAAATTGTAAAAAATGTATATGATTTTAATTAATAGAAATTCTATTTATCAGTAGTTTTAAAATATTCTTTTATTAGTATGGTTTTACTATTATAACTGATGCTTTGTTTTTTGATTTTATTTGTTTTATGAGGAATGGTGGTTCTGTTTTTCCATTGTTAATACACAGAGTCTGGCTTCTTGGGGTTTCCATTTGAGTTTTTGTTTAATTTGTGCTCCTTTATTTTGTATTCTGTATTTGGTGAGGGTCTGTCTCTGCTCTGTGCGTGTGACCATGATGAGAGATTCTGCTAGCATAGGGATCTATAGCAATCGGGTTTGTTTTGTTTCCTCAGTAGGTGGTGTATTTGTATTCTAGGACCCAGTGTAATATTTACCTTTGCGTTTTCACAGGTAGGGGTATTGTTGTTTGAGTCCTTGGTGTTATTACTGTTATGTTACAATGGGATTGCAGTATAGATTTTGAGTGTCTTTTTTGCGAGGTTTTATTTTAGTTCACAATGTGCCTGGCAGTGGAAGGTGTTTGTGCTGCTGTTACTGTGAGGTGACACCAGCATTTGAAAATATCTTTCAGTATGATGAGCTGTAAGGGAAACATCCAAGCTCCATTGTTTGGGGGAATTTCAGTGGATGCACAGAGTTACAGAACTGGAGGTGCAGGATTTATATTGACATTCTGTCCCTTCCTATAAATTCCAGACTTCACTCTCATAGCCAAATAGAATTAGTTGAATTAGGCTATCAAATAATTATATAGTGTGAAACTGGCCAGCTTTTTAAAATTATGCAGAAGACCCTTTGGACTTTCTTATTAACACCAAATATTCAAATCTGTGTTCATCCCATCAAGCTCATATATCTCATTAAAGAGGTAAATTGAATAACACAATAACTTTGTTTTATTATTGTTACTCATAAATTAGAACAATAACATTAATCTTGGAATATTATATAGTTTTAATATAAATGAAAGGTTTTCACAAGATAGGTTGTGTCGTGAAACATTTTATTATGTATATATTTAAGGAAACATACGTAAATTTTCGAAATACATTTCATTCGTTTAACCTTTAACCTCCGGTTTGCTAGTAGACTGAATTACTGTGTCCCGAAATTATGTTTGTCTAAAAAGTGTGTCACCAACATGAAAAGTTTGGAAAGCTCTGCACTAGAGCATTCCTTGCCATTAGAAGATCTCTCATACTTAAAATTCCTGGACAAGTTGGGCAAAGCGATAGGAGTCAAAGTTATTAAGGACAAAGATACCTGCACCAAGGTTTTCAGACTCTTTGGATGCTGGAAACAACTTCTGAACCTTCAGTGATCCTTGTTTATTTGATTCCATGGGATTTACAAGATAGACTGTGGGAGAGTCTGGCTTCCTGTCCCCAAGTAGCCAGAAAATTGGACCTGGAATACAGAATACAACAGGCTCTAGTGAGGTAGTCCTGCTACCACACTAGAAAGTGGTAGTAGAGTCAGCACTGAAATGAGCTAAGAAGACTAGAATCTTCTCCAACATCACCTGGGGAAATGATACTAGATTGCTGGACAAT
Organism: Rhinatrema bivittatum; assembly: GCF_901001135.1. NCBI lineage: Eukaryota > Metazoa > Chordata > Amphibia > Gymnophiona > Rhinatrematidae > Rhinatrema > Rhinatrema bivittatum. The sequence continues at coordinate 16,336,357 of NC_042618.1, forward strand.
TTTGGAAAAAGGTCTTCCAGAAATCAATGCCTGTATGGTGAAATACTTACATCATTTTATTGGCCAGCTGAAACCTCTCTTGCACATAAATCACCAGTAAACCCTGCTTTGCATTGGGTGCACATAGAATATGGCATTAACTATAAGATCTTAATGCTTGCATTTAAATTATTGAACAACAAAATTGCTCCATGGGCCATTGCAATAATTGTGCTTTTATATTCCGGCATGCTCTCTGTGATAATCTAATGTTGCACTTTTGGAAAACTCGTTGTTCGGGGTCATTCATCTACATGAAGCCCATGGTAGAGCCTTTTCAATATTGTGCAACACCCTTCCCAGGTTTATTAGGATGTTAACCAGTGCTACCACATTTAGAAAGGCATTAAAACTTATTTTGGCAGTCTTTTGGTGGGGATTGAGTTTTTACTATTTTCAGACTCTTCATGATCCAGTTAAAAGTGTTTGTAAGGTCAGTAATATTAATCATGATTTGGTGTTGCTCAGAAATGTTCAGTGTTTTATTATTTCCCTTAATGTTATGGTTTGTTTAATGAATGTGCTATTCTGTGATGCATAAAATAGTTTAATTTGAAACACATTAAAAAATAACGGATGTGTTTTGTCTGATTACTCATGTTTTCTTAAAATGCTACATATCTTACAAATTCTACCAGGGGTATGTAAACTTATGAGCACAACTGCATATGTGTGTGTGTGCATACATACTATATCTGTGTGTGTGTGAATGTATGTGTGTATATGTGTACAGTATGTATGTGTGCGTGTGCATACATACTAAGGGGTAGATTTTCAAAGGGTTACACACGTAATATACACGTGTAACCCTTTAAAAACCCTCCTGCGCATGCAGAGCCTATTTTGCATAGGCTCAGTGGTGTGCGCAAGCCCCGGGACATGCGTATGTCCTGGGGCTTTGAAAAAGGGGCGGGATGGGGGTGGGGCCGTGGACGTGGTGCCGGTCCGGGGGTGACACAGAGGCTGTGTCAGGGGATGGCAGCCAGCTGGTGCGCGCAAGTTACGCCAGAGGCAGGCGTAACTCCTGAAACAAAGGTAGGGAGGTATTTAGGTAGGGCTGAGGGGTGGGTTAGATAGGGGAAAGGAGGGGAAGGTGGGGAGGAGCGGAAGGAAAGTTCCCTCCGAGGCCGCTCCGATTTCGGCCTCGGAGGTAATGGGGAAAGCCATTGGGCCTCCCCTAGTGCGCTCTGACCCTGGATTTTATAACATGCGCACGGCAGCACGCATGTTATAAAATTGGGTGTACATTTGTGCGCGCCAACTAGCACGCACAAATGTACCCTGCACGCGCTTCTTTAAAAATCTACCCCTAAGTGTGTGTGTATGTGTGTGTACATAAATCTGTGTGTGTGCATGTTTGTATGTGTGTATTTGTATACAGTGTGTATGCATGTGTGTATGCATATATATATATATATATATATACATACTATATCTGTGTGTGAGTGTGAGCATGTTTGTATGTGTATACAGTATGTATGCATGTGTGTGTATGCATATGTATATATATACATACTATATCTGTGTGTGTGTGTGTATGTATGTTTGTAAGTGAATCATTAGACATTTCATAGAGAGGGAGTAGAGCTAAAGATCGTTTCCCCTCTGTTATTGTGTATAGAGGGTGGAGGCTGCAGAGAACTGGGTGGTGTCCTCACGTTTCCATTATGTTGACATCAAGGAAGAGCCTCAGTTTAGAGTTTGGCATATTTTAAGCTCTGTTGAGAGGGGAAGTTAATTAGTCTGAGTGCCCAGCTCCTACAGGAATACACAGCAACCACCAGTTTCCTCCATTAGAAACACAGACAACATCTTCAAGTCCACAGCAAAGCCCCAAGAGCAGAAGTTGAAATTCCAAGGTGCAAGTCTAATTTCCGACTACAAGGACAGCCATGCAGATACCTGAGATTAACCACAGCCAAAAAATGACATTTCAGCTTTTGTATTGCTATGATTTGACAACGCACTTCAGCAGAATTGAATCAAATCATTTGTACAGAACTCCTACTATGTTTTTTCTGTCATGTTATTAATGCAGGAAATTGGGCAATCATAAACCCTGCAACTTTTAGCAAGAGAGAATGAACCTTCAAACCCAGTGACAGCATAATGAGAATGATCGAGACACAATCTCTCATTGCCTTTTCTTTCCGAACTGCCAAATGTATTTCTTTACGTTGGCACACACACATATATATCAATAACAGAAATCAGCTGCACGTGGAATTATTGGATTTTGATTTATCACTTGTAAATTAGACCAGCCACATCATTTGAAGCTTCTAGAGAAGCAGGGTGATCATCAGTAAATACAATTTAATTCCCTTTCATCTCTATTTGTCATTTGCCAACATAGTTTCAAATATAATTTCCTGTGCCTGATGCATATTCTTCTAGGGATACTCCATGGTACCGGATTGTTACAGTGTATTTGTTAAACGTGTAACGAGCACTTATTGGAAACAGTGAATGGAATATTTTATGAGAGTAATCTAACGTGACATTTGTAGGAGCTGTTTAGAAAAGGTCAGTCTGGAAAGGATATTAATAGATACATTTCTAATGATAGTTTTTCCAGCTATTATACAAATGCATTGTACTAAGCAGTACTTAAACGAATCTATGTTTAACACACTTTTCATTACAGCTGAAAGCTGAAAATGCCATGAAATACTATCCCATGAGCTTCGGAAATCTAGCAAATCATGAATTATGTATGGTTTCTATTGCTGTTAATGTGTACCATTGACTTCAATTATTGATCAACGCTACAGCCCCACTTAGAGCTGAAAACACAAGGTCTGCTATTTGTCATGGTGATTATGCGCCTAATGAAAAACTCCTTACACACTACGGAATTCTTTTCATTTTAAGATATTTACTTACTTTGATAAGTCATTTATGCCTTAGGCATGATTCACACGTGGGAAAGTCTTCTGAAACTTTCTGATAGTGGCTTATGCCCCGAGTTCCAGATTTCTGGTTTCTGAGCCTTCCCCTTCTCATCCCACTCCTATCTCTGCTCCTCACATCTCAAGCTCTTTCTCACCTGGCTCCTCCTCTCCCTATCTCGGGGTCCTTCCACCTCTCCATCTTCCCATCCTTTCAACCTTCCGTCTCCCATCTCCACCTCCTCTCACCCTCCATCTGCCCTATCTCCTCTCAATTGCTTACCCCACCCCTCCATTTTCCTCTCTATTCCGTCTCTCAGACCTCCACATTTTCTCTCATCCTTCCACCTCGGTCTCATAGAAACTCCATTCCTTCACTTCTCCACCTCCATTTGCCCTTTCCTTCTCTACAGCTACTCTTTTCTGCCTCTCTGCATCTCAACATCTTCCTGTCCTACCATTCCACCTCTGATAACCAATTTCGTCCTTATTATCTCTACCACATCTCCATCAGTGGTCCTTTTTCTTTTGTGGACAGTGGCCACAGCAGCAGGACTATTTCCAGTGGTTCTTTTCTCCTTCGTGGCCAATGGCACAGGTTCCTGTTGTCTCAACAGCAGCTTCTCCTCTTCAGCAACTGACATGATAAGCACTGCTGGCCCCAGCTTGGCAGACAGCAGGATGTGCTCTATCAGCAGTCCTGCCTCACATAGGTAGTGTTGTACATCCTCTTATGTCAGGGGTTTCCAAGCTTTTTAAGCAAAGGGCCACATGTGACATTTCAAATCACCGAGAAGGCCACAGGGGGAAGGGATCACAGGGGTCGAAGTCCAGCCCTTTCAGTGATTTGAAATGCTGCAAAAGGGGGGAGATGAGGGGCAGGATTCCTACAGAGGTACGGCAGATATTTCTAGTAAGATGGCAACCCTGCCACTCCCTGGGGAACCTGACTACCTGCCTTCCCCTTCCTCAGCATCTGCCCCTTGGAGGAGTTGGAGAGGTGAATGGCAGGTTTGTGTCTTTGTGGCATGCTCTCACCTACTCTCACCCCACTCACACCCCCCTCATATACTCCTGTTTTCTCTACTGCCTTCCCCTTTTTCTCCCATCTTTTCTCCACCACTTTCTCTCTCACCCCCTCCCTTCCCACACTCCCTTTGCCTTCACTAATACCCTTTCCCTCCTCCTCCTTCTTTCACTCCTTTTCTCTCTCTACCCCTTCTGCTCCGCACTCACATTTAATTTCTCTCACCCTTCCCTCCCTCACACTCCCTACCCCTCCTCTCACCTCCCTCCCCTCCCCTCCTCACCCAACTCCTTTCCTTTCCTGCTCATCTCCCTCATTCTCCCATCTCTTCCTTCCCCCCTCTTCTCATAACTCACACTCCCTTCTCTTCGGCTCACCTGTTCTTACCCTCACCTCACTGGGACATCCTCTTCTGCTAGCATGGGTTGGAAACTCTGCCAGCATTGCAACCATCACTGTGCCGTTGGTGGCCCTCTTTCTTCTTCTGGCAAGGGTTGGGGACCCCATCAGCATTTTGGCCGTCACCACACCACTGGGGTCCTCTTTCTTCTGCTAGCAGGGGTTGAGCGCCCTTCCATCATGGCAGCCATTATTCTTCTCCTAGTGAGGGCTGGAGACTCCCCACAAGCACTGCAGCCTTCACTATGCTGCCAGCAGCTCTCTTTCTTCTGCTGGTGGGGTTTGGGGACCCCACGAGTACTGTGGCCTGCACCACCACACCACCAGCCTTCTTTTTCTCTGCTGGTGGGTGTTGGTATCCCCACCAGCATTCAAGCCTTTAACACCGCTGCAGATGAACAAAAAATAAAAGGCAAATCTTGTTCTATGGGTGATTCAGCTGTGAGCAGGGAAAGTTTGATGGTCCAAAAAAAGGTGCCCTGTGGGCAGGACGTGACCCAGGGACCACAGTTTGGGGATGCCTGCATTATATAGTCCTATGTTCACCAGTTTGAAAACCCTGATTGTAAATCAATGCTATCTTCTATTATTTATGGCTATCACCAACTAACAATTCTGGATCTTCTTGGCCACTAGTAAGTTGTTAAAGGTTTTACTTCAACAAATACCCAGTAATGGGAATAATTACTATGAAAGCAGTAGAGCCAACAAGAGAATTATTGGTTCTTGGTAGATTGCTGGATTCTCCATCCTGTTTGGAATACAATTGTAGAGCCCAAGGTTAGCTGACCCGTTATGGCCATCAATAGGTGCTCTCCGATGGACCCTGCTATCCAATGATAAATGAGAAACTTGTTGGAATTTAGTTTAAGGTGGGCGAATAAACCATTTGGTACTGGGGACTAGGACTATCTCACTGGAGTTCTTGAAAGAGTTTAGTTAGACATCATTTTGCACCCATCATGCCAACTCAGATCAATAGTGACAGTATGTGGTGAGTAGTAATGGTGCTTAGATTATCAATTGTGTACAGCTCCTGTTATTTTTATAACTCTTTCTTTAACAAAGATGCACAGTTAACTTACACAATATTCAAATACTATCCACAGGTGCCACCAGACAGCCACCTTCATAAGGAAATGTAGTCTACCAGCTGACAGAATCCAAAGATGATTAAAGGATTAAGGGAAGCAGCAGCAACAAGTTACCTAAATACTTATTCTATCCTGTTCCCAGTGCTTGGCCTACAGAGAGTTGTACAAAGAAATGCCATCCCCCAATGTGTACGTAATTTGTTCCATAAACTTGATTTCCTCAACACTCTTCTCTCAGTCCTCTAGCTGTGATTTTTTTAAATCTGCTGGTTGTTACTTCACGGTGTATCCCCTTGTTTTCATATTATTTGAAAGGGTGCAAAACTGTACTTTATTTACCTGTTTGACCCCACTCATGATTTGACACCTTTCTAACATATTCTTTCTTAGGTATAATTTTTCCAAGCTCAAGACCCCTAACCTGTGTAGCCTCTCATCCTAGGGGAACCTTTCCATGCTCTTTATCATTTTTGTTGCCCTTCTCTTCACTTTTTCTAATTACGCTATGTCTGCACCCAATATTGAAGGTGAAGTTGCACGATGACTCAGTACAGAGCTTATATGATATTCTCCATTTTATCCTCCATTCCTTTTCCGATCATTCCTAACATTCTATTTGGATTTTGACCACTGCCGCACACTGAGCTGAGGATTTGAATGTAATGTCCACAAGGGCTCCTAGGAATTTTCCTGGGTTCCAGCATTGTGCACCTGTAGTTGGGATTATCTTTCCCTCTGTACATCACTTTGCACTTTTCCATATTAAATTTCATCTTCCATTCAGTTGCCCAGTCTCTCAAGGTCCTTCTGCAGTTCCTCCCAATCCACTGCTGTTTTAACAACTTTGAATAATTTTGTGTCATCTGCAAATTTGATCACCTTACTCATTGTTTCCTTTCCAGATCATTTATGAATATGTTGAACAGCACAGGTCCCAGTACAGATCCCTGAGGCACTCCACTAATAACCTTTCTCCATTTGGAAAACTGACCATTTAGCCTTACTCTCTATTACCAATCCACAATAAGACACTGCCTCCTATTGACTTGACTTGACTTTTCAATTTCATGAGGAGTCTTCACCATTAAGCCTATAGTTTCCCAGATCACCCCTGGAACCATTTTTAAAAATTGGTGTTACAATTTGCCATCCTCCAGTCTACAGGAACTGTGCCTGTTTTGAATGATAGATTACATTCTTTGAAAACTCTGGAGAGAATACCACCCAGTCCTGTTGATTTGTTGTTCTTCAGTTTGTCAATTGGATCTACTATATTTTCCATTATCATAGAGATTTCCCTAAGTTGCACCGAATCACCAGCATCAAAGAATGTTTTTAGTGTGGGTATGTTCCCAACAACTTCTTCAGTAAAGACTAAGACAAAGAATTAATTTAGTTTTTCTGCTCTAGACTTGTCATTCTAGGGCATACCATGTACCTCCTTGGCCATCTAGTGGCTCAACTGTCTACCTCACAGGCTTCTTGCTTCAAATGTATTTGAAACAGTTTTTATTATTAGTTTTTGCCTCTGTGGTAAACGTCTTCTCAATTTCATTCTTGGCCTGTCTCACTACTATTTTACATCTAACTTGCCAGTACTTATGCACTCGCCTATTTCCTCATTAGGGACTGCTTTCAATTTTTTTTTGAAAGATGCCCTTTGAGCTTTAACAGCTTCTTTCACCTCACCATTAAACCATGCTAGCAGTCATTTGGTCTTCCTTCAATCTTTTTTAATGCATGGAATACATTTTATCTGGGCTTCCAAGGTAGAATTTTTAAACAATATCCACACTGCATGGAAATGTGACAGCTGCTCCTTTTAGTTTCTTTCTAATTTCCTCTTTCTATGACAGTCTCCCTTTTTAAAGTTATATGCTACTGCAGTAGCCAATAATGCTTTCATTTAACATTGATTCAATCTTTTTTTTGTTTGTACCTACCTCTCCCATACAGAGCATATAGTACATTCCACTGTTGAAAAACAGAGAGTCAAAGCAGTTGAACTAAGCGTTGGCCAGCTTCCAGAGGACTTCACATCATGAGCTCACCTTCACCCTGATTTTCTCAATCTTTTACTTGTATGTAGTTGGAGAGACATGAAGGGAAAGCCAGAGATCATCTGGGGTCTTTGGCATTGTATCAGGAATAGAAATGGGCAGACAAGGTGGGCCTTATGTTCCTTATCTTCCATAATCTTCTGCATTGCTATGTTAGAGACTGGATGACTTTTTCAGCTAGTTAAACAGGATTCAAGTAGTGAGCCAGTTTTAAGCCTAATAAATAAGCAACATATGTAAAAATGAGAACTAAACAGATGCCCATAGACCACACAGTAGGAAATGATTGCACTGTGTGCATAAAAGCATAAACAAGCATATGAAGAAGTGTATAATATGGTGGCAAATGAGAATTGTGAGCCCATCTACTCTGTCAATTTCATTCCTGCTGCAATGCCTTAGAAAACCAGAAGAAAAGCATACAGAGAAGAATGTTAAGGAAAACGGGTGAAAATAATGGATGATGCCATCTTTTAGAGTTTCCACATTTCGGTGATTCCATCTCAGGTGTGATGTACTGCATTTCGCCTGCAAACCGTCTTCTCGTGTCTGCTCTTTCATTCTCATATCTCACTGGATAATACATCTCAAATTGTACATTTCTCATTGCTTTCTGCATTAAATAACATGGGGAAAACTGAACTCAGTTAAAAAGACGAAAAAAAAAAAAGACCTGAAAGATTTGTTTTATATCACTCTTGCATGGCTGGTTACACCCACATGTTAGATAAACCAATTATCTACCAGCACACACATACTACACAATGAGGCCATGACTTAGTGGAAAACACAGGCACTCACATAGCCTGGTCTATCTGGCAGGCTACATGGGAAAACCTGGAATCAAACTAGCAGTTGGGTCTATCAGAATTCAAGTACAGAAGTGTAGGCACTCACATAGTGAAGTCTATATTCACAGAGCACCAAGAAGACCAGATGTTCAAGCAAGAGCTTTGTGATTAGACTTGGAAAGGGAGAGGATATTGAATGTGAATTACAAAGAGAATCTTGTATGCTCATCAGCCCAAGATTGCAATGTACTAAGAGGGTAGATCCCAAAACCTGTCCCGATATCTTAAAAGCCGTCACCCTCTATGGTTGGCAGCTGGGATATATCCTTATCAGCATAGACCGAAATAACTGGGCAGACAGGGTGGACCAATTGATCTTTTTTGGACATCATCTTCTATCCTACTATTGGGGATGTATGGCCTAATGGTCGATTGGATCCCATCAGTATAACAGTCTACACCAAACAACACAAAAACATCTAGGCATGGTCTGATGATTTTCTGATGGAACTGTCATCATCCCGTAATTGTGAGACATTTATTTATTTTTTTCATTTATTTAATTTAGGCATGCTATATACCATCGTTCCAAATGGAGATCACAATGGTTTATTTATTTTATTTATTTATTTAGTGATTTTTATATACCGCGGCACGTAAAGATATACATCACCTCGGTTTACAGTAAACAAATTAGCAACAGGCTTTACATACAACAGGCTTTACAGGAAGTAAACAGATGACAGCAACAGGCTTTACATAATTAACGGAATTAAGGAGAGCCTAATATAACTACTTTAACTAGTAAGAACAAATGTATAATCTAATTCAATAACGATGCATGAGAGCAAAATATGCAATTAACCTGCTACAGTTCTTTTCAATAGTAAATGTAAAGTCACAAATATTGCAAATAGGGATATGTATGATGTTTACAATAACACCATACATATTCTTGGTCAATAATTACATACTGTGTGTTATTCACATTCTAGATTAACACCGTAATACATATTTGTTCTGGTTCATATTCATACATATTCTAGGACATCACAATTGTAAGGAGTTAATCTAGTTCATATTTGTCCATTTTTGGTCAACTCAACAGTAAATACAGGTTCTAGTTCTACTAACAGTACATTTTACATCATTCATTACTTATTGCACTCTCCACTAACATTATTTCTGGTACTGACATTGAAATTATCAGCATGTTGGTATTTTACATTAAATCGTATGCTTTTCTAAAGAGCCATGTTTTCAGTTCTTGTTTGAAACTCTTTCTTTCCGTTATCTGACATAATGACTCTGGAAGAGAGTTCCACAACTTGGGGCCCGCTATGGAAAAAATTCGGTCTCTTATTTGTGTTAGGTGTGTGTTCCGAGTAGAAGGCACCATTAGAAGTCCTTTGTTTTGTGATCTTAGGGCTCTCTGTGGTGTGTAATGTTGAAGTGTCACTCCTAATAAACATGGGTTAATATTGTTGATAATGTTGAAAATTAAAATTAATACTTTATAATGGATTCTGAATTGTACAAGAAGCCAGTGTAGTGTTATCAGTGAGGGGGTGATGTGTTCAAATTTCCTTGTCCCTAGTAAGAGCCTAGCAGATGCATTTTGAAGTAACTACAGTGGTTTTAGAAGACCTGAGGGTAGGCCTAGTAATAGGGAGTTGCAGTAGTCCAAGTTTGAGAATATTAATGTTTGTAAGACAGTGCAGAAGTATTGTTAGCACTGGTTTCAACCAATGCAATATTCTCAGCTTGGCGTATCCTCTTTTGATTAATTTGTTTATATGCTTTTTCATGGTGAAATTCTCATCGATCTGAATTTCTAGGTCTCGTACTTGATCTGATGGAGTAACATTAGTAATTCCTAGGTCCAGAGTTGGTGGTTTGATTATTGTGTTACCTCTCCTTAACCACACAATTTCATTTTATTTTTGGGTTTAGAGTTAGTTTTAGTTGAGAACGTTTTTGTTGTGTGGCCTTCAAGTATGTTGACAGAGATGACGCCGTTTTTTCAAATGTTTTGTCAAAAGGTATGTAGAATTGTATGTCGTCTGCATATGGGAAGAAGTTGATTCTTAGATTTGCTAGTAATGCACATACAGGCAGCAAGTAGATGTTGAAAGTGTGGCTGAGAGTGCTGAGCCCTGGGGGACACCTGTATCAATTGGGAAGATGTCAGAAATATGATTACTCAGCTTGACTTGGAATGTCCTATCTTTTAGGAAGGAAGAGAAGCATTTGTTGACATTTCCATCTATTCCAATTTCTCTTAGCTGGTGGCATAGCAGGGAATGGTCAACTGTGTCGAATGCTGCCGTTAGATCTATTAGTACCAGGAAATATGTTTCATTGTTGTCAAACCCTTGTAGTACAGGGTCGGCTAAGGAAATGAAAAGGGTTTCTTATGAGTGATTTTTTCTGAATCTGAACTGGTTTAGGTTTAGTATATTCTTGCATTCTAGGTAGTTCTTTAATTCTGATAACACTGATTTTCTTGGACTTTAGCAATGAATGGCAGGTTGGATATTGGTCGAGAATTGTCCCAATCATTATTCTGCCATTTTTATTTTTTAGGACTTTTACTCTCAGCCAGCGAGTGGTTTATTGTGGTTTTGAACATCAGAGTTATTACACTGTTTTCAGGGTACTTGCAGGGATGGGGTCTAGTGGGTGGGTCGCAGACTTCATTTTTGTGATGATTTGGTTTATTTCAAATTTAGTTACTGGGTCAAACGAGTTCCATTTCACTTGGTCACATTTGTCTTCAGGCTCTTTTATTGGTAAGAAGGTGGAGAATTGTGATTTTAGTGTATTTATTTTGTTTAATAGCGAAGTAGCATATTTGTTATAAGAGTTTTTTGAAAAGTCGTGGTTATTAGAGTGGAGGAGGTTGAGTCCTTGATTATCTTTTTGACTTTTTCGAATAGCAATTTGGAATTAAATATTACACCATGGATCTGTTTTGCATAGTACTCTTTTTTTTGCTTTATTGATTTGCTCATGGTATTTTGTTAGTAGAGATTTGGATTTTTCTAGAGATATCGTAGATTGGCATTTATGCCATTGCTTTTCAGATTTTCTCAGGGTATGTTTAGTGTGTCTTAGCTCCTTGCTGTACCAAGGTTTCTTTTGTTTAGTTGTGTTGCCTTCATTTTAGAATGTTTTTTTCCTGGACTGGGCATAGGGCATCCACTATTTCATTGATGATTTTATCCCAGGAGTCAGTATAATTTTGCTCAGCATTCAGAAAAAGACTTCAGAACCCTGGCCAACACAAAATACTGCCGGGATGCATTTCATCCTAGATGCATGGAGAACAAGTACACAGAGTTGACAGAATGTGCGTGCACACAGGAGTTATGTGTGATCAGAAGTGACCAACATAGGTTTGTAATGGGAGGGTGAGGGATCATTTTCAAAGGCACTTTGGTGCATAAAACATTTTATGCTCAGATGTGGCTTTTTACAAACTTGCACACGTATATCCTGTTCACATGGAAGTTAAGAACATAAGAACATGCCTATACTGGGTCAGACCAAGGTTCCATCAAGCCCAGCATCCTGTTTCCAACAGTGGCCAATCCAGGCCATAAGTACCTGGCAACTACCCAAAAACTAAGTCTATTCCATGTTACCATTGCTAGTAATAGCGGTGGTTATTATCTAAGTCAACTTAATTAATAGCAGGTAATGGACTTCTCCTCCAAGAATTTATCCAATCCTTTTTTAAACACAGCTACACTAACTGCACTAACCACATCCTCTGGCAATAAATTCCAGAGTTTAATTGTGCATTGAGGGAAAAAGAACTTTCTCTGATTAGTTTTAAATGTGCCCCATGCTAACTTCATGGAGTGCCCCCTAGCCCTTCTATTATCCAAAAGAGTAAATAACTGATTCACATCTACCCATTCTAGGCCTCTCATGATTTTAAACACCTCTATCATATCCCCCCTCAGCCTTCTCTTCTCCAAGCTGAACAGCCCTAACCTCTTTAGTCTTTCCTCATAGGGAAGCTGTTCCATTCCCTTTATCATTTTGGTCGCCCTTCTCTGTACCTTCTCCATCACAACTATATCTTTTTTGAGATGCGGTGACCAGAATTGTACACAGTATTCAAGGTGCAATCTCACCAAGGAGCGATACAGAGTCATTATGACATTTTCCGTTTTATTCCCCATTCTCTTTCTAATAATTTCCAACATACTGTTTGCTTTTTTGACTGCCGCAGCACACTGAACCGATGATTTCAATGTGTTATCCACTATGACGCCTAGTTCTCTTTCTTGGGTGGTAGCTCCTAATATGGAACCTAACATTTTGTAACTATAGCAAGGGTTATTTTTCCCTATATGCATCACCTTGTACTTATCCACATTAAATTTCATCTGCCATTTGCATGCCCAATTTTCCAATCTCAGAAGGTCTTCCTGCAATTTATCACAATCTGCTTGTGATTTAACTACTCTAAATAATTTTGTATCATCTGTAAATTTGATTATCTCCCTTGTCGTATTTCATTCCAGACCATTTATAAATATATTGAAAAGTATGGGTCCCAATAAAGACCCCTGAGACACTCCACTGACCACTCCCTTCCACTGAGAAAATTGTCAGTTTATTCCTACTCTCTGTTTCCTGTTTTTTAGCCAGTTTGTAATCCACAAAAGGACATTGTCTCCTATCCCATGACTTTTTAGTTTTCTTAGAAGCCTCTCATGAGGGACTTTGTCAAACGCCTTCTGAAAATCCAAATACACTACATCTACTGGTTCACCTTTATCCACATGTTTATTAACCCCTTCAAAAAAATGAAGCAGATTTGTTAGGCAAGACTTCCCATGAATAAATCCATGTTGACTGTGTTCCATTAAACCATGTCTTTCTATATGCTCTACTATTTTGATCTTTAGAATAGTTTCCACTATTTTTCCTGGCACTGGTCAGGCTCACTGGTCTATAGTTTCCAGGATTGCCCCTGGAGCCATATTTAAATATTGGGGTTATATTGGCAACTCTCCAGTCTTCAGGTGCAATAGATAATTTTAATGACAGGTTACAAATTTTAACTAATAGATCAGAAATTTCATTTTTTAGTTCCTTCAGTACCCTAGGATGTATACCATCCAGTCCAGGTGATTTGCTATTCTTTAGTTTGTCAGTCTGGTATACTACATCTTCCAGGTTCACAGTGATTTGGTTCAATTTGTCTGACTCATGACCATTGAAAACCAACTGCGGAACTGGTATCTCCCCATCATCCTCATTAGTAAACACAGAAGCAAAGAATTCATTTAGTCTTTTTGAAATGGCCTTATTTTCCCTAAGATCCCCTTTAACCCCACCGTCATCTAAAGGTCCAACCGACTCCCTCACAGGTTTCTTGCTTCAAATATATTCTTTAAAGTTTTTATTATGAGTTTTTGCCTCTACGGCCAACTTCAGTTCAAATTCTCTCTTCGCCTGTCTTATCAATGTTTTACACTTAACTTGACAGTGCTTATGCTTTATCCTATTTTCTTCAGATGGATCCTTTTTCCAGTTTTTGAAGGATGTTTTTTTGGCTAAAATAGCCTCTTTCACCTCACCTTTTAACCATGACATTAATCATTTTGCCTTCCTTCCACCTTTCTTAATGTGTAGACTACATATGGACTGTGCCTCTAGGATTGTATTTTTAAACAATGTCCATGCCTGTTGAACACTTTTAACCTTTAAGAACATAAGAACATAAGAAAATGCCATACTGGGTCAGACCAAGGGTCCATCAAGCCCAGCATCCTGTTTCCAACAGTGGCCAATCCAGGCCATAAGAACCTGGCAAGTACCCAAAAACTAAGTCTATTCCATGTTACCATTGCTAATGGCAGTGGCTATTCTCTAAGTGAACTTAATAGCAGGTAATGGACTTCTCCTCCAAGAACTTATCCAAGCCTTTTCTAAACACAGCTATACTAACTGCACTAACCACATTCTCTGGCAACAAATTCCAGAGTTTAATTGTGCGTTGAGTAAAAAAGAACTTTCTCCGATTAGTTTTAAATGTGCCCCATGCTAACTTCATGGAGTGCCCCCTAGTCTTTCTACTATCCGAAAGAGTAAATAACCAATTCACATCTACCCGTTCTAGTCCTCTCATGATTTTAAACACCTCTATCATATCCCCCCTCAGTCGTCTCTTCTCCAAGCTGAAAAGTCCTAACCTCTAGAGATGTGAATCGTGTCCTCGATCGTCTTAACGATCGATTTCGGCTGGGAGGGGGAGGGAATCGTATTGTTGCCGTTTGGGGGGGTAAAATATCGTGATATATCGTTAAAATCGTTAAAACCCGCTAAAACCCTCCCCCGACCCTTTAAATTAAATCCCCCACCCTCCCGAACCCCCCCCAAATGACTTAAATTACCTGGTGGTCCAGCGGCGGTCCGGAACGGCAGCGGTCCGGAACGGGCTCCTGCTACTGAATCTTGTTGTCTTCGGCCGGCGCCATTTTCCAAAATGGCGCCGAAAAATGGCGGCGGCCATAGACCAACAGGATTCGACGGCAGGAGGTCCTTCTGGACCCCCGCTGGACTTTTGGCAAGTCTTGTGGGGGTCAGGAGGCCCCCCCAAGCTGGCCAAAAGTTCCTGGAGGTCCAGCGGGGGTCAGGGAGCGATTTCCCGCCACGAATTGTTTTCCGTACGGAAAATGGCGCCGGCAGGAGATCGACTGCAGGAGGTCGTTCAGCGAGGCGCCAGAACCCTCGCTGAACGACCTCCTGCAGTCGATCTCCTGCCGGCGCCATTTTCCGTACGGCCGGCGCCATGTTCCGTACGGAAAACGATTCGCGGCGGGAAATCGCTCCCTGACCCCCGCTGGACCTCCAGGAACTTTTGGCCAGCTTGGGGGGGGGGCCTCCTGACCCCCACAAGACTTGCCAAAAGTCCAGCGGGGGTCCGGAAGGACCTCCTGCCGTCGAATCCTGTTGGTCTATGGCCGCCGCCATTTTTCGGCGCCATTTTGGAAAATGGCGCCGGCCGAAGACAACAAGATTCAGTAGCAGGAGCCCGTTCCGGACCGCTGCCGTTCCGGACCCCCAGGTAATTTAAGTCATTTGGGGGGGGGGGGGGTTCGGGAGGGTGGGGGATTGAAGGAGGTAGGATTTGGCAAGGAAATGTTTAAGTTATTTGGGGGGGGTTCGGGAGGGTGGGGGATTTAATTTAAAGGGTCGGGGATGGGTTTTAGCGGGTTTTAGTGTGCCGGCTCACGATTCTAACGATTTATAACGATAAATCGTTAGAATCTCTATTGTATTGTGTTCCATAACGGTTTAAGACGATATTAAAATTATCGGACGATAATTTTAATCGTCCTAAAACGATTCACATCCCTACTAACCTCTTTAGTCTTTCCTCATAGGGGAGTTGTTCCATTCCCCTTATCATTTTGGTAGCCCTTCTCTGTACTTTCTCCATCGCAATTATATCTTTTTTGAGATGAGGCAACCAGAATTGTACACAGTATTCAAGGTGCAGTCTCATCATGGAGCGATACAGAGGCATTATGACATTTTCCGTTTTATTCACCATTCCTTTTCTAATAATTCCCAACATTCTGTTTGCTTTTTTGACTACCGCAGCACACTGAACCGACAATTTCAATGTGTTATCCACTATGACACCTAGATCTCTTTCTTGGGTTGTAGCACCTAATATGGAACCCAACATTGTGTAATTATAGCATGGGTTATTTTTCCCTATATGCATCACCTTGCACTTATCCACATTAAATTTCATCTGCCATTTGGATGCCCAATTTTCCAGTCTCACAAGGTCTTCCTGCAATTTATCACAATCTGCTTGTGATTTAACTACTCTGAACAATTTTGTGTCATCTGCAAATTTGATTATCTCACTCGTCGTATTTCTTTCCAGATCATTTATAAATATATTGAAAAGTAAGGGTCCCAATACAGATCCCTGAGGCACTCCACTGTCCACTCCCTTCCACTGAGAAAATTGTCCATTTAATCCTACTCTCTGTTTCCTGTCTTTTAGCCAGTTTGCAATCCATGAAAGGACATCGCCACCTATCCCATGACTTTTTACTTTTCCTAGAAGCCTCTCATGAGGAACTTTGTCAAACGCCTTCTGAAAATCCAAGTATACTATATCTACCAGTTCACCTTTATCCACATGTTTATTAACTCCTTCAAAAAAGTGAAGCAGATTTGTGAGGCAAGACTTGCCCTGGGAAAAGCCATGCTGACTTTGTTCCATTAAACCATGTCTTTCTATATGTTCTGTGATTTTGATGTTTAGAACACTTTCCACTATTTTTCCTGGCACTGAAGTCAGGATAACCGGTCTGTAGTTTCCCGGATCGCCCCTGGAGGCTTTTTTAAATATTGGGGTTACATTTGCTATCCTCCAGTCTTCAGGTACAATGGATGATTTTAATGATAAGTTACAAATTTTTACTAATAGGTCTGAAATTTCATTTTTTAGTTCCTTTAGAACTCTGGGATGTATACCATCCGGTCCGGGTGATTTACTACTCTTCAGTTTGTCAATCAGGCCTACCACATCTTCTAGGTTCACCATGACTGATTCAGTCCATCTGAATCATTACCCATGAAAACCTTCTCCATTACGGGTACCTCCCCAACATCCTCTTCAGTAAAGACCAAAGCAAACAAATAATTTATTTATTTATTTATTTATTTATTTAGCTAGCATTCGTTTATATACCGAGGTATAGCAGACATTGCCTTCACTCCGGTTTACATTATAACAAACCAGTTACATTTAAATCCATAACAGTATAACAGTAAAAAATTGAATCAGAACAATAACTTAGTAATGGTCAATAAATACATTAAATATTAGAAATATGATTGTATAAAAAATCTTGTAGGGGGACGGTTGATACCGTAACAAAAGCGAGAAAGGTTTCTGTGAGTCAGGGCGGTCGTCATAGGAGGGGGATTGCTCACGTAGAATGGAACGTACAGAGGATGAAATCAAAGATTTATGTTCTGCTGTCATTAGGTGAGCAACCATTGTAGGACTGTGAGAGTAGCCAGGCTTTAAGTTCTTTTTAAAAGATTTAACGTTTACTTGCGAATTGAGGTGATGAGGTAATGAGTTCCATAATTTTGGGCCGACGATGGAGATGGCTCTATTTCTTGTGGAGGATAATTTGGCTTGTGGTAGTGAAGGAACATCCAGCTGAATTTTATATGTTGATCTTGTTGTACGTGATGAATTATGTAAATGTATAATATTGTCCAGGGCAGTGTAATCTACTTTATCAATTGTCTTGTGTAGGATTGTGAGGATTTTGTACTCTATTCTTTTTTCAACCAATAACCATTGTAAGTTGTAGAGTACTGGGGATATGTGGTCGGATTTTCTTTTGCCAGTCAGAATTCTGGCAGCTGCATTTTGGAGTAACTGCAGTGGTCTTAAGGTTGATTTAGGAAGGCCAATTAGAAGGGAGTTGCAGTAGTCCAAACTGGAGAAGATGAGGGCTTGAAGAACGGTTCTGAAGTCCTGGGGGTGAAGCAGTGGTTTTAGGTGTTTGAGAATTTGAATTTTGTGGAAGCCTTCTCTTGTTCTTGTTGTGATGTGTTTTTTGTAATTTAGTTCATTATCTAGCCATATACCAAGGTCTTTAACGTTGTCTTTAAGATGAATTGGAATGTTGTCAAATTGGAAGGGTGGAGTGGATGTTGTACCAGAGGTTTTTCTTGTCATTAAAATACATTCTGTTTTGCTCATATTTAAGCATAATCTTAGGTTGTTCAGCAATTTTCGTATTGCATCGAGGTGTGAAGCTGCTTTTGACATTGCATCTTCTAAAGACGAAGTTATAGGAATGAGCAGTTGTATGTCATCAGCATACATATAGAAAATGATGTTAAGGCTTGAAAGGAGTTGGCATAAAGGTAGAAGGTAGATATTAAAGAGAATAGGTGATAAAGCCGACCCTTGAGGAACTCCTGTTTCCAGAGGTATGGCCTCTGATGAAATGCTGTTGTAGGAGACTTTGAAAAACCTGTTATTAAGGAAAGAGGTAAACCAGTTAAGGGTTTTTCCAGCGAGACCGATGGATTCCAGGCTAGAAATAAGCCTTTTGTGGTCCACTGTGTCAAAGGCTGCTGACAGATCAAGGAGGATCAGAAGGTGATCTAGTTTGTTATCGAAGCCTCTTAGTAAGGTATCAGAAAGATTGAGTAGAAGGGTTTCTGTACTGAGGTTTTTCCTAAAACCGTGTTGTGTGGGAAATAGTATATTGTGGTCGTCAAGATGTTCGTTTAGTTGTTTCAGAACCGCCTTCTCTGTTAGTTTAGCAAATGGCCTTATCTTCTCTAAGTGCCCCTTTAACCCCTCGATCATCTAACGGTCCAACTGACTCCCTCACAAGCTTTCTGCTTCGGATATATTTTAAAAAGTTTTTACTGTGAGTTTTTGCCTCTACAGCCAACTTCTTTTCAAATTCTCTCTTAGCCTGTCTTATCAATGTCTTAAATTTAACTTGCCAATGTTTATGCTTTATCCTATTTTCTTCTGTTGGATCCTTCTTCCAATGTTTGAATGAAGATCTTTTGGCTAAAAGCACTCCAAGGAACACTCCAAGGAACACTCCATGCCCATTCTATCAAATCTTTTAAACTCTCCTCTACTATTAACAGAGCCTTCTCTCTTGCCGCACCCACCTTATGGAACTCACTGCCCCATGATATTCGAATAGAGACTTATACCCCCATTTTCAAAAAGAAACTTAAAACCTGGCTCTTTCGGCAAGCCTACTCCATTTCACCCCCTATTACATAAACCCCCATGTGAATTGTTAGATTGATATCCTGGTATGAACGCCTTTATGTCTGCTGATTCTGTACTGTGCACTTTCATGTATATAGTTCTAGTTATAATTATTATAATCAGCATCTCCCCATTGATGCTTGTTATATCTAAGGGCTCCTCCCGAAGATTATCTATATGTTACTGAGTTCACCATCTTTATTTGTTATATGTAAGGGCAATGCCCAAAGTTTTATGTTCACTGTGAACCGATACGATGTGCGAACGGATATCGGTATATAAGAAATGTTAAATAAATAAATAAATAAATAAAAATTGCTTCTTTCACCTCTCCTTTTAACCATGCTGGTAATCGTTTTGCCTTCTTTCCACCTTTCTTAATGTGTGGAATACATCTGGACTGTGCTTCTAGAATGGTATTTTTTAACAATGACCACGCCTCTTGGACATTTTTTACTTTTGTAGCTGCTCCTTTCAGTTTTTTTCTAACAATTTTTCTCATTTTATCAAAGTTTCCCTTTTGAAAGTTTAGCACGAGAGCCTTGGATTTGCACACTGTTCCTCTTCCAGTCATTAAATTAAATTTGATCATATTATGATCACTATTGCCAAGTGGCCCCACCACCGTTACCTCTCTCACCAAGTCCTGTGCTCCACTGAGAATTAGATCTAAAATTGCTCCCTCTCTCGTCGGTTCCTGAACCAATTGCTCCATAAAGCTATCATTTATTCCATCCAGGAATGTTATCTCTCTAGCGTGACCCGATGATACATTTACCCAGTCAATAGTGGGGTAATTGAAGTCTCCCATCATTACCGCACTACCAATTTGGTTAGCTTCCCTAATTTCTCTTAGCATTTCACTGTCCGTCTCACCATCTTGACCAGGTGGATGGTAGTATACCCCTATCACTATAGTCTTCCCCGACACACAAGGGATTTCTACCCATAAAGATTCAATTTTGTATTTAGTCTCATGCAGGATGTTTATTCTGTTGGACTCTATACCATCCCGGACATAAAGCGCCACACCTCCTCCCGAGTGCTCCTCTCTGTCATTGCGATATAATTTGTACCCCGGTATAGCACTGTCCCATTGGTTATCCTCTTTCCACCATGTCTCTGAGATGCCAATTAAGTCTATGTCATCATTCACTCCTATACATTCTAATTCTCCCATCTTACTTCTTAGACTTCTGGCATTAGCATACAAACATTTCAAAGTTTGTTTTTTGTTTGTATTTTCATTCTGCTTTTTAATTGATAGGGATAAGTTAGAACTTTTGAGCTCAGGTGAGTTTTTAGTTACAGGCACTTGGACTACTTTTCTAATTATTGGAACCTCACTGTCGGGATGCCCTAATTCTAATGCATCATTAGTATCCTTTAAAGATACCTCTCTCCGAACCATGCGCTGCTGAGCGACTGTCGGCTTTCCCCTTTGTTCTAGTTTAAAAGCTGCTCTATCTCCTTTTTAAAGGTTAGCGCCAGCAGTCTGGTTCCACCCTGGTTAAGGTGGAGCCCATCCCTTCGGAAGAGACTCCCCCTTCCCCAAAAGGTTTCCCAATTCCTAACAAAACTGCACCTTTCAGTTTTTTCTATTTTCCTCATTTTATCAAAGTTTCCCTTTTGAAAATTTAGTGTTAGAGCTGCAGATTTACTTATTGACCCCCGTCCAGTTATTAGTTTAAATTTGATCATGTTATGATCACTGTTGCCAAGTGGCCCCACTACTGTTACCCTCTGTCACCAAATCCTGCGTTCCACTAAGAATTAAATCTAAAATAGCTCCCTCTCTTGTTGGTTCCTGAACCAATTGCTCCATGGAGCAATCATTTAATACATCCAGGAACTTTATCTCTAGCAAGTCCTGATGTTACATTTACCCAGTCATTACTGGGGTAATTGAAATCTCCCATTACTATTGCACTGCCAAATTGGTTAGCTTCTCTGATTTCTCTTAGCATTTCATCATCTGTCTGACCATTTTGTCCAGGTGGATGGTAGTATACTCCTATCACTATACTCTTGCCGAACACACATTTATTTTTATTTATTTATTTAAAATCTTTTCTATACCGTCATTAAGTTATATACTGTCATAACGGTTTACATACAGGCACATAAATTAAAGTTGGTAAATGTGTCGGGTAGTACAATCTAGCAAGTGCCATTAAGGTTCGGTTACATCATTTCATAATAAATATTATTTGATGAGTGTGATAAGTCTTGTCCTTTTATACATGTATCATACTTTATTTACAAGTATAATTCTCATGCTCTGTGTATTTCTATTATGTTAGCCGTGAGTTAAAATAATAAACTAATAAAAACGCATGTGTTGGAAAAAAAAGTGCTGTGTGCTGATGTTCTTCTGACGATTTTTTATACTTTCAATTCTCCGTTTTCAAATATATATATATATATATATATATCTTTTACTTATTTATTTATTGAAAGTGTTTTGTATACCATCTTTCGGTTGTGCCATCAGAACGGTTTACAGAAAACAATAAGTATTTGTAAAACTAGCGTTACATTGTCTTATCATGAAATCGTCGTCATAGTATACATATGGGGCTGGATTTTAAAAGGGTTACGCATTTAAGTTAAGCGCGTAACCCTTAAAAAAAACCCCTGCGCACTGAGCCTATTTTGCATAGGCTCGGCGGCGTGCGCAAGCCCCGGGATGCGTGTAAGTCTTGGGGCTTTGCTAGGGGGCGTGTCGGGGGGCGTGTCAGGGGGCAGCGCGACATTCGGGGTGTTCCAGGGGGCATTCCGGGGGTGTGGTGCCGGCCTGGGGGCATTCTGGGGGGCGTGACCAAGGCCTCCGGCTCAGCCCCTGGGTTGGGTGATGGCGCGGCAGTGGGCCAACGGCTCGTGTGTTACGCCTGCTTCGAGCAGGCGTAACTTGTGCGATAAAGGTAGGGGGGGTTTAGATAGGGCCGGGGGGATGGATTAGGTAGAGGAAGGGAGGGGAAGGTGCGGGGGGGGTGGAAGGAAAGTTCCCTCCGAGGCCGCTCTGAATTTGGAGCGGGCTCGGAGGGAACGGGCAGCGCACGCAGGGCTCGGCGCGTGCAAGGGGTGCACAAATGTGCACCCCTTGCACGCGCCGACCCCGGATTTTATAAGATATGCGCAGCTACGTGCGTATCTTATAAAATCCGGTGTAGTTTTGTTCGCGCCTAGTGCACGAACAAAAGTACGCACACACGCTGTTTTTTAAAGTTGTCTGAGTTCATTACAAATAACAGTTCTTACTTGTACGGCTCATTATATGCAGCTAGGTTATTGCAGTTCTTACTTGTACGGCATATTACATACAGTTAAGTTAATTGTAGGGGATTAACATTATATACAGCTAAGGTAATTGCAGGTGATTAACAATATTAACAATATATATTAAAAAATTAAAAAATTATTATAAGGATTAATAAATATAATCTGAGGTCGGTAGGGTGATCCATTTTTAAGAGTTCTTTGGTAGAACTGTGGCTGTGGCTTTCTTCCTGTTGTTGGGTTGCGTGTGTGCTTGATAGGCTGCTTGGTTGAGAGAATTTGAGTAGGCTCTGGTGAAAAGCCAGGTTTTCAACTCTTTTTTGAACGTTTTAACACATGGTTGAGTTCTTATTTCAATTGGTAGTGAGTTCCATAGTATGGGGCTGGCAATGGATATTGCTCTCTCTCGTGTTGTGTTTAGTCGACTGATTCTAGCATTAGGGATTTTGAGGAGGCTTTTATTCTTTGATTGTAGGTTTCGTTTTGGAGTGTGAATTTTGATGGATTTGCTTAGCCAATTGCTTTGTTGTCCTAGGATTATTTTATGCAGGATTGTTAATACTTTGTATTCTATTCGGTCTTTTATTGGGAGCCAGTGTAATGCGATTAGTATTGGCGTGATGTGTTTGTGTCTCTTTCTTCCTGTCAGAATTCTTGCGGCTGCGTTCTGTAGGATCTGTAGCAGACGGATTGTGGTGAAAGGTAGTCCAAGAAGTAGGGCATTGCAGAAGTCTAGGTTGGAGAATATGAGTAGTTGGAGGACTGTTCTGAAATCATCTTGTGTGAGGAAAGGTTTAAGACGTCTGAGTGTCAGTAGTTTTTGATATTCTTCCTTTATTTTGTTGGTTATGTGGCTTTTGAAAGATAGTTCTTTGTCAATGGTGATTCCCAGATTTCGCGTATGGGTGACAGGTGAGATTACCGTTTTGGGGTTTTCAGTTAAGAGTGGCTTCGTGAGGGCGAATATGTTTTTTCTGTCTAGGATGATTAATTCAGTTTTATCCATGTTTATTATGAGTTTCAGTTCATTTAGTTGCTTTTTTTATTTCAGAAAGATAGATAGCTGTTCTCTCGTAAGTATCTTCTAAAGTATTCTGTATAGGGACCAGTATTTGTATATCAATAGCGTATATGAAATGTGTTAGACCGAGGCGTTCTAGTGTATAGCATATTGGTAGAAGGTATATGTTGAAGAGAGTAGCTGATAGTGCGGATCCTTGTGTAACACCTGTGTTTAGGTTTACTTTATTCGATGGGTGGTTGTTGTTGTTGTACATTACATTGAAGTTTCTATGTGTTAGGTAGGAGGAGAACCATTTTAGAGTTTTACCCGTGATTCCTATTTCTGCTAGCATGTCAATTAGGATGGAGTGGTTGACAGTGTCGAAAGCAGCTGATAGATCCAGGAGGATTAGGAGGTAGCTTTGTCCTTTGTCAAATCCTTTGAGCACTGTGTCATTTAGCGAGAGCAGGAGAGATTCTGTGCTTAGGTTTTTCCTGAAACTGAATTGAGAGGGGTGAAGAATGTTGTTTGTTTCGAGGTAGTCAGAGAGTTGGGAATGGACGATTTTTTTCTAAGATTTTTGCTATGAACAGTAGGTTTGATATAGGTCGGTAGTTTTTAATGTTCCCTTGGTCTAGGTTGTTCTTTTTTATTAATGGTTTAATGGTTGCTGATTTCAAGCATTCAGGGTAGCTCCCTCCGAAGGGAGGGAAAGGTATATATATATTTCTACCCATATAGATTCTACTGAGCATTTAGTCTCTTGTATGATCTTTATCCTGTTGGACTCTATACCCTCCCGGACATAAAGTGCCACACCCCCACCAAGTTGATCCTTCCTATCATTGCGATATAATTTGTACCCTGATATAGCACTGTCCCATTGGTTATCCTCCTTCCTCCAGGTCTCTGTGATGCCAATTATGTCAATCTCATCATTTGCTGCTGTACACTCTAACTCTCCCATTTCACCTGGACTGAGTAGCAGAGGTGCTCTGGGTTGGGGGGCGGAGCTGGGACGGGGATTGGACTGAAACACAAACTTTGTAAAATTCGACTGTATGCCTGTAAATTTTCAGGAAACCTTTGTGTGCGCCAAACAGCAGATATAACTTGTGCGGCGTAGGTTTGGTAGGAACATTTTCAAAAAGAGGACTCGGCCCCTGCATCCACTTTTTTTTATTGGCATAAGTTATGTGTGTATTTGTAATATAAGTTATGCAGAAGACCCTCATGATGTATTGAGACCGCTGCTAAGTACATAGCAAGTGACATGGGGATGGGTGAGAAACTGATTGAGACATGCACAAATTATGTCACAAAAGCTCAATTCTTTCACGTAACAGTGGAAGGACACAGAAAAAGAGTCATGCTGCCTTTGATGAGGCAATGATAGTGTATGTGGTGTCAAGGCAATGATAGTGAGATTCTCAGGTCATAAACCTGTACCTGTGGGGGTGTGTAGAGATAGATAAGGCACAGACATGTATGTATAGAGAGATATGGATGGTGAGAATTACAGCTATGTCCAGCAGAGGGCACAGAGGACCAGGTTTTTCATTTTGGAAACAAACGTGGTAGCTTTATGCAACTGGGCCCAGAGCACGCAGGGAAAAGAAGTTTGGAGATGTTGTCAGTATAAATAGTAGCTCTGCTTTGCTGCATGAGCAGTCAGCTCTGTAGAAGGAAGGAAGGATTCGTTTTTCACTTTTCAGTCCTGTCATCTTCAGTGGGTCACTCGGAAAAAAAAAAAAAAAGACAGTTACAAATCTTAGGGGGAGGGCATGGGTTTGAGGCTGGGTGCAGTAACTTTGACTGGCCTCGTGATTCACGCATCTACCGATGGAATAAGCCACAGTCAGTTCCAAGAACTTTACCAACCTTGGACGTAAGAATCAACCCCACACAAATGGCTTAAAATCAACATGTGCTCAAACAGTAATTGCCCATGGATTGCGTTCGGATGATAACACCTCTCTCTTCTTTAATTATGCATTGATAGAGCACTGGGCGCTAGGGTTGCCAACTGGCTCCAGATTTTCAGGACAGGCTGATGCAGTCCTGGATTTACCCCATTGCATGCTGGGACTTATTCTGCTATATCTATTGCATTCCCTAAGAAAAACAAGACTCTCAGTACCTGCATGCAGGGGAGGGAAACAGGGACTGGATCAACCTGTCCTGAAAACCTGGAGCCAATTGGCAACCCTACTGGGTGCCCATAGACCTTTCAGCACATTGGAGACTGGGACTGGTCCTTCACAGCGGTGGCGTGCAGGCCTGAGGAGCTGCTGTCAGACACTAAGATCAGACGTCAGCTCTGTAAAGGCCTTATTCCAGATCCCACTGCAGGCTCACTGAGCTACAGAAATATACGCAAAATGATTTCTAAGCAGAAAACTGAGCAGAAACGAGTTACGGATCACAAAGCCTCATTTTGGTGACCTTGGGGCTCCAGCTTTAAATTTCATTCTACTCCAGCCAGCTACATTTGATCTTATCTGTCTGTGGGTGTAAAAAAAACAAAACTTTTTAGCAACATAGAAAGTCAGTCTGTTTATCAGTTAACTAGCAAGAGACAGAATGAGCAAACGATAGAAGGTCAGTCACAGAAACATGACATTTTATTTCAATAAATAAACTTTTCATTCTCAGGCATCTCCCACGTTCGCAAGCTACGGACACCTCTCCCCTCACACACTTCCACTGAAAAGGATCCCCTTGTGTGCTCAGTTTATGCCGTCTATGACTGGCGTTTTGTATAAAGAGATGATAAATGATCTGCCAGCGTTGCTGTTACAGGCCGTTTGATTTGACTGCGGCTGTTAGGCTGTCCTTGTTGGCTTCATTAGCACTGAGAAGGGCTGCGGGGCTGGTGACAGCTTTATTGGCCTTCACGGTGATCCCCGGGGAGGAAGAACCACCTTCTGCAGCTGGGACACGGGTGCTGGTCTGAAAAAGGAAAGCATGGAAGTGGCTCTGAAGGGAGCTTCATCCTTCTCTCTCGCTTGCTTGGAAGGAAGAAAGCCGGTGAATAATGACGACTGCTACCCACCATAACCCTTGACAGACAGATCTGCCCTGAGAGACTCTCAGCAGGGGAGGAGAAAATACACCGTGGGATCCCCACATATTTGAACGAGACACGTTTTTGTAAGCATTTATAAATCACTAACCTGCCAATCAGAGAACAGGGACCTTGTGACTCACTGCCGCTCACACCTGCTGATTCACTGAGAACAATGCAATCGCATTCATAATCACTGGAGAGCAGCCTGCAAATTATTTATAACCGGATTTGGCGCAAGCCTGAACCGGGCTGTCAGTCTTCTACCCTTCACTCACACGTACGCGAACAGACAGCAATTAAAGAGCCCTTTGCTAGCAGCCCCTTTTCATTAGTAATTGCCAGTATGGCCCCGGTGTCCCATTCTATCTTCGTTTTCTGCCAGAGATGTGCCCACTGCCTGACCACTGCCTGACCACTGCAAACGACAGACATCATTTGCATGGACTTGAACCAGGGCTCCGCACCCAGCCCTGCAGCTGTACCAGCGCTATATACGCAACATGATGTAACCCTCGCTTGGCGGTCGCCTTAGAGGACAGGGGTCGGCTTTCCAGATATCTCTCTCCCCCTCTCACGCTGCCCAATAGCGCCCTGGGGACAGGATCTTTTCCTGGCTTCCAATCACGGTTCCCCACTCTTCTTTTTACCTGTGCAATGGGCCACGGAAGACCCCCCTCACCCTCCAGAGCTTGGTAAAGTTTCCCAGGTGGACAGGGGTGGAAAAAAAAAAATCCCCTTCCAAGTTACTGGGGGAAAAATTAAAATGTCTTAGGCTTTGCACCGTCTCCCAAATGGTGCTTCTTATCCCCAGGGTGAAAACTCTGATGGGAGGTCCTCGGAATGTGACATTAGGTCTTATTCACAGTTCTCCTCGTCAAATGAGACAAGGTCCAGGTAACAGGGAACACAGCAGCTCTCTCAGATATCCCTTCTTCACAGTAGGAAGGCTGGCAACAACTTCCCCCCCACCTACTCAAGGCAAAACTCTTCACGAAAAATGGGAAAATATGGAATTCTCCTGCAGGGAGCCGCCCCTGATCCAGCCCACTGCATGTTGGATGAAGAGCAGCAGAATCATCCCTACCTTCCTGATTTAACCTAGCTACCGGACTCCCCAAAATCCTCCAGGCAGGGGTACCAGGGATCTCACAGGAGGAAACCTCTAAAGGAAAAATCCAAAAATCCACCCATAAACTGCTGGAAAGCGTATTGGTCCCTTCCTACCTCAGAAATTAGTCCAGTTCCAAGAGATGAGGAACAAACCACAACCAAGGAAAACCTCCTCCTCCTTCCTCAACTCGTTAACTCAAAAGCCTGTGCTTGTGCTATGCTGCCAGCTGCTCCAAAACGGTGCCCCCTCCCATCCCAGCTCATAAAGGAATTGAAGCTAGGGCCATTTCCTAACGATTCCCAAAGGGTCGTTACATTATAGAGGGTAAGAAGAGCTACAAGAGCATGTTGCATTGGCGATACAGGACCACAGGACTTTTCCTCTTACTGTAAAATACAAGGAGGGAGCTGAATGACGGCCTGCCAGCCAGACAAGCTCTCGCAACCATTTGGAGGCCAGGGACCGGTTAGCTGCCCTCCTAAATTGATGAGGACTGGTTGGCTGGAGAGCGGGGCAGGAGGGTATGGGAGGCGGCAGGTGCTTCCTGTGGAGAGAGAGAGAGGATCCCCGTGTACTTCAGGAATCTTTTCTGTCAATTCGGCTGCATTGGTGGCAAAGAGGCCTTCAAAGTTAGCAATTCTTGAGTTTAGTCGGCCACCATTTTTTTTTTTTTAATTAAATGCTTGGACCCTCCCTCAAAGCAAAAAAGTGCCTTGGTTCAAAAACTGACTTTGTCAGCTGAGGCTTTGGCTTCTGTTTAACTCCGCTGGCCGGCTTCTTTGTTCTGAGCAGTCGCCACTGATCTGTGGACCAGCAGAAAAAATGCCACAGCCCTTCCATAAACCAGCAGTTGAGAAACATTGGTCTAGTCTTTATTAATGTATTTATTGTTGTTTTTGCTATTATTGATGTATTTTAGGTTATGATTTTTTTTATTGCATTTTTGTATTGTATTTTAATATTGTATTTAAATAACGTATTTTTGTAAACCCCTCTGGGTTAAATTTTGAGGAGGACGGTATATAAATGTGACATGACATAACAAGGAATCCAACCTATTCCTTCACTTCTGTCCTTCCTTAGGAATGCACAGAAAATGATTTTTAAGAATAATTTTTGAGGACCCCATGTAAATATGGCCACCATGCCGCTGCTTCTGCACCATGGACGTGAGTCTATCTAGAAAAACCAAGCAAAGAGGTGACAAGATATGGCTAGGCAGAAACTATGAAGGAAGCAGGCCATCGCTAGGTCCTGGAGGGACAGGCCTGGAAAAGGAAAATACTACATTAATTGAAGATGTTTCCAAACATGCAGAGAAGAAATAAATGAAGATCAGGGAACGGGTTTTAGCAACATTTCAGGGTATCGTCTGCTGCTGTAATAATAATTACATTAGTCAGTGTGTGGTATGATTTCTGACAGCTCCAGTGCCATCGGGGTTAAACCGCTATACAAAACTACCTGCCAATAACGAGCAGTCAGCTAGGAAGACCATCTGTTGGATATGCCAAATTATTTACCAACTTAGCTATACTTTATGGGCCCAAACTAGACAGGAATTTCTAGCCATATACAGTATATCAATTCAATCTAGGGTCTAGCATTCTTGATGGTCCCCTTCTCAACCCAGGTTTTGACCCTTTACTGTATATATAACCTGGTCTATAACCTGGTAGTATCCTTGACCTACTGGTGTTCTGTAGTAATAGGTTTCACTGCATTGTTATAAAGATACAGGCTATACTGGGAAAAAAATGCTTGGTGATGGCCAAGGAAGCAAATAGAAGGCTAGGACTTATTAGGAAAGGAATGGAGAATAAAACAGAGAATATCATAATGCCTCTGTCTTGCTCCATGGTGCGACCTCATCTTGAGTATTATGTGCAATTCTGGTCACCACATCTCAAAAAAGATATAGCAGAATTAGAAAAAGTACAGAGAAGGGTGACCAAGATGATAAAGGGGATGGAATGATTCCCCTATGAGGAAAGGCTAAAGAGGTTAGGGCTCTTCAGCTTGCAGAAGAGATGGCTGAAGGGAGATATGATAGAGGTCTATAAAGCAACGAGTGAAGCAGGACAAGTAATCATTAATCAGTTGTTTACTCTTTCAAAAAGTACAAAAACTAGGAGACATTCAATGAAGGTTTAGGTGATACATTTAAGACAAATAGAAAAAAATATTTTTTTACTCAACACATAATTAAGCTCTAGAATTCGTTTCCAGAGGATGTGGTAAAAGATGTTAGTGTAGCTGGTTTTAAAAAAAGATTTGGACAAGTTCCTGGAGGAAAAGACCATAAACCATTATTAAGGTGGACTTGGGAAAATCCACTGCTTATCCCTGGGATAAGTCTGAAGTTAGCAAGTAGCACATTTAAGACTAATTGGAGAAAATTCTTTTTCACTCAACGCACAATAAAGCTCTGGAATTTGTTGCCAGAGGATGTGGTTAGTGCAGTTAGTGTAGCTGGGTTAAAAAACGGTTTGGATAAGTTCTTGGAGGAGAAGTCCATCAAGTTTACTTAGGGAATAGCCTCTGCTATTAATTGCATCAGTAGCATGGGATCTTCTTAGT
The DNA here is from genome assembly GCF_901001135.1 of Rhinatrema bivittatum. Lineage (NCBI taxonomy): Eukaryota > Metazoa > Chordata > Amphibia > Gymnophiona > Rhinatrematidae > Rhinatrema > Rhinatrema bivittatum. The sequence continues at coordinate 16,366,517 of NC_042618.1, forward strand.
GTTTGGATAATTGCCAGGTTCTTGTGGCCTGGTTTGGCCTCTGTTGGAAACAGGATGCTGGGCTTGATGGACCCTTGGTCTGACCCAGCATGGCAATTTCTTATGTTCTAAGCAACATGAAATCTATCAACATTTTGAGATTCTGCCAAATTTGTGACCTGGATTGGCCCCTGCTGGAAACAGGATACTGGGCTTGATGGACCTTTGGTCTGACTCAATATGGCAAGTCTTGTGTTTTTGCAATTCTAAAATCCACTGTGCTGACATTTTCAGTTCTATGTTACACACATACCTATGGTTCCTATTGATTTTACTGTAACAGACAAAATTTGATCTAAATGAGAAGTGTTCTGAAGCTTCCTAAGCTTAAAAAGTCAGTGATTTGGGAAGGAAAACACTGACAGTGATCGAGGAAGAAGAATATCAGGACCCCACCATTTCTACTACTGGCACCAGAAGCCGCCATCTCCTCCCCAGTACATGCAGTAGAGTTCAAGAAATCTTTTGCTTATGTAACACAAAGATACAAAGAGAGGACGCTTTAGATCTTCGCATTTTCACTACACAATCATTCATTTTATTATGAGATTGTCTACTACAGTTCAGTCCCCTTCGTCAGATGTGATCCATGTGGTCTCCTAAGTTCACATTCATCATCATCTTTGGATAATTCTTATGCCAGTCCAATAAAGGGGATCACAGCCTACCAGGACCTTTAGGAGCAACATGACGACTTGCATTCTGAATTACCTTATTAGACAGTAAAAGGCAAAAAAACCCAACCCATTTTTCAAAAAATGCCCATTGTACATTGTGTACTCTGAAGTTTCCTCATAAAAAAAAAAGCAGTAGGACACGGAGAGGTGGCACTTTTCTCGTGATCTGTGATGAACCCAGGTGCTAAAAGCATTAGTAGAGATACAGATGTATAAGAAAGGAAATCTCAGAGTACCCAGAAGGCTTGGCACGTCTCAGAACACGGCTGGATTGTTCTGACTGGTAAAACCATCCCGCAATGAAGAATACAACTGGGAAAAGGGTGATGAATCAAGATTTATGGTGGTGTATTTTTTTGTATTGGAGACCATGACATCCATGCTGGAATTTGAAAATCCCACCGTTTGACCACTCATGATATTTCCACACAAAAATTTATCTGGCTGAAAAGTTATCCAGTTCTGTCGGGAGTGGTCCGGGGACATTTTGGAATGAAGCAGTGTTAACCAGCTAAGGGCTTTATTCACTAAAGCGTTTCTCCCATTCTGTGTCTATGGGAAAAGTCTTTGATGAATCAAGCCCGAAGTTATCCAGAATACACTGATTTTCAGTGTCATCTGACTAATGTGGCCAAATAACTCTGGGACTGCCAGAGAGTAGTCCTAAAGGTAGCCTTATCCGGCTTATCCGGCTAACTTTTAGATAGTTGGATACATTCTGCGGTGTATCTGTGCCACTGAATACCTTGGCTACGTTATCCCGTTAAATTTATCCAACTAACTTTGCCAGCTGCCCAGAGGCTGAAAATGGACATTCATGTTCTGCTGATCAAACTATAAAAAGCTGACATCATATAGATAAATAGATATAAATATAGGGGCGGATTTTAAAAGAGTTGCGCGCCCCCCTGCACGTGCCGAGCCTATTTTGCATTGGCTCGGCAGCAGGCGCAAGCCCCAGGATGCGCATATGTCCTGGGGTGCGCAAAAATGGGCGGGGAGTGGGCATGGCTGGGAGCGTGGCCGAGTGCCCTGACACAGCGGCCTGTGCTGGGGCCTGCCACGCCGGCGGACAGCCGGTGCGTGCAAGTTACGCCTACCAGAGGCGTAACTCAACAAAATAAGGTGGGGGGGGATTTAGATAGGGCTGGGGGGTGGGTTTGATAGGGGAAGGGAGGGAAAGGTGGTGGTGGGGGGAACAAAAAAAAAAGTTCCCTCCAAGGCCGCTCCGATTTCGGAGCGGCCTTGGAGGGAATGGGGAAAGCCATCGGGGCTCCCCTAGGGCTCGGCGCGTGCAAGGGGGTGCACATGAGTGCACCTCCTTGCACGGGCCGACCCTGGATTTTATAACATGCGTGCGGCAGCGCGCGCATGTTATAAAATCGGGTGTACATTTGTGCGCGCCGGGTAGTGTGCACAAATGTACCCCCCCCCCCACGTGTAATTTTTAAAATCTGCCCCATACTGTATATATGTAAAATTTAAATCGGGAACGTAAATACCTGCAACACACATATTCATACTATTCTCAAAATTAAATTCATTTTGGAAACAAAAGTCCAAACTTGACAACACACCAAGTGCTATAAATATGCAAATGTTAACTTCACATCTGATTAGTTAAAGCTCACACTGTGAGCAGTGCTAGCTGCTGTGAAATGTGAGGACAGCCTGTGAGAGCTGCTAATTTGTATTAAGAACTGTTGTAATGGCTGTGGAGAAGAACCACTGCAATGTAGTAATCAGAGCTCTCTGGGTGGTGCTCTTGCAATGTGTGCTATTTTCATCCATAAAATAAGACATCTTATGAACCCCACTATCTGTGTCTACCCGCCGCTCTTTGGCTTTGCTATACTTACCTGCTTGGTCAGGGTGAAGGAAGATCAGAAGTTCAACAAGTCCAACCTTCCTTTGTTTACCCTAACAGGGTAAGTGAAAAACACACTACACACAGCTGTAGCCAGGGCAGAAAAACTGAAAAAATATTCCTTCCCGACTCCTAATTTGATGACTGTCTCAGGATTCCTGCATTAGCAATGTACCTCCATACCCACAAATACATTTTCCTCTTGGTTGCAAGCTTTTCTGCACTAGTGATGCTCCGTGACTCCAGGAAAGTTACTTTATATTCTGCATTCTTCGTTTTCCCATCTCTCGATGGGTAATAAATGTCAACTCTTTGGGGGAAGAGATTATATTAGTACCTTGACCAGCACAAATAATCTGATGATGTTTTATAAACAATCATGCAATTTGTCTTACCTACTCTGCAAGGGCGGTGAGTTCCAGTTCCCCAATATGCTTACCATGGCATTGCCTGGACCTTCAAGCAGTATCTGCCCAAGGACAAAGCACATCTTAAATTTTGAGAAACATGGCCCATGCATGTCAAACAAAAACTAATGCACATAGCTTCTGTAGGTGGGAGCATAAGTGCTGGTGAGAGCATGCATCCTGCAAAACCTCTTGAGTTTGGCTATTCACTATAGATAAAATGCAGCCATCAGTGATACTTCTGAGCATATCCGGTGAGATTGGTTCCAGACACAACCGGAGATATCAGGCCTGAATTTGCTGCTACCAGGCTCTCCATTCTTGTGCATTGGGGGTTCTTTCCCCAAACCCTATGCAACACTGTTACATTTAAGTGGTATCTCCCAATCACCCTAACTCCCTGGGAGTGCTCACAATAGACAGAAAGAATTGTTAGTAGACAGTTGAGAGCCAAGTTGTTGCTGGAGAAAGGTGTGGGGGAAGCGGTTAAACTCGAGAGAGAAAGAAAACTCCGACTATTCAAGTTTCTGGAAGGTCCGTGAAGCGGTTTGAAGGAATTTTAATTGTATTTGGCCATTATTTTGTTAATTATGTAAGTGCACATTCAGGGGCATTAGAAGGGGCGGGCAAGATGGGAGAGCACGTGGGGTGCCTGGCTTGTCCGGGGTGGGGCGACAGTACATCATACTGCTGCTGTCTCATGCTCCGGCCATGGCGGAGGTGGGGTTGGGGGTCCTTTCTAATGACACGGCTGCACCCTAGCAGATATCTGGGGTCCCACTTCAATACTGTGACTGAGGAATAACAGTCCGTAGCAGGAACTGCTCAGACCCATGAGGGAAGGATGGAGCTCCATCAGCAGCGCTCTCACAAGGCATTGTTGATCCTAAGGTTAGCCTTGTGTCATATCCCCCTGTCCCTTCTCTTCTCTAGGTCCTTAAGTCTCATCTCTAATTGTAGCTCTATCCATGTAGACTGACAGCTTCATGATAAACAACAGGGTGACAATAGATCTACTCCTAGGCTCTACAAACAGGCCAGGTTTTCAGGATATCCACAAGGAATATGCGTGAGAAAGATCTGCATGCGCTGCCTCCACTGGATGCAAATCTTTCTCAGGCGTGCTCGTTGCGGATATCCTGAAAACCTGGCCTGTCTGCGGCCCTCGAGGACTGGAGTTCGCCATCCCTGCTCTACAATCTAAGAAGCGTGGACAGAGGCAGCGCAAATGACTTTCTCAAAGCGAAGCACTGCGGAATGGAGATGGGCTTGATGCTTGAGCGTCTGTGTGTCTAGGTTACGCCACCAGTTACTGGTCTCCGATTCTCATTATTCAAAGACTATTCCATTTCTGGTCTGCACCATGCTTTTCCTGCGGAGGGGGGGGGCAAGGGAGAAAGAAAGAAAAGGTAGCATTGTTTCCTTACGCACTGTCTTACCTGTGAGCTTGTAACACTGCTGCACTCACAGAAGAAAACCGCAAAAAGGAGATTCATGACTTCTGTCTTACCAGGGTCATGAGTAATAATAGCATCATCGTAATAGCCATGAACCACGAGTCAGCCCTTACTCAATAAAACCACAACCTTCTCTTGTCCCTCTTTGCTACCTACTGTCCTTTCTGCCTTTATACATTAGAATCAATACAGTCGCAGCAGGGAATATTACCAGAGCTGTGACTGCAGCTTCGCAGATCATAATCCATAGGGAGGCTGGGGGCACAGATTAATTTACTCTAAGTTAAGACTTTGAAGCTGGGAGCATCACCGGGCTTTTGAACTGTAAGCCTTGATTACTTGATTAAAGTGGGTCCAAAGCTTCACCAGCCAATAGATTTTGCTTAAAATAGAGCTGATATGATAAATTTAGCTTGAAAAGTAGGGTTCATACAGAAGGAACTTCAACCAGATGCATAGTGGCTTGCTTGAAAGCGAATCGGCGGCATTGTTAGGTACTTAGAAGACTGGAGGCGCAGGCCCGTCTGCCCCTGAGATCTTGATAATTAAATTCAACAATCACGATTAGCCTCCCCCACCCCTGAGAACAATCCTGTAAAAAACACAGGACACTAGTGTTACTGAGATCCTGCTGGCCTTATGGGCACAATTTAAGAAACAAGTACTAACCACACTAGAAGAGCCAAAGGGGCAATGGGACACATTGAACTGGCTGATTCTTACCAGACCGGTGAGGTGCTGGCAGTTTCTTATCAAGGGACTCTCACCAGCTCTCTTCCACTTGGAGGGGCTCTGCTCATTTTCACAAACATATTTAGCCCTCCATCACGCCTCTTCATTTAACGATAAATCTGACTTAGACTATACAATAATTTAACAATGAAAATTACATTCCAGTCATGGGATTCTAGGCAGATTCTGAAACCTTTTACTGGCTTGGCATATTGAGTGGGGAGACATCCACACCAGAGCTATTCTTTAAATGGGATGATTCTGAGGACTGGGCTTCAAGCCAATATAAAGCCACATTTTTAAAAGGGATGCGGGGGGTGATCTGGGAAACTACAGATTGGTAAGTATGATATTGGTGCTGGACAAAATGGTGGAAACTATGATTAAGAACAAAATCACCGAACGTATGGCTAGACAAGCATTAATGAGGAAGAGCTAACATGGATTTAGCAAAGAGATGTCATGCTTTACCCAGCTATTGTATTAGAATTTTTTTGAAGGTGTAAATAAACATGCAGATGGAGGACAGCAGGCCAATATAATATACCTAGGTTTTCAGAAGGCATTTGACAAAGTCCCTGATGAGAGACTGCTGAGGAAATGACAATACCATAGAATAGGACACGAAACTGGACTGTGGAGTGGAAACTGGTAAACGAAACAGAAAGCAGGACTAAATAGTCAGTCTTCCAAAATGAAAGAAGTAAGTAGTGGAGTGTCCCAAGGATCTGTGTTGGGACAAGTGTTGTTTAGCATATTCATTAACGACCTGGAAAAGGCAGTAAAGAGCAAATTGGTCAAATTTGCAAATGAGACAAAGTTATTTTAAAATTGTCAAAATGCCAGCCCACTGAGAGGAACTCAAGGAGGACTTTTGTGAGACTGGGAGCTGGGCATCTAAACGGCAGATGAAATTTAATCGAAATACACATAGGGACAACATTTCAAGCTACTGGTGCACATGGATGGGCCCCATACTAGGATGGATCTTGGAGTCACTGTGGGCAATACTTTGAAATACTTAGCCCAGTATGCTGCAGCGACCAAAATAAGCAAATAGAATTTTATGATTTATTCAGAAAGGAACAGACAGAACAAAACAGAGAATATCATAATGTCGCTGTATCAGTCCATGGTGCAATTGCGGCTTGAGTATCATGTGCAGTGCTGGTCGCCACCTCTCAAAAAAACATACAGCAGAACTAGAAAAGGCGCAGAGGAAGGCAACAAAAAAGATTAAGAAGATACAAAGGCTCCCTGATGAAACAGGTCAGGGCTCTTCAGCTTGTAGAAGAGAGGGCTTAGAGGACATTTGGTAGAAGTGTGTAAAATTAGGAGTGGTGTGACACAAGATGATCAGGATAGTACATAAGAACATAATAAGTTGCTATATTGGGTCAGACCAAGGGTTCATCAAGTCCAGTATCCTGTATCCAACAGTGGCCAATCCAAGTCACAAGTACCTGGCAAGTACCCAAACAATAAATAGATCTCAAACTTCTATTGCTTATCAATTAATAGTTTATGGATTTTTCCTCTAGGAACTTATCCAACCTTTTATAAAGGCAGTTACACTAACCATATCCTCTGGTAATGAATTCCAGAGCTTAACTATGTGCTGAGTGAAAAATAATTTTCTTTGATTTGTTTTAAATGAGCTACTTGCTAACTTAATTAATAGCAGATAATGGACTTCTCCTCCAAGAACTTATCCAATCCTTTTTTAAACACAGCTACACTAACTGCACTAACCACATCCCCTGGCAACAAATTCAAGAGTTTAATTGTGTGTTGAGTAAAAAAGAACTTTCTCCGATTAGTTTTAAATGTGCCACATGCTAACTTCATGGAGTGCCCCCTAGTCCTTCTATTATCCAAAAGAGTAAATAACCGATTCACATTTACCCATTCTAGACCTCTCATGATTTTAAACACCTCTATCATATCCCCCCTCAGCCGTCTCTTCTCCAAGCTGAACAGTCCTAACCTCTTTAGTCTTTCCTCATAGGGGAGCTGTTCCATCCCCTTTATCATTTTACCCAAGGGAAGTCTTGCCTCATAAATCTATATTTTCATTCATAAGTCCATTACCACTATCTATAAAGCCATCCATAACCATGCTCCACTTAACCTTGAAATCCCATTCAGAAAACATACCTCCTCCAGACCCATTAGAGAAGCGTACAGAGATTCATTACATGTACTCAAAGCCAAAACTTCTCATCATATAACATTTAGAGACCGGGCTTTCTCCACAGCAGGGCCGGCTCTATGGAACTCCATCCCTCCAGATCTACGTCAAGAACCGTGCCTCCTAACTTTCAGAAAAAGGCTCAAAACATGGTTGTTTAAACAAGCCTTTCCAGACATCAGCTAAACCGCAAGTCAACGACATCCACAATCAGACGTTCCTAGAACTTTGTAAATAATTTCTCTCTATGTTAATTTTCCTATAGACTTTCCTCCTCCCAGTTCGAATCTCCCGTGTTTTATTGTAACTGCAGAGTTTTTTTCTTTTCACTTGCTACAATTTGTTAATATATTCTCTTATGTATTTTTTTCACTCCCTGTTAAATGTAAACCGGCATGATGAGATTTAATCTTGAATGCCGGTATAGAAAAGTGCTAAATAAATAAATAAAACATTTTGGTCGCCCTTCTGTTACCTTCTCCATCACAACTATATCTTTTTTGAGATGTGGCGACCAGAACTGTACACAGTATTCATGGAACCGCAAACCTGGCTTTCAGGTTTGCAGTACCATCCCATCCCATCATTAGCAGATCAGGATTCACAGAGAAGGATTTCCTGGGGGAAGATAGCGGATTAAAAGTGAGGACACCTGACCAGTTTCTGATTGAGCTTCTACCTCATTTAATGAAATGGCCTTAAATGGATTTCTTTTACAGATCTCACGAGGTAGATGGGAATGCTAAAGTAGAACGTGTGGGTGTGAATCATGAGCTCCAAAACATTTTTACTTTACTTTTGGTTCAGCAGTTTCCTTCTGTTCTTTTGGACTTCGAGTTCAATCAAAGCCTGCCTCTACTGGGGCTACCTTGCCAGCTTTTAGCCACGGCATCCGATAGTCCGCCTGCACTGTTAGAAGTTCCCCTGATGCACATGTTTAAATACATCGAAACGCAGTCTGCACTGGGTTACTTCGATCGATTGTTATAACCAAGCAGGGCATATTCTTTGGGAAGACATTCTTGAACTTGATACGAACACACGGGATATGTGGCAAGATACTCTTTTGAGGTAAGTACATTAAAAATGATGATTTTATGTGCATATTAAAAAGTATTAAAAAAATTGAAGGAGAGCGTGGAGTACGTCTGGACATTATGGGACTGACCAGTGATTATAACACAGTGTGAGAATCGAAGCAATAACGGTGTCATCACACAGTTACAAGACCATAATTATACACCTCGGTTGATGCATGCAGTGATATTAAGTTATTGAGTATGCAGTGTTGGTGAAAAACCTTTGCTGTAGGAAACATCCATAAAACATTATTAGCTTAGGGAACACCATCGCTTATGCCTGGGAGAGATTAACAGGAAATAGATCTGCTTTTTGGGATCTTCCGGATACTTGTGACCCAGGCTGGCCGCTGTCAGAGATAGGATGCTAGGCTCGATGGACTTTGGTCTGAACCAGCATAGTATTTCTCATGTCCTTAGCCTTTTCAATGAACATAGATAAATAACTTGGCTTTTTCGGCAAGCCTTTTTGAATTGATGAATAATAGACTTAGTTTTTGGGTACTTGCCAGGTTCTTATGGCCTGGATTGGCCACTGTTGGAAACAGGATGCTGGGCTTGATGGACCCTTGGTCTGACCCAGTATGGCATTTTCTTATGTTCTTATGTTCTAATGATTTTATGGATGTATTTTTTTGCTATTTATTCCTACCTTGATTTTACTTTTTGACTGATTTTATTTAATCCAGGCACTAAGGATTATGTAAAATAATTTTACTCTATAATATTTAATTAGTTTTAGGACTAAGGATTGTTTGAGAATTTTGTTTTTAGTTTTATGATTTGTATTTTTTTCTGACATTTCATCTTTCTCTTACTTTTATTGCCTATTTTACTGTTATGGAATTTCATTAACTGTTTTTAATGTCTTTACCTTTGATTTATTGCTATAGAAACTAATGTGTTGACTTAATTTTATTGTGTTTTATGGAAAGGCAATTAATCAAATCCTTATAAACAAACAGGTAGAAGGTCTGCTAACAATATCCAAAAATATCTAAAAATACCTTTCTGCCTTAAATTCCTTCTTTCAACTACATGATCTTCTTTATGCTAAACCAGTTCCACCTCTATAAAAAGCAAGTCATTTGCCCAATTTAATTAAAAGCAAAATTCCAAGTGAGGACATTTTGTTAATTGAGGAAAATACAAGCTGGTGATATTATTAGGTTGTTGCATTTAAATTAATCTCCAAGGATAAATCTGTTTTTGATAATTCCAGAGTTGCTAGAAACAGACATAAAAAGCTTTGGAAAACATCCTTTGCTGAAAGGAGTAGCAGAAAGGCTGGGCCCAGTGCATGGCTTTCCTCCTGCTGACCACCCTGGATTCTTACGAGCAAAATGTGGAGGGCCAGTGAAAGTATGACCTGGGGGCAGCTCAGGCCAGTCGGGGTAGCCAGATGGAGTGGCAGTTACATTCCTAAAAGAGATGGTAATCCTGCGTCTGGGCTTCAAAGAAATCATTGGAGTAACCTCCATGGAGTGGCGCTTACGACCCTAACAGTAGTTGTATGGGTTGCACTGGGGCTTCCAAGAAGGCACCGAGGTAACTTGCATGGAGTGACCTTGATTAAAACTTAAAATTCAGTGCGCATGGGAAGGCTGGATATTGTGGACGATGGCTTCACAATGGAACTAGAAAAGGTACACAGAAGGGTGAGAAAAATGATAAGGGGATGGAAAAGCTTCCTTATGGAGAAAGGCTAAACAGCTTCGGGCTCTTTAGCGTGGAAAAGAGACGACTGAGAGAGGATAGGACCGAGATTTATAAAATCGTGAGTGTGGTGGAACGAGTAAATAGCGAACAGATATTTTACCCTTTCAAACCACAATAAGACCAGGGGACACTCTATGAAACTGGCAATTGTAAAATAAATTGTAGGAAGTATTTGTGAGAGAGAGAGAGAGAGAAGCTCGCAAAAAAGTTTATTTATGCTACTGTATGAGGAGGCACTAGTATCTCGGGTTGGGGTGGGTTCTGGGGGGCAGTTTTACATGCACAGTCATACGTACGAACAGCACAGTTACCATCAGTGAAGATTAGGTTTGTTCCATGTTCTCTCTACCTAGCTTGATTGCAATCTACTCTTCTTTCACCTTTCATCCCTCCAAATCACATTAAACCTTCACTGAGGTAACTGTGCTGTTAGTACGTATAACTGCATGCAAAGTTGCCCCCAGAACCCACCACACCCCACAAACCTCACCCCGAGTTAGTAGTGCCCCCTCTTAGAGTAGCATAAATAGTAAAAAAATCAGTGGGCCTCCACAGAGGCTCTCGCTCTCTCTCCCCCCCCCTTCCCGAACTGGGATTTGCAATAAAACCCATTTCAACCATAACGCACAGCTATCGCAGGCATAACACCAAGAAAAAAGGTGCAGTTATTTCCAGCATTAAATCCCACGATAGTGTACGTTACGTTATCACACGCCCACGATAATGCCCTAAAGCATTTTGATGAATGAACCCCATAGTGAGGTTCAAAAGAGGATCTGGACAAGTTCCTGAAGGAAAAGCCCATAAACAATTATTAGCCAGGGACTCTTTGGAAAGCCATTGCTTGTCTCTGGGAATGAAAAAGATCAACTCTTTGGGATCTGCCAGGTACTTGTGACTTTGTTGGGGTCAATGCACCTTGGTCTGACTCCGCATGGAACTTCTTATCATCTTATGCGGAGGGCAGTGTGAGGGAGGGGAAGCAAAGATGGGTGGGGGAGTGGGAGGAAAGATGGTGTTGGGATGCCTATGAGAAAATGTGGGTGCTCATTTACCTCAAGTGGAAGAATCTAAAGTAGGTGGAGTGGATAGGCCAAGCTGGTCTTTTCCTGCCAACGTTTACTATGGCATTCCAGCAAGAAGCTGGGTTTCACTCCCTCCGTCCCTCAAGGCAGGCCACAGGCATGAGGACTTAGCTGATCAGCTGCAGTCAGGAGGAGGAAGCAGTTGGCGGCTAGGAAGGAGAGTAAGCCTATGCTCCGCCCTCTCCCTCTCTCAGTAGGACTGCAAGAAGTGGGTCAGAAGACTGAAAAGCAACCAGGTAATGGGCCTAGAAGACGGCCAGTTCCTGACCTGAACAGAGATATAGAAACTGTGATGGAAGGGAGTCAAGTTGCGAGCATGTAACCAATAGCAGAATAGCAGGTAATAATAATTAGATGGTTTTGTGCTGTAAAGTTACTTCTTTTGAGTAGTTCAGGTTTTGCATCTCACTCCATATTGCACCATGTGATCGTGTTCCTGTGAGTAAGAAAAGAAACCTCCGGTGGCTGTGCTTGTGAGGCAGGGAGGGGTCAGTCTGAGAGGAAGTTGGAGTGAAGAAATTTCTAGAGAGCACAAATTGGTGAGAGTTTTTATTAGTGCTGATCTCCATCAGGTGCATCCATGTAGCTTTTTTATTTGTAAATCTCAAGAGGAGGGGGGGGGGGGGGGTGCAAGATGGCATCCTGAAGGACATAAAGCGGCAGATGCTATTAGAGGGCTGAACTTGCTTGCAAAAGTTTTCCATTCATTACTTGGTGAAATGTGAAGTGTAAAGAAAAGTCTCCTGTGTTACCCTCTGCACCGATGACTTCCGTTCCAGGTCCCCAATTGAGAGATTTGCCGTTTGACAAGAACCACCAACCTAGAGCAGGACAAAAAACCACTGGAGATGGAATCAGTCTGTGCTGAGCATTTTTCATCCCTTGGCAAGATAGGTCCGGGCGTCACTTGCCGCCCCCTACCTCCTGTGATGACATCGCCTCCGCTGGAGCTGCAGGGGAAGGATGCCACTGAATCTGTGGGAGCAGTGGCAGCCAAGTGAAGCCTAGAAGGAGCTGACAAGGAAGGGAAGAGATCGTCTCTGTCTCTCTCATTAAGACAAAGGAAGGTAAAGGAAGTGAAGACCTGGGGGCTGCGGCTGTGTCCTCAACATCAAAAGAGAGTAAAATTGGAACGGTGAGTAGTGGAGCTCTCTTTTTTCACCATCAGATTTTTTGCAGATTGCCATTTAAGATGCCTTCCCCACCCTCCCCAGGAGATCAAACTGGAAGATATCTGGAAAGTCATTCTATGTTTGGCTGCTCAGGACTCTAATTTACCATCTAGAATTGAGAAGATCGATAAAGATGCGCGGGATCATGTTACCTGTCTGGAAACGTTGGAAAAGAGGGCGGATAAGCTTAAAAAAGACGAACATACTCTTGCTATTGGGAATCAACTAGTTTTGAATAAACTGAAAACTCTAGAAGATTCTATGTTAAGAAAACTTGCGATTTTCAAATTTCCCTGGAATTCATTTGGTTATGGCTAAGGATATGTTTAAGAAATATTTGTTAGAAATTCTTAAAATATCTTTAGAAGCTTTACCATCAACATATAAGATCTATTATTTATCTACTTCAAAACAGAGAGGGAGAATTGGGGAGAGTCCAGTTTCTGTATCACTCCCTAATACACTTAGGAGTGAATTTTCAAAGGAGTTATTCATGTAAAAGTAGCATATATCAAAGCAATTTTCAAAAGCCCATTTACATGCATAAAACCTTAATTCAGTGAAATAAGTGCATAAAAATAGAAAATTTTTAAAGTCCATTAATGCGCAAAGAATTTGGTTTTACGCACGTAAATCCTTTTGAAAATTACCTTCTATGTTAGTCAATTTTGTTTTGGAACCAGACAGGGAATGGGTTTTGAAAAGATATTTTCATCATATATAGTTTTCTGGATCACCCCTGGAGTTGTTTTTTTAAATTAGCATTACACTGGCTACCCTCAAATCCTCAGGTACTCTGGCAGATTTTAATGATAGGTTACAGATTACCTTTAGGAGGTCCACAATTTCACTCTGGGGTGAACGCCATCAGGTCATGGTGATTTGCTACTGTTTTGTTTGTCATTTACTCTAGCACTTCTTCCAAATACAAATCAATTTATTTATTTATTTATTTATTTAAATTTGCTTCAGTTGCTTTGAAACATCATCTGCAAAGAATGGGTCCTGTGTTCCCAATGGTTCACAAGCATCCTCTGTAATGAGGGCCAAAGCAAAAAGTGTATTCGTTTTGCTACTATGAATTTATCCTATCCACGTGCCCCTTTTATCTCCTGGTCATCTAATGGCCCAACTAACTCCTTTGCAGGCTTCTTTTTTGTTTTGATAGATTTGTAAAAATGTTGTTGTTATTAGTTCTTATCTCTTTGCCAAATTTCTTCTCATATTCTCTCTTGGCCTACCTAAATTAAATTACATTTAATTTGCCATTGCTTATGCTCATTCCTTATGAAGCCACATGAAATTTTCCTTATTGGGGTCTGCTTTTCATTTTTTTTAAGGCTGTCTTTTTGGCATCAAGAGCCTCTTACATAGTACCATTGAGCCATGCTGCAGTCATTTGGTCATCTTTTGAGCCTTTTTTTTTTAACTTATGGAGTATATTTTATCTGGGCTTCCAAGATAATATTTTAAATAGTGACCACACCTCATGCAGATTTTTAAACTCCTGAAACTGCTTCCTTTAGTTTCCTTCCAACTAATTTCCTCATAGTCTACATTTTTAAAGTTAAATAGTACTATAGAAGTTTTATTTATTTTTCACAGTCCAGTGATTATGTCAAAAAGAATTGCACTATGATCACTTTTGCAAAGTAGCTCACCACTGTTATCTCCTGTATCAGGTCCTTGTATCAGGTCCTTGCTCAGTTTTGACAGCAGAAAACATCACAAAATGCAACAAGCTATGTATTAAAAATCTTTTGTGAGTAATCCTTCATGCATGTTTAAAATAAATTGTGTATCAGTATAATGTTTCTATGTTCTTTACAGGGAGGTGGGATCTATCTGGGAAGAACAAAAGGGGGCCCATGCATAAAAAGTTGCCCAGGGCCCCATAAATGGTACTAATTAAACTTAGAGACGTCCTGGCAGCTCTTCTGGGTGACCTTTTCAATGCTTCTTTAGAGTTGGGAGTAGGTCCAGAGGACTGGAGATGAATGGATGTGATTCCTATTTATTTATTTATTTATTTATCGAGTTTTATATACCGTCATTCGGTTTCACCATCATAACGGTTTACAAGTATTCATAAAAGTGGAAGTAAGGAGAAAGCTAGGAACTATAGTCCAGTTAGTCTGACTTATGTGGTGAACAAATTAATTGAATCGCTGCTAAAACAGAGGATAACAAAAGTTTTGGAATCCAATGGACTGCAAGATCCGAGGCAGCATGGTTTTACCAGAGGTAGATCTTGTCAGACATAAGAACATAAGATATTCCATATTGGCTCAGACGAAAGATCCATCTAGCCCAGTATCATGTCTCCAACAGTAGCCAATCCAAATCACAAGTACCTGGCAAGTACCCAAACAAATAGATCCCATTCTACTAGTGCCGGCAACAAGCAATGGCTATTCCCTATTGATTAATGTTGAGATTACTTACCTGATAATCTCCTTTTCCTTAGTGTAGACAGATGGACTCAGAACAAGTGGGTATAGTGTGCTCGTGCTAGCAGTTGGAGACGGATCTGACGTCAGCACGGGTACATATATCCCCACAGGAAGTGTAGCAACTCAGTAATCTTCCTTGCAAAAGCTGTTATGGATCTATGTGTACTGACGATCAATGAATTAGTGAAACAGGATTCCCCTGACCGATTGATAGTAGCTGGAGACCGCCAGCGCTTCCAACCGGAAGGCGTCGACACCTGGTAGAGTGGACGCTCTTATGTAAGAAAATGACAAGGCGTACCTTGAATCGGTGAGACCCATGTACACCGGCAGCCGGGCGGGATGCTGAGTCCATCTGTCTACACTAAGGAAAAGGAGATTATCAGGTAAGTAATCTCAACATTTCCTAGCGTGTAGCCAGATGGACTCAGAACAAGTGCGCTCAACAATAATATGTGCTCAATAATATGCGCTCAATATACAATATGCGCCCAATAATATGCGGTCAGCAATATGCGCTCAATAATATACAATATGCGCTCAATGATATGCGGTCAGCAATATGCGCTCAATAATATACAATATGCGCCCAATGATATGCGGTCAGCAATATGCGCTCAATAACATACAATATGCGCTCAATAATATGCGGTCAGCAATATGTGCTCAATAACATACAATATGCGCTCAATGATATGCGGTCAGCAATATGCGCTCAATAACATACAACATGCGCCCAATGATATGCGGTCAGCAATATGCGCTCAATAACATACAACATGCGCCCAATGATATGCGGTCAGCAATATGCGCTCAATAACATACAACATGCGCCCAATGATATGCGGTCAGCAATATGCGCTCAATAATATACAACATGCGCTCAATGATATGCGGTCAGCAATATGCGCTCAATAATATACAACATGCGCTCAATGATATGCGGTCAGCAATAACAGGCGCCGAACATGGGCGCTCAATACCTGAACAAGGCAGACAAAATGGCGACCTCCACGGCGTGCCACATGCAATCCATGCCGCCAATCCTCGTACCTCGGAGACCAAAACGTAAGAGATGTACGCCTTACCTGATCCTCGGCGCTTTCCGGCTGTAACCCAGGCGGTCTCCGGCTGCGGGGGGAGAGGGGAAATACCTTCACCGCCGCGCTTGAGGAAATGCACCCGCTGCCTCTAAGCCTCCAAACTCGCTCAGGGCTAAGTCCACGCCGGGACCGAGGCGCCTCTCAGCCAAGCCCGAGCCCTTCTCGCTTGGGGGCTAGATCCCTGCCGCGATTCGGCCACCGGACCGAGGCGTAGACCTCTGAGGGATCACGGAAATCACCTCGGGAAACTCAACTGGGGGAGGGACCCGAGGGTATCACCGCAGGAGTGCGGGGCTCGTCTTCTGAGAAATTTGTAAGTAGAAAGTAGAAAATAGAAAGTAGATTTGGAAAACACGCTCAGCGAGCGTGCAGGAGCTCCAAACTGCTTTGGAGACGGAAATTACTGAGTTGCTACACTTCCTGTGGGGGTATATGTACCCGTGCTGACGTCAGATCAGTCTCCAACTGCTAGCACGAGCACACTATACCCACTTGTTCTGAGTCCATCTGGCTACACGCTAGGAAATAGCAGTTTATAGACTTCGCCTAAAGGAACTTCTCCTAAACTTTTTTAAACCCAGCTACAGTAGCTGCCTTAATCACATCCTCTGGCAACTAATTCCAGAGCTTAATTGTGCATTGAGTGAAAAATAATTTTCTACGATTTGTTTTAAGTGCAACTTGCTAACTTCATGGAGTGCCCCTTAGTCGCTCTATTATCTAAAAGAGTAAATAATCTTTTCAAATTTACCCGTTCAAGTTCTGTCATGATTTTGTAGACCTCTGCCATATCCCCTTCTCAGCCGCCTCTTCTCCAAGCTGAACAACCCTAACCTCTTTAGCTTTCCTTTACAGAGAACCATAGAGCGATACAGAGGTATTATGACATCCTCCATTTTATTCAACATTCCCTTCCTAATAATTCCTAACATTCTATTTGCTTTTTTGACCACCACAGCACATTGAGCCGGCAATTTCAATCAGATGAATCTGATTAATATCTTTGATTGGGTGTCCAGAGTATTGGATCAAGGAAGAGCGCTAGATCTAGTGTACTTGGATGTCAGTAAAGCCTTTGACACAATTCTGCAAAAGAAACTTATAAATAAATTGAATACCCTTGGTATAGGACTTACAGTGACTGACTGGGTTAGAAACTGGCTGAATGGGAGGTGACAAGGGGTATTAGTAAATGGAGTTTCACGGAGGAGGGGGTTGTTACTAGTGGCGTGCCTCAGGGATCAGTCCTTGAACTGATTCTCACATTTCTGTGCGTGATATCAGAAAGATTGTCAGGAAAGGTTTGTCTTTTTGCTGACACCAAAATCTGTAAAAGGATTTATAGCCAGGAAGGTGTGGAAAATATGAGGAGGGATCTAGCAAAGCTTGAAGAATGGTCTATGGCCTGGCAGCTAAGAGTTAATGTTAAAAAATGCAAAGTAATGCATTTAGGATGCAAAAACCCAAGAGAGAGGTACAGTGTTAGAGATGAAATTCATCGAAGCACAAAGGAACAGCATGATCTAAGGGTAACTGTATCTGATGATCTTAAGATGGCCAAACAGGTGGATAAAACAATAGCAAAAGCCAGAAATATGCTTGGCTGCACTGGGAGAGGAATGGTTAGCAGAAAAAGGGAGGTGAAATTGCCCTGTATAGGTCCCTGGTGAGACCTCATTTGGAATTCTGGAAACAATTCTGGAGACCAAAACTTTCAAAAGGATATAAACAGGATGGCGTCGGTCCAGAGGGTGGCTACTCAAATGATCAGTAGCTGGGTTGAGCGCACAAATCTAGGCCTGCGTGCAGCTTTTAATATCTGCCCCTATCTGAATTCAAGAAAGCATGGGATAAATACAGGTGATCTCTAAGGAAGTGATGAGAATTATAATGCTAAATTAATTGGGCGGAAGGGCAGAGTGGATGGGCCATAGTCTTTTTCTGCCACCATGTTTCTATGTTTCTGTACTTTACTTTTGCATTCAATGCACTGCATGTATTTGCACGTAAGCCTACATAGCGCATAGGCTGCGGCATAGAGATGAGTATATTTTTAAAATGCACAGATTATAGAATACTTGCATATATCTGCTCTCGGCCATATGCGCGCATATATGCTGCTGTGTGCATTTGTTTGAAATTATCCTCCAACTCTACAATCTTCTTTTATAGACTTCTGGCATTTGCATATAGGCCTCTAAATGCATTCTTTTTATTAGTTTTCACAACCCATATATTATTAGCAGCTGATTCAAGTAATTAGTGATTATTCCTCTTATGCTCAGCTACCTCGGGGTTTCTCACATCCTCTCTTTCAGGATACTCTAATTTTCCTGTTTAACAGCATCCTTTGAAGACACCTTCGCCGAACGATGCACTCCTGAGCGACTGCCTTCCCCCCCCCCCCCCCCCCCCCCCTTCCTCCACAAGTGGAGGATTGATGAGGAAATAGAGACACCGGGAAGCTCAGATAAAAAAAGGGAGATAACGTGCTGGAAGAAAAATCATTCTCCAATTACTAGGTTTACAAACTAAGGAGACGTTCCAGGAACCTCTCGACAATAGTTGTATTTGTAATAATGTGACAGGGCTCCTACCCTTACTGAAATTGTTTATTCAATTGCAGCACAGATGATTCACTTCTAAGTTTCCTACCTCCTCACTCATCGCACACGCAGAGAACTACATTTTGTAGTTACGGGCGGAATTGAAAGCGAGACCATCATTATTCTTTGTGAAGCGATTAATTCAGAGCCCTGAGCAAACTGGGAATCTCCTCCCAGGGGACAGAAAGGGGAGAAGGCCCTGACTGAACAGCGTCCACGGTTATTTCATTGCCACCAGGGCCAGAACTGCCGTCTTCCTTTGTTTATATTTAATACAAATTAGACCCAAATCAGGGAGCTTTGCTTTTACGAGCTAATGCGCCACGATAGCATTTTACGGGCTATGGTATGAGCAATGACCCTTCCTTCACATGGAACAGTCTACCAAAAGAGGCGATGGGGAAAATGACATAATTTGTAAAAAGCCTTACAATATAGGCCTCTTTAACGGCGGAGAAGAGATGGTACAGCCAGAAATCAAGGAGGGTGCACTAAAACGAATGAGTAGCCTACGTGGGCCTAGAACCTTCATCTGCTGTTATAATTTTGGGTCTGTGTATGTGTGTGTGTGTACTGCCTTCATGTCTGTCACAAAAGTGCAGTCGGGAAATTGACGACTTGTTGCCGCTGGGACATCTGCAGCCCTTCTCAACTTAGCTGCCTCGGCCTGCCGTTTCCTCATAGGATTGGAGGGTGCCCCGATCACATGTAACCAATCAGGAAGCAGGCGAGGACAAGATTTCAAATCTGCCCAGGTGTTTGAGTACAGCTAGAGACAGAATACGGGAGCTGAAATGCTGCCTTCCCCTGCAGGGCTCCCCCAGGAGTATCCCGGTCAGGCTGGGCAGTAGGAGATAATGGATGGCTTGGAAAGAGACTGGCTCTAACTCAGTAGGCGTTACAGTGCCAGTTCTCTGCTGGGAGATGCTGCCAGGCCCTTGAGATCTGCGACTGGGTTGCTGTTCGCTGCATCCTAAGCATGGAGGGTAAAAGGTCCCACAGTAGTGGGCTGGAGGGTAGACCACTACTCAGAGGAGTTGTCTGGAGGGTGCAGAACCATTCTCGTACACCCTCAGAGGACGAGGTCTGCAGCTGGCCCTTGCACAGTTCAATGAGCCATGTGACATCCATCACATTAAAAGCAGCGTTATTCATGTGCACAGAAGTAAGTACCCTTAAACCCAGTTCTTTATTGGGTCTGATTTTAACCCTTGAATCACCAGTCCTATCAGTGTAGCCCAGGGGCAGAAGGGGACATCCCTTTGCACGTCCAAGTTGAACTCTTGCTTGTTGCTCGCAGAGGGACTGAGGGCACATCACACTGTTGCTAATCCCCCCATGGATTAAGGGAATGTATATGCAGCACAACAACTTGCTAATGTATTTATGCAAGCATCACAGGTGTCGGAACCAGACCAGCTTTGAGCAGCATCTTCCTGGAAGTACTCTTGCAGCAGGCATGGCACGGCTGAGCTGGTGCCTGTATTCTTGCATTGAGTCGTGCAAGATTCAGCTTTATATTCCATGTTTCAAAGCAAATTGCATTCAGTTACTGGTGGTATTTACCGGACCCCAGTAGGCTCACAGTCTAAGTCTGTACCTGAGGGAAGGGAAGGTGAAGCGACTTGCCCAGGGACACAAGGAGGGTCAGCAGTGGGATTTGAACCCTGGTTTCCCCTCTAACCACCATTCCTCTAGCTTTGTTAGATCCCTGGTGATGGTCAAGGGGTGGTGGGCGCAAAGTACATAAGGAACATAAGGCTTGCCATACTGGGTCAGACCAAGCCCAGTACCCTGTTTCCAGCAGTGGCCATTCCAGGTCACAAGTACCTGGCAGGATCCCGAGGGGTAGAGAGATTCCAAGCTGCTTATCCCAAGAATAATTAAGCAGTGGATTTCTGCAACTCTCCCTTAATTGTTAATGGACTTTTCCTCCAGGATCTTGTCCAAACCTTTTTCAAACACAGCTACGCTAATAGATTTCATCACATTCTCTGGGTGGGGTGGGAAGGGTTATTTTTGGGCCATCAGCTCCCATGTTGCTCTTGTGGGTGTTGGGGTGTTATGTAACAAAACACCCCTCCCTTCTCCACAAGAGCAATGACAGGAGCTTGGCAGCCCCCACAAAATACCTCTCACTCTCCACAAGAATGATGATAGGGGGAGAGATGCATTTGTTTCTAGTTTTCCAATTTTGCACTGCATGTAGCGTATATGCCTGGCTTAACCAGCTAAGTAGCACCAAATACAGGGATATTCAACAGCACAGCCCTGGGCAAGTCTTACCCAGCTGACACAGACTTTCTATTCTGAATATCAACCCCAATTTGGAAGCTGTGTGCAGAGCTAGGGAGGCGTTGTGGAGGGATCCAGAAATCTAGTACAGCTGAGCTGGTAGCAGGCAAAATTGAGTGTCCCTAGTGCCTCTTTTTACCGCGGGCCCTAATTTAAATATTTTGTTTTACTGTATCGGCCTGCTAGTGAGTTAGGGCACCCTACTAACTCCCGAGAGGCGCCCTCTGTTTGTTTACCTAATTTAGTTTTTTAGATTTCTGTTTAGATTTTTGTTTTATTGATGAGTTTTTACTTAGATTATGTATGTTTTAAATATGTAAACCGTTTTGACTAAATTTGTATTTGTAAAAGAGGTATACAAACATTTTTAAATAAAATAAACATAAATCCATCTCGTTAATTCCATCATTTTTATCAAGTGTATTCTCCCAGTCAGGGATAACGGCAAAGAAGAACAATTATTCAATTTCCATTTCATGTTTTTAATCAGCGGTACAACATTCATCTCATATAATTTGTCAACCTCTCTGGGAAGCATGCTCCCCAGGTATCTCATCTCCTTCTCCACTCATTTCAATGGGAATTGACCTTTCCAATTTACCTTTAGGTCACCAAAAACTTCCAAAGCCTCAGATTTATCTATATTAATTTTTAGTCCAGAAAAAGCCCTGCTATTAAGTTCACTTAGAGAATAGCCACTGCCATTAGCAATGGTTACATGGAATAGACTTAGTTTTTGGGTACTTGCCAGGTTCCTATGACCTGGATTGGCCACTGTTGGAAACAGGATGCTGGGCTTGATGGACCCTTGGTCTGACCCAGTATGGCATTTTCTTATGTTCTTATGTTCTTATGAATGCTACCTGACTTTGCAAGACTCCCTCTAACGATTCTTGCAGAGAGCATAGGAATACCAAGACATTGTCCGCAAAAGCAATTACCTTAAATTCTTGGGTTCCCATGCTAAATCCCTTCACAAAATTGTCTGATTCAACTTTTCTTAATAAAGGGTCAATAGAAATGATATAGAGCAGAGGTGAGAGTGGACAGCCCTGCCGTGTCCCACAGTGAAGCGGGAAATCCTCGGAAATATGACCATTAGTTATTATGGCAGATTTTGGTCTCTGGTTTAATAAAGAAATGTTTTGTACATTTTCCTCTGAAGACCATATCTCCCCATGACTGAAAATAAATAAGGCCACGACACCCTGTTAAATCAAACCCAATCACTATCGCTGGGAACATTCATTTCTTATTCTTCCATTGCTATTATCAATTTTGTCATGTTTATACTAATCGAGCGTCCCTTTGCAAATCCTACTTGATTTTTAGAAATAACTGTAGGAACTATAAGGCTTAACCTAGCTGTCAAAATGTTTGCATAGAGTTTAGTGTCATAGTTCAGCAAAGATATAGGTCTATATGAGGCAGGGCTGGTAGGATCCTTCCTCAGTTTTTCCAGGACAGTAATATAGGCTTTAGTGAACCCCTCAGGAAAGTCATTCCTCTTTTGGGCCTCCAAAAAGAAATTAAGTAGGACTCCAGAGACTTGGCCTGCCAGCAAATTGTAAAAGTCCACATTTAGTTCATCAGGACCAGGTGCTTTATGGCTTTTACTAGTCCTGATGGTATTAATAACTTCTTGAAGTAATATGAGCTTATTGAGCAATTCCAACTGCTTATCAGAGATTTTCGGGATCTCTAAATTCTTAAAAAATTCCTCCTCTTGAGATATGCTTCCTACCCTATCATATTTGTATAGTTTTTCATAAAATTTAGGGAATATGGCATAAATATATTTACTTTGAGATGTCATATTATACCTATCATCCTTTAGTCTTTCAATTTAATTCTTCCCTCTGCTTAACCTCACCATATTCACTAGGAGGTTCCCAGTCTTATTGACATATCAAAAGAATTTATGCGCTGAATAATGAATTGATCAAAGTGCTCTCTCAAACACTGTTGCAATCAGGACGGGGTCCCGTCCTGATTGCAACAGTGTTTGAGACGTTCCCGTCCACATAGAAGCACCCTTTTCAACAATTTATAAAGCACTCCTGAGGAAGCGATCTTAGTATCGCGAAACACCGGCCGCTGTCGGGGATTCAACTTCTGAAGCTTATTCTCAGGGACCAGCTGATATTCTAAGACTGTTTTGAATCATACTTAAAATATATACTTTAAAACACCTAACCGCAAGTGACGAGTAGTCCGGACGGCAAGTGTTATCACTGCCGTCGTCTGGCTTGCTGATGCGGTATCATTTAAAATTGAGAATGTTTTGATTTTGAGTGTGGTCTGCACAGCATTGGAATTTATTCTACTTTGTCTTTTTTGTTTCGTGGTTTTGATTGATAAGACTAGTGCCGCAGTTCTTTGGTTCATAGTCCTTAGATCTAGCAATAACAAGTAGTGTAATCTCCCTTCTAATAACCGCTTTACTCGTTTCCCAATATAATACCAGATTCTCTTTATGCAAAGTATTGTTGATTTCAAATTCTGTCAATTTATTTTGTAAGAATGATTGAAATTCTTTATCTTCTAGTAGATGACTTGGGAATCTCCATATTCTAGGGCACTCAGTAATGGCTGAATCTTGGAAATCAATCCAGATCATGGCATGATCCAATATTTCTGTAAGACCAATTTTTGCTCTTAATATTCTTGAAAAGAAAGCATCAGAAACTAAGATATAATCAATCCTAGAAAGTTGAGTGAGCCATAGACACGTGTATAATCACGTGCTTTAGGGTTTAGAGTTTGCTAGATATCGAGAAGGTTCAAGTCTGTGCATACAAATTTTATCCCCTTATTCTTTCCCCCTGTCATCTGCTGAGTTTGAGCCAATTTGTCCGACAGGGCATCAAGGACACAATTAAAATCTCCAAGCAGGATCAGGGATCCCCCATTACTGGATGTATCTGATTGACCAGATCTGTGAAAAAAGCATGTTGATAGTCATTTGGATCATATTCATTGCAAATGGTGACCTCTTGCCCTTGGATTCTACCAACTAAGATAAAAAATCTTCCTGAAGAGTCATTAACCTGCTATATTACCTGAAATGCTATTTTTTTTGTGCACTAAGACTGCCAATCCTGCCTTCCTCCCTACTGCAAGTGCATAGAAACATTGACCCACCCAACTTCGATTAAGCTTTTTGCATTCCCCTTCTGATAGATGACTTTCTTGGATCCCAGCTATGCCAACTTTGTGTCTCTGGAAGGCTAATATTTTCTTCCTTTTAATTGGAGACCCAAGACCATCAATATTTCATTATATTCACAGGTTATCATCCATCATGTAAAGTCTTATAACAGCCTGTCAAGCATATAAACATCCACTCTTTTAACACCAGCAGTCCCCCAGTCTGGACCCCAGCTGTAGTTCACTTAGACCTGTCTTAGACCTGTCTTAGACCTGTTCTAGAGGTCCTGCACCCTTTGCAGTAGAAAAGCCGAAAAACCTTTCAATCCTTTGAATGAAGATCCATTGCCTCAGGTACAAACAGATTGTAAACCCTCTAGGGATAGGAAAATACCTACAGTACCTGAATGTAATCCACTTTGAAGCGCAGAAAAAAGTGTGAAAAGTGGAATATAAATAAATAAATAAATTAAAAATTAAATTAAAAGATCAACTTGATGGTAGTTGAAGAGGATTGGTAAGTATAGCTTTGGGAAATCTTAGGACTTAAAGTTTAGAGAGAGGTGAAATAGTGGGATATATTCTTTAGAGTTTTGTGTGTATCTGAGATAATAAGAAAGCCAGAGGGAGTTAATTCTAATTGTCTGTCTTTCCCACCCACCCCTTTCTCAACCCTTGATTTTTAGGCAAGACATACTTTCTCATTAAAAATCAATCAGGCTGTTATCTAAATCATACTATTGCACCAGCCCTTATTGAGAGTTTAATCCTCCTCTTGAGGACACTAGCAGATTAATTAGTAAATACACCTATAAATTTAAAGTACTCTAATTCCAACTCCCTTAGTAACCTAAACTTAAATAAGAACTCAACAAAATTAAGATGAAGGCAGCAGTCCAGCAGCAACAGGGGAGCTTTCCAGTCTTTTGCATTGAGTGTCTCATGTATGATTTTTTACTCGCCAATGAGAGATTGTATGTGTGCACTTAGTGCAAAGAGCTCCTGGCTCTCAGAGAACGAGTCCAATCTCTGGAGGCTAGAGTGGCAGACCTGGAGGAGCTGAGGCAGACAGAGAGGTACATTGATGAGCAGGGCCGGTGCAAGGGGATTCGGCACCCTAGGCACCTTCAGCCTTGTGCCGCCCTTCCCCCCCCCCCCCCCCCCCCCGTCATGTTGCCACCAGCCCGTCCCCGGTCGCAGCCACGATTCTAGGGGCAGGGACCACATGCCGCCACTCCCCCACCCCTCCAACCTTCCCCTCCACCCCAAAAAAACCCATCACAAAACACCTGGTCCAGCGGGGAGCCGGGAGCGAGCTGCCACTCCCGGTTCATCGGCTGCCACTAACCAAAATGGCGCCGGTGGCCTTCAGCCCCTACCATGTGACAGGGGCTACCGGAGCAGCTTTTAAACTAGAATAAGGGGGAAAGCAGACAGTCACTCAGCAGTGCATAGTTCGGAGGAACATATCTTTGAAGGATACTAATGAAACAGGAGAGTTAGGGCATCCCAGTATTTATTTAATTTAATTGTTTTTGTACACCGACATTCGATTGAGATATCACATCGGTTCACATATAACTGAAACGCAAATAAGGCATGGGCTGCTTATTTTTACAGTGTAACAGAACAGTTAAAAATTTACAGTGTAAATTAGATCATTGAACATATTACAGTATAATTTAGAATATTTAACAAGGACTAATTATTACTACACACGTTGCCAAGGAAAATAGGTGGCTTGCATGTCGGAAACTAAGCTTAGGAACGGAATACATTCATAGCTTGGGAGCTGTTGAAAAAAGGGCAGCTTGGGGGAATGAGGATTCGTTTGCAGGTCTTGCACCATTCAAGCAGTGGATGCTCTCAAAACAGAGTCCAAACTTTTATATTTTTATCCAGAAAATCGCAGAAACCGAAGGGGTGGCACCCGGAGCTCTCCCGCCCACGACTCTCTGGGCTCGCATGATCTCGGTTTGATTATTTTAAAGCTGTTTTAAAGTTTGCATTCTAGTGTGCACTCAGTACTTCAGTTCTCAAATTTCCCTCGCTAGGAAGGCTATTCCCTCAAATTTGGATAAATTACTGACCCTTCCCCATTAATAGCCTTTCAGCCCCCCTAACCCATCTTCCCACTTATGAAAGATAGTTTGCACTTTATTTCACTTTTTATTGCCAGCATTTAAAAATATACCTTTAACCAGCCCAACCATCTCCTCCCCCATTAACACCAGGGCAAGGTCTGCTCTTTCTGGCTTCGAGGCCCTGCTATTTAAGCCTAAAATTGATATGTTTGCCTTGTGTGCTTCTGCAATAACCAGCACATAAAATGTCTTACATAGATTTTCTGGAAGCCTGCCATCCATTTCTTTGTTTTTAGACCCGTAATCACTGCTCTGGGATTGGACTACAGCGACGTAAGAAACCATCTCTGGCCAGTCTAGCGAAGAGACCCCAGTGGTCTCACAAGCTTCTGTAGAACATCATCTTTCAGGATCCTTGCCAATGTTCCTTCTAAAATTTGAAAGGCTTCGGGCACAAAAATGTTCTTTTGTACAATTTTTTATAAGCTGAGTTCCAATTTGCACGCTATGAGCCAGTGTAATGCAATTGATATTGGGTTTTCTTGTGCACACCATGTTCTGCTGTGTGCGTGGGGTGCGCGACCACATTCGCGCAGCTTAGAGGGAACAGTGCGCCCTCGATAAGTCTTACGCTGGTCCAATAAAACATACAATCAAATGAGAGCGCTATACTATTTGTATCATATAGCAATCATATGTTAAAAAACTATTATTAAATTTTAATGCAATGGCAAAAACGTGATCACAATTCACACGCCAAAATATCTAGTATGTCATAAAAATACACTTTACAAAGTGCTTATACAAGGCACATAACCTGGTTATTTAAGAAGGCCTATCAAAGAGAGTAGGTGAATAGTGAAGCCGGTGAAGTGCGAGATAGGAACAAAAGCAAGACGCATGTAGCTGTATTTTATTTATTTTTTTATATTACTTTGTCTGATCATCCATCACTATAAGGCAAAGTGACACTGATAAAATTAGCATCGCTTTTAATTCTGAAAAAACAAAAACAAAAACTGTACAGTATCTTATCACACAACATTTATCTTATGTTAAAAAACTATGTACCGGACAGATATGGCACTTGTGTAAAGTAACGTTTCAGCATCATTAATTGTTTGTGCCTATTTGTAAACCGTTGTGACGGAAGCTACTAAACGACGGTATAGAAAAAGACTTAAATAAATAAATAAATACATAACAATAGAATAAAGATCCTCACTCTGACTTATATCACCATATTACAAGCCATACCTGCGTAGCAAACATAAACCACTCCGTAGCAACAGTCCCGTAAATACTATACATTAAGCATTCGCTTTCATACAAAAATCATCTTCGTTTCTTCATCTTAATAAAAAAAAAAAAAAAGTTTCCATGTTACTGTTTTTTTTTTTTTAATCAACTTTTTCTGCTGCCATTAAATGCCTTTGCCATCCTCTCTGCACCCTGAAAATGAGCAAAGCAATTTTTTTCCCCCCCATTCACCCCGTTAGTTTTTGAGCCCAAGCATTCCCCACTGCGGAGAAACCGGAGGGCGAGACACGAAGGAGCCGTGGCGTCGCCCGTCCGTCTGCGTCCAGACGCCGTGATAAGGTCCGTTTAGCAATTACACCCGGGCTCACTTACGCTCCCCCCCCCCCGCAGTGTCGGCAAGCCTTATTAATTAGTGCGCCGACGGCAGGCCGCATCTGTTTTCAAAGCCGTGAATGCTGCTGGGGGCAGTAGATTAAACCAGCGGCGCCTTCTCCGGCGCTCCGAGACGCAGGCGGGTCTCTCCGGCACACTTTCACCGTTAAGCAGGTTTGGGTGGGGAGCTTCACGTGCAAAACGTTGTGTCCAAGAGCGCCTGGAAGATTCCAGCAGCAGGCACTGCCCTCGCCTGGAGCCAAAAAAAAAAAGACAAATCCGCCCCACGGGCCTGGCTGCGTAAGGCGTGGGTCAGCGCCCTCGCACTATTGGAAGCCCTCGCACTATTGGAAGCCCTCGCACCATTGGAAGCACTTTCAACAAGCAGTAAAAGCAGTGGTGAAAGTGCTTTTCACTGGTGCGAGCCGCTTTAGCACCGTTGTCTCCGTGTTTGTTGTGAGCGGGTGCGGTCCTAGGATTTTTAGGTGGGTGGGCTCTCTCCCCTCCCCCGCTCAGTCCTCCACTCACCCTTATCCTTGCTGTCTTCCTCCTTTCAAGTCCGCCCATCCCCCGCTCTGGCTCTCTCAGTGGTGAATTTAAAACTTTTGTCTTGGGAGGGGGAGGAGAAGACAAAGTAGCATAATGGGGGGATGGGGAGGGGGGAATTTGCACCAAAGTTACTACTCACAGAAGTACCAAAAATAGAACTGCGAAACTATGAATGCATTTTTATTCATATTAAATATTGCAACTTCTTGGGGGAGCGAGGACGTATTGGTTCTCTCTCCCCTCTCTGCATCTCCTTTTCATTCTGGTTGTGCCCTTTCTCTTCTCCCCCTCCTTTAAGCCCCATTGCTCCCACTGCCTACCCGCACCCACATCCCAGTTTCCCCCGCCTTAGAGTCCCTGATCTAATTCGACTCCACAGCATTCCTTCTCCACCCCTCGCCCATCATCTTCCCCCTCATCTCAGCCCCCGACCTTCATCTCCCCCCGGCCCCCGAAAGCCGTTGTCCATCTCACTCTCAGAGGTTTGCAGCAGCTCACCCAGGGGCCAATGCAATACAGTGCGCCGCGCCCAGCCTAGTGCTACACCAGCACCCGATGGCAGAAGGAGATTAGCGTAGCCGATGGCGCTCATCGCATATAAATTCCAGGTAGATGAGGCTATTACCCCCCCCCCCCCCCCCCGATGCAGAAAATCGCTGAGCACCCAACGCACTCTTTTCAACACAGCAAATCGAGCTCCAGCCCACGAGATGGTGTAAAATCAATCAGCAAGTCAAGGGCTCCTGAGAAATTTTAAAAATAGGGTCCGCCTTGGTGTCTCCTACTTAGTATCATTGTGACACTTAAATGTACTGCTTCAGGTGTTGAAAAATAAATGCATATTGGCTTGATTAAAAAAAAAAAAATTCTGGACATAAAATGTTTATAGCAAGGGGCATTTAGCTATGGGCGACTTCAGCAACCTCAGCAAAATTGGTCAGAAGAAGCGGGAGAGAAGAGACGCTCATACTGAGCGCCCATTGCAACTGTGCGCTAGGGATGCACAAATGTTTCCCTAGCGCATCCTTTTTTTACACGTCTTATTGCATCGGCCCTTCCGGGTCCTCAATAAGGAGCGGGAGGGAGGAAGGGGTTGGAGGTCTGAGGGTAGGTGGGGGGATTGGAAGTCCATGAGGAAAATAGTAATTCAAAGTGAGTCTAAGATCCCCCTGAGCTGCTCAGGGGCTCTGAGAAGCTGGGCAGGTTGTTTCTGTGTCACTGCTGGCTCTGTTCAGTCTCCTGGAGCAGCAGGTAGGCAAGGCAGGTCACTGGGCCTCCAAAGGAATCCACGTGCTTTCTACCGTGGCAGCGCCTTCTGCTTCTGCCGCCCACGGGGATTCCCTGCTGCAACCTAAAGTAGGAATTCCAGGGAGAGGAAGAGGAGGGGGCCGTCGTGGGGGCTGGCTGCACTGTGCTCTTTTCGAGTCCCGGGGGTACATAATGCATCGCCTGCTTTTTTTTTTTTTTTTAAACCACTGCTTCATTCCCCTGCTTATTGCTGCTTCTGAATACCAGAGAGTGGATCAAGGAGGTGGGAGGGAAGCGCCAGAGAAGCCTGGGAGCCTCCTGGAAGACACAGGAGACTTGGAACTGTGTGCTGGTCTGTAGGAAAGAAAAAAGCGAGTGTGGACAGCAACCGCATCTGCCCACGGAACTGGGTTTCAGGGTCAATTAGCAAGCAACGCAGATATTACGATAACACCGACAACTTCAGCTGCAGGCTACACTAACACAATAACGCCAGATAACGTGCGAAGAGCACGTGACCAGCGGTGCAATGCACACCAGCTGGAAAAAGGAATAGTGACTCCCACTTACATTTTATGATTTGGTCCACAGCATAAGATGTAAATCTGACCAGTGGCTCAATGGCAGTGCTGTGGGAGACCTGGATTTGATTCCGGAGCCTGATCCTCAGCCCAGCCAGGCTGGAGATGCTGCGGAGGCGGCGTTCAGAGTTTCTCTGGGAAGAGGGGAAAGGATATAATGGAATCTGGCCAACACCCAATGGCCTGAATTAGGTTGCATAGGTGGCGGCTTCTGAATGCAGCCCTAGTCTGTGGCCACTGCCTGAGGACTGGAATTGCAGTGGCTGGGCTAGATGGGAGGTGGGAGAGAGTCACAAATAAATAGGAGAAACATCTCTTGGTGGTTATGAATGAAGGAGCATGGTGCCATAGTTCCAGTAGACATCGGGACTCTGATTGAACTGGAAGCACAAATGAGCAGGAGGAAATTGCTGGACCCAATACAAGATTATTAAGCCATATCAATTCATTATTAAATGTTTACAGACAATTCAGAACCTCGAAATTCGATCTTGTAACCACTATAACCTGTTCCCATCATTCTCTCCTTAGACTGTAGGCTCATAGGAGAAGGACTATTTTAGTTTCTTTGTTCTCATGCATTAATGCGGAGTTTGCATTAATTCTCCCCCCACCCACACACTCTACTCATGATAATATTTCCTTGTCCCTGACTCCATGCTTCTCTCTTGCATACCTGCTTTTTCTTTTTTGGATGCTAGAATACCGTTTGTATGATCTTCCACCTCATTATACCATTTGATTCTCATATAAAGAAAACAAATTCAAGACAGAGGGCCTGGGTCCAAACGCTATGAGCCGATTGTACTGTTTTTGAAACTGCAACGAGAGAATTCATCGCTTTTCTTCTAGTAAGGGCACACCCGTCCAAACGCAATATCAAACCTGCTTGGTTGGTAGTTGACACCAACTGGTTTTTTTTTTTTGGCATTTTGTGGCTCTGTGCTGCTTTTAATAGGTGCGGAAGGCTACACTTGAGCTCTATTTCATAGGGCAGGGGTGGCCAACTCCAGTCCTCAAAAGCCACAAGCAGACCTTGTT
Organism: Rhinatrema bivittatum; assembly: GCF_901001135.1. Classification (NCBI taxonomy): domain Eukaryota; kingdom Metazoa; phylum Chordata; class Amphibia; order Gymnophiona; family Rhinatrematidae; genus Rhinatrema; species Rhinatrema bivittatum. Next base: position 16,397,684 of record NC_042618.1, read on the forward strand.
TTGAGGAGATCCACCATGAATATGCAAAAGACAGATATCCTACATAATACGGATATCCTGAAAACCTGGCCTGCTCGACTGGGCCATGCTTGTATACTCAGAAAATCCTCCTTTTTCACTGGATAAAGGGTGTTGTGGAAGGGGAAAAAATAATCTTCTGTACCCATCTTCTAGTAAAGAGATTGTCTCTGCCCAACCTCTTGATTGGTTTTATTTAAAAAAATGTATAGCCCGCTCGAGCTAAAATACTTGGCGTTGAACAATAAAACAAGGCAGCTCTCTTCTCTCAGCCTCTCTCTCCTATTTGTAATTTTTGGCTAATCTCAATGTTGGATATCGTTTTATGCAATGTCCAACCTTTTTGTGCTGATCACAGGTTCTTAGAAGGAAGCCCTGGATAGAATCTCCAAAAGCTTAACCACTTTGAGAGATTAGGGAAAGCCTATTATCTGTAAGCCAAACACGGGTAAAACAAATTATTTACCTAGCTCATTACTCTTCACAAAATAATCCCAGCTCTTTGATTGTGGAGGGAGCTTTGATCCCTATTGTCATTTAGGCCTGTAACCTTGGAGTTATTGTAGATTGTCCGCTGTCTCTGAAGATTTTTCATAGGCTTCACCCTAACTTGGATGAACATGATTTAAGAACAGTGATATATTCCTTGGTGTTATCTTCTCTGGACTACTACTACTACTACTTTACATTTCTATAGCGCTACATGACCTACACAGCACTACACAAACATACAAAAAGACAGTCCCTTCTCAATAGAGCTTACAATCTACTAAGACAAACACACAGGACAAGAGACTTGGTTACAAGAAAAGAATGTCCATCAAGACTAAAAGGAGACAATCAAGCATAGGATTTAAAAGCGGTTTAAAAAAGGTGAGTCTTTAGGTGGGAATTAAACATGACAAGAAAGGGAGCTTCATGCAGCAGTTCAGAAAGACTCTGTAATGACTTGCATATTAGTCTTTCTCAATCTTCTGTCAGGGCATTACAGACTGTAATGCCCTGATGGAAGTAATGGGTTGATGGATCAATACCCCAGAGTAGTTTCTGGGGTATTGATCCATCAACCCATTACTCCAATTCTAACTAAATATCACTGGTTATCTTGTCAATTGGCGGATTAAATTCAAGATTTTAATGTTATTTTTCAGGGTCTTAATGGCCTATTGCATGCAGGTTTTAATGTGCCTTTGAAATTTTACCGGCTATCCAGGCCTCTTGGATCTGCTCCTTTAAATTTGCTAGATGCTCCATCTTACAAAAGTATTCAGGTTAGATGAATCCTGTGAATGGCAGTTTTATGTGCCAGGCCCTGAGCTCTGGAATGCTTGATCATGCTCTTTAAAATTTAAGAAATTGGCTAAGGGTTTCTTTTTCCAGCATGCTTTTGATTAACTTGTTTTATTGGCACAAGGTAGATAAAATCTATTTATCTATAATACTTATCAGTTTTAAGTCTTTTAGGAAATTTTATGCAAGTTTTATGAGATAAATACAATTTTTGGTTTGTTTTAATGTTTTTATTTTTTATAGTCTACTTGTGCATTTTAATGTTATGTTTTAATTGAATGTTTTAAGTTTTATTGTTGATTATATGGATGTAATTATGGAAACTGCTTAGAAATTTTGATTTGTGGTATATAAATATTTTTAAATAAAAAAAAATAAACATATAAAACATACATACTATAAAATCTCAGATAATAAACTAATCGGAATAAAAATACAATTAATTCCAGAAATGCCATAGATGCACTTCAGATCATATAATAAATCAATAACTTCAATCACCACCATTATTTATAGATAAGACTGTCAGCTAATAAAACATAAAAATTATTGCTATCTGCCTAAGTCATAACTCATAAGCTTCCTTAAACAGGAATGCTATCAGTTGCTTCCTAAAAGCTGGTATATGTTTGATGTTTCTGATTTCATCTGGAAGGGCATTCCATAAGTGAGGTTCTGTCACTGTAATTTCATTTTAGGCAGCTAACACACACTATCTCCCCTCTGTAGGCCACTACTGTTACTTTTCCACATGATGGCATGACATCTTAAAACATGTTGGAGGAGTGACGGAGGGGGACAGGATGAGCCCCTAGCCGGATACTTTACTGGCAGTGCATCGACTCAGACAGTTACACATACATAAAGGGGTAGAGTTTTAAACTTGTGTGAGCGCGTCCATGTGCGCACGTGGACACGTGATTTTATAACATGCTCGTGCATGTTATAAAATCGGGGGTCGGCGTGCGCAAAGTTTGTGCACCGAGCCGCATTGCCTTCCCCCGTTTCCCCACCCCTAAGCTTCACCCCCCCAACCCTACTCTAATCCCCCCCCAAAAAATTCTTCTCGTACCTTTTGCGCCTGCCTGGAGGCAGGTGCAGGTTGCGCGCCCAGGCAGCCTGTCGGCACGCGATCCTCCCACCCTGCCTTGCCTCCCCCCCCAGACCGCCTCTTTAGTAAAGCCCCGGGACTTACGTGCATCGCCAGGCCTTTTGAAAATAGGCCTGGAGCGCGTAAGGCGATTTACATGCGTAGAGCTTTTAAAATCCAGCCCAAAGACTTTTTTGTACTTCTCTCTTTGTGTTGTATCCCGATCGGGTCTGGCACAACAAATCAGGCTGTTATAGGCAACCTTGATTTTCTCTTCTGCTTATTGTTATTGTTTTTTTTTTTTTTTTTGCTACGAGAGTTGTGGTTTTTTTAAAATTATGAGATGCAAAAGGAAAGGGAAACCAGAAGGATTACCTGCAAAGCCTTTTCTAGTCATGTGTACTACTTGAATATGGCTACAGGAGAGCGATTCCTCCTTTGTATCAGGAGCATCACTCTCTTCAGCCGTTAGAACTTGGCTGCCACTGCAAATATCATTGCCGGGAGAGGACCTGATGCCCTGTGGTAATGATCAGAAAGAGGCGATTGCTCCTGCTTGTGAAGCTCAGCAATTAAAACATAAGAAGTCGCCATACTGGGTCAGACCGAGGGTCCATCAAGCCCAGCATCCTGTTTCCAACAGTGGCCAATCCAGGCTACAAGTACCTGGCAAGTACCCAAAAACTAAGTATATCCCATGCTACTTATGCCGGTAATAATCAGTGGCTATTTCTTAAGTCAACTTGACTAATAGCAGTTTATGGACATCTCGTCCAAGAATTTGTCCAAACCTTTTTCAAACACAGTTACACTAACTGCCATAACCAAAACCTCTGGCAACGAATTCCAGAGCTTAATTATGCATTGAGTGAAAAAGAATTTTCTTAGATTTGTTTTAAATGTGCTACTTGCTAACTTCATGGCATGCCACTTAGTACTTGTGTGGCACCTATGCAACAGAACGTGCATAGAGGTTAACAGTGTTAAAAAATTAATGGTAAAGTACAGGTTTTCTCTCTAATGGGAGCCTTGAATGGTTTAAGCAGTGTGCAAATATCTACTGGAAGTGCACAGGATGTGCATGGAGCAACAGGTTAAGCTGGAGCCAATGTAGGAATACTCCAGTGCTCTGGGTCAGCTAAGTGTCAACAAATATAACCTGCCTTTTTGACAGACAAGGGGGTACATCCCTTAGGGGCTTGGTCATTGAAGCAGAAGTGATTTTTCTTGGCACTAAAGTCAGGCTCAGCAGTCTATATTTTCCCAAATCACCCCTGGAGCCTTTCTTAAATATTGGGGTTACATTGACCACCTTCCAGTCTTCAGATACAATGGACACTTTTAATGATAGGTAATACGTTACTAGTAATACATCTGAAATTTCATTTTTTAGTTTTTTCTGAACCCTAGGGTATATACCATCTGCTCCGGCTGATTTGCTACTCTTCACTTTAACTGGCCTCCCTAATTTGGTTCAGTTCATCTGAATCTTCACCCCTGAAAACAGCCTGTGAAATGGGTATCTTCCCCAACATCATCATTAGTAAACTCCAAAGCAAAGAATTCATTTAGTCTCTCCTTGATGGCCTTATCTTCTCTAAGTGCCCCTTTAACCCCTCGATCATCTAATGGTCCAACTGACTCCCTCGCAAGCTTCCTGCTTCGGATATATTTAAAAATGTTTTTATTATGCGTTGTTGACTCTACAGCCAGCTTCATTTCAAATTCTCTCTTAACTTGTCTTATCAATGTTTTACATTTAACTTGCCAATACTTGTGCTTTTTCCTATTTTCTTCAGTTGGATCATTCTTCCAATTTTTGAAGGAAGTCTTTTGGCTAAAAAAGCCTCTTTCACCTCACCTTTCAATCATACTGGCAATTATTTGGCCTTCCTTCTACCTTTCTTAATGCACTTATTTCTGGACTGCACTTATAAGACGGTATTTTTAAATAATGTCCACGCCTGTTGTATACTCTTAACCTTTGTAGCTGCACCTTTCAGTTTTTTTTTCTATCTTCCTCATTTTATCAAAGTCTCCCTTTTGAAAATGTAGTGCTAGAGCTGTAGATTTACTTATCGTCCGCCCTTCCAGTCATCAGTTCAGATTGGATCATGTTATTATTGCCAAGGGACCCCTCCACTGTTACCTTGTTCACCAAATCGTATGTTCCACTAAGAATTAGATCTAAAATAGCTTAGTCTTGTCAGTTCCTGAACCAATTGCTCCATGAAGCAATTAGTTGAGGACTCTGGAGATCAGGAGGGGAGATGCTGAGAGATGAGAGCTGTTGCAATTGCAGTATGGAAATGCTGGAAAAGGAATGCTGAGGAGTGGAGGTGAGGCTGATGAGCTCAGTGAAGCCTAGACATGAGTTGGGGTGTCACTGATGATACTTGTAACCAGGTATTATTCCAGTCTCCCTATTACCTGCAACAGTATCTCTTCCCCAGGGTCTACAAGAAGGAATTAAGGAGTTCCTTCCAGTTACTCCCTCCAACATTTCTCTTTTGGATACTTGGAGGGTGGTGATGAGGGCTGAAACAATCTTGATGGGGGTCCATTTCTCAACTATGCAACTTTTCTAAAGGTACTGTGTCCAAATTGGAAGAGCATGATTACAGACTTACAGAAGTGGAAAGGCAAGTCTTTGTGATGGGGAACTACATCTCCACACTACAAGCCACTAATGTGGCCCATATTAAAGATAATTTACAACTTAATAACAAAGTAGAACCTTTGGAAAATATATTGAGAATTTTGTACTTATTAAATTTCCCTAGAACTAGGCTGATTTCCATCTATGAGCTTTTTTATTAAGTATTTGAGGGAAATTGCTGACTTGGATAAAATGTTTATACCTTCTGAACTAAATGAAAGTTAGTGAAGTAAAGGGCGGTTTACATACACTTACCTCTAGTGATAGTTTAGATTTGCCGGCATTTCTTGAATCTTCTCAAGATCTGATAATGACAGGGGCTGAACTTGTAATCACCTTTACTTAGTACTCAAATGTTATTTTCCAAAGGAAGATGCTGCATCCTCGCCTCCTCCAGCCTTGCAGGGGCCTTCAAGGGATTCAGTGAATCCCTGGCCCGCGACCTTTTTTTTTTTTTTCCCACCTGAAGACCTGCTTGTCTGCGTGAAGGTTGTAGCTGAGGGAACTCGAGTAAGGAGGAAAGCTTTTCTTCGGTTCAACCGTCGAGTGGCAGCCCTGGGAACCTCCTCGTTTTACACTCCCATAGAAATGCATTATTTCATATCAAGGGAATACGTTTATTTTCTCAGATCCTTTACAACTGGAGAGATTTCTAGCGGATAAGAGTGCATCAAATTAACTTTTCCTTTATTGCTGAAGTGTGGGTAAGAGGATTGGCGTTCTTCAGAGTCCTAAAATGCCCATGTGCTTGGCTTTACATATTTCTGAGGATTCCTTCTCTTTTTTTCCTGTGGATCTCCCGCCTTTTTTTTTTTTTTTTTCTTGTAATGTAGACTTTGTATGTAATAAAGCTCAGTTTTTATTATGGATTTGGATTCTTTGCTTATTATATAGTTTCTTTGCATTTTTCCAGATTTAAGGTATGAAACGCTAATAAATACATTTATTAAAAAAAACACATTGGAGAAGAGCTTGCTGGGGTGCTGTATGGATAAGGCGTATTTCCTGGTGCTCTCTCTTTTGGCGGGACTTATTAGCAGCCACTGGCCGCACTGGGGTGGAGGTGGGGGGGGGGGGGGGTCCTGGCTGTTGCAGCCTCCACACACCCTAGGACACTGCTTCCTGCCAAAAACATTTCAGTTACAAGTGGATCCTCGCTCGGGGCAAGGGAGGACTACATGAGCTGTAAAGGACCTTATCTATGGTTCTGCAACTCTAACCTGAGTGTGTAAATGAGTTATGGGTAATTTTCTAAAAACTGGTAAGAAAATGAAACAGTTAACACAAAAATTTAAAGCTTCCTAGCTGCACCTAGGTTGGAAGGGAAATTTCCAAGTTTTATATCCTGGCATGCTTAGAGAAATGGCAAGTCTTAACAAACAAGGCAGCCAAATTCAGACTGATTGATCATTCAGGCACCAGTACTGACACACAGTGAATGCATTTCAAGGCAGTTAACTAGAAAATGATATGTTTTACACTGCGAGACGACAAAGGGAGATCATTTACATAAAACAAAAAGTCAAATTATACTGACTAGGAATAAATATGCTTTGGGAGCAAAAAGAAATCCACCAAATATGAAGACCTGGCTTCGCACAGACAGTTAAAGCACAGTTCAGGTTTTGCGCTACAGATCGCATGGGTAACCTCCAATAAAAGACGGAGCCACTTTTGAGAGTCTCAGAGCGATGCCCAGTCTCCAACACAGGAGCAGTGGGAAAGTAAAAGGAGCAGATCCTGTGGGGCTTTAATTCTTTGCACAGAAAAGAAAAAGTCAATCTTACAACACGAAACTCAGCGGGCAGAACCGGGTGTCCAAAAGCAAGAGGCCCTTTTATGCTGGAAGCGTGCGTTTTATTTTGACTTTATAAAGAGAGAGGTGCAATTACCAAATTATTGTAAAGTGATCCCCTGGTGAGACAAAGCAGTGTGAAGAAGTACTACGCCCTTTGCATAATGTGAGGCCTGCGCCAGGAGGTCCGGGCCACATTTATTTTATCTGAGCATTTGATAGTTCAACTTTTCCAAGCTACTCTCAGGGCAGACTGAAATCAGATTTAAAGTGAAATTCAGTGGAGAATAATGCGCATTTTACAAACATAAAAACACAAGAGAGGACACGTAAAGATGCGATTAGGTCCGAGGGAGGGTTAAATGGTCACCTCGGGTGCTATCAGCAATAGTGCTAGTATGAGGCCAACAGGTAGATTAGACGATTTCACAGGGAGTACTAGAACCTAGCGCAATACTGACAGGCTCTCGCTTAGAACAACTTTTACATATTTATGATGCGGAAGTAAAGGCCAATAAACAAACAAACTTAATACAGTGCTTGACCAGCTTTCGGAAATCAGCACCCTTAACGAGCAGAGCCAGGACAAAACGATGATTCTGTCTGAACATTCAGGTGAACAACAGGTTGCGCATCTATTAGAACTTCAACAGTGAAAAATAACCTGCAACGTTCAGATGACGTAAATTTGAAAGAAACCCCAGAAAGTCAGAAAGAGATGATATTTTTACAAGACTAAGCGAAGTTTAAGGATACAAGTTTTCAGGGATTACCTCAGGTACTCTTCTTCTGAAAGAAAGTTGATGCTCCTTATACACTGGAAACACAAGGTCTGCGGCATCGGTGATTAACAATTGCTGGGCATTTCTGAGGGAGAGAGAGAATACATTTTTTCACCGAGGACCTGGACGTGGTAGCCTCATTATAAACACCCAGACCCAATCTCAGCAAGGCGACCCCTACTGACAAAACATGAAAAGGAAGAAAAAGAAAAATTGTATTCTGGTTGCACGTCACCTGGGATGAAAAGGTGCTTAATGGTGGTAGCGATAGTGCAGAGCCTTCATGTGAAGACAACACTTCTGGTGCCATTACAGGATCGTGGTGACCCTGGTCATGGACCCACAGAATCTAAAGGATGAATTAAGAGGACGAGATATGTTAGGTGACCCACTGAAGATAAAAAGAAGTCAATCTCGATAATGTACTACTAATTTCATGCCACATACCTTATATTTAAATCAAAATGGCTTACATAGAAAGTCCATCAAAAACTGGAAGAAAGAGGAAAACTACCAAAGGAAAAGCTGCAAAGTGCAACTGATGCAAATTTAAGATCTTCCACTGGAAAAATCAGGGTAGTGCATAAGGTGTTATCACTTAAAACAATTAAGGGTTGATGCAGAAAGGAGATTCTGAGAGAAGTATCTCAAGAAAGGTACCAGAACAGCCAGAGCAATTGGAGGAGTTAACAGGTGAAATTCCAGTGAATGATAAGGGTGCAACACAGGAGGACATAAGATAAACCAGGAAGCAAAATGAAAAGGAAAGGCAGGAGAGAGACCGGGAAATGGTGGCTGAGCTTCTGGCCGAGGTGGACATGTGTGCTGGGATCCAGGAGAAAGTAAGACTACTTAAGTTAAACTTAACACCCAAAGTAAAAAACACAATAAATAAGATAAAAAAAATGCCATAAGCTGCATATAAGGATCATCTATTGATATCACAGAAATAAACTGGATACAATCTTATGCAGCGAAAATCATTACTGAGAGAATCCTACCAACAAGGAAACAGTGCCAGAAGAAAAGGAGAAAGATATCAACTAGATACTGAAAAAAGCATACAGAGATAAAAATGAAATCATTACATACAGAGAAGCCACTGTTACCTCTTCCAATAGTGTCGGGGCTCCTGCCTCGATGTCGACAGCGCGGCTCCGCACGAAGCAGGGCGTCCTCTTCCCCGATGGCGGCAGGGTTCCTTCACCAGCGTCGGCAGCACGGTCCCGTGCCAATCGGGGCGTTCCCTCCGGCAGTGACGTCAGGATTTCCTCTCCGACGCCGGCAGCATGGCCCCACAGTAATCAAGGCCTGGACGCCCCCTTGATGTCAGACGCCGACGGGGGATCAGCCTGCGCGGGAGATTTGTCTATTTAAAGAGAGTCTTCTCCCGTGCTCACTGCTTCGGCCACAAGTGTTCCTTGGAGTTTCCTGTTGCTTGTCTGCCTGCTGCTATTTGCCTGCCCTGACCTGGACTGTCTATTGGATTACCCTGCTGTGCCGCCTGCCTTTCGGATTGTTTGCCCTGGTTCCTGTTGTTCGCTGCCTGCCCTGACCTGGACTGCCTATTTGGACTACCCTGCTGTGCCGCCTGCCTTTCGGATTATTTGCCTTGGTTCCTGTGGTCTGCTGCCTGTCCCGACCAGGATTGCCCATTTGGATTGCTCTGTCCGTCGCCCGTCCCGACTTGGACTATCTCGGATCACGCTGCCCCTCTTCAGTTCCGGGTGTCTCTCCAACACAAGGTAAGCGGTCTCCGACCTTGGTTCCACACTATCCTAGTAACAGTTGGCCGAAGCCATGGAACCAGTCGATCTGGCCGCTCTACAAGCCATCCCCGGTATGGCTAACCGAATTCAACAACAACAGGGGGTCCTTGATCAAGTAACAGGCGTCTTGGATCGATTAGTCGCTCGTATGGACGCGCTAGCTCATATCCCGGCAGGACCCGTAACCAGTACCGTGGTTACCCCCAACCCCATCAGGGTACCTCCTCCGCCTCGATTCAACGGAACTGCAACCTTATGCAGAGGCTTTATTAACCAATGCCGAATGCATTTCTCACTACAACCGGCTTCCTTCCCAACCGATAAGACTAAGACTACGTTCATCCTGTCTTTGTTGGAGGGACCAGCTCTGGCGTGGGCCTCCCCCTTGTGGGAGAGAGATGATCCCATTCTTAATACCTTGGACCGGTTCCTAAAAGAATTTCGTCTTATATTTGATGAACCAGGACGTTCTACCTCCGCAGCAAATGATTTGCTTCAGATTAAACAAGGTTCACGATCTGTGGGAGAGTACGCCATCCAATTCCGAACCCTAGCAGCAGAACTCGCTTGGGGTGAGGATAGTCTACTTGCCATCTTTCGACAAGGTCTCGCAGAGAATATAAAGGATGAGCTGGCTGGCAGAGATCCTCCGGAGACCCTAGAAGAATTAATCCGGCTAGCCATCCGACTGGATTTACATTTTCAAGAGAGGACACGAGAGCGAGCTGCCACTCGAAGGACGTTTCGTCTGGCTCCTACCTTTCAGCAACCCATTTCTGTTCCACATACCACAGAGGCATCGGGGAACACTGAAGAACCTATGCAAATCGATAGATTTCGACTAACTCCGGAGGAACGGAATCGAAGAAGAGTAAGGAATCTCTGCTTATATTGTGCAGGGGCAGGTCATTTCATCAATAAATGCCCCAACAAGTCGGGAAACTTCCAGACCTAGGACGGGTAGGAGAGGCCTCCCTGGGTCCCACCATTCCCTCTCCGCAACTCTTACTGCCAATAACTATTTGGCTGAAGGAGGAATCATTGCAGTTTCAAGCCTTCATAGATTCAGGGGCGGCTGGCAATTTCATTCAGGATGATCTGGTTAAGAGACATCAGATTCCGGTAGAACCTTTAACCATTCCTCTTTCAGTTACTTCGGTATCAGGGCAATCCGTAGGGATGCGAATATTCTACATCACCAAACCCCTTCTGCTAAGTACTGGAATTCTTCACCATGAACGTATTCAGTTATATGTCCTTCCATCCTCGGTTAATCAAATAATTCTGGGTTTACCCTGGTTAAGGCTTCATCAGCCTCACCTAGATTGGGCCTCTTTACAACTTACTGCGTGGAGCCCATTCTGTTTTCAGAACTGTTTAAAAGTTGTTCAGAAGATTATACTCTAGACCACTCAACTCTCTTCTGGCATCCCTGCTCCTTATCAAGACTTTGAGGATGTTTTCAGCAAACAACAAGCGGAATCATTACCACCCCACCGACAGTACGATTGCGCTATTGAGCTTCTTCCCAGGAAGAGTCCGCCCAAGGGACGAATTTATACTTTATCAGAGCCGGAGTCCACAGCTTTACAACAATACATCGAGGAGAATTTAGCTCGGGGATTTATCCAACCCTCAACGTCTCCCGCAGGAGCGGGTTTTTTTTTTTGTCAAAAAGAAGGATGGGTCCTTAAGACCCTGCATCGTCTACCGAGGGCTTAACAGTATCACCAGGAAGAATAGGTACCCAATCCCTCTCATCTCCGAATTATTTGACCGGATTAAAGGAGCTCAAATTTTTACTAAATTAGACTTAAGGGGGGCTTACAATTTGATAAGAATTCGAGAGGGAGATGAATGGAAAACGGCGTTCAACACCCATGATGGACACTATGAATACAGGGTTATGCCGTTTGGGCTTTGTAATGCCCCTGCAATATTTCAGGACATGATCAATGACATTTTTCGTGTCATTGTATACCTGGATGACATATTAATTTTTTCCGATACTCTGCAACAGCATCAGGCTCATGTACGACAAGTCCTACAACGTCTCCGGGAACACAAATTGTTCACCAAATTAGAAAAATGTGTATTTCACAAACACCAATTACCATTTCTCGGGTATATTATTTCCAACAGAGGATTGTCCATGGACCCAGACAAACTCAAAGCCATTCTGAATTGGCCCCAACCCGTGGGGTTGAAAGCCTTACAAAGGTTTCTGGGATTCTCTAATTACTATAGACAGTTTATTCCGAATTTTTCCTCCTTAGTGGCACCCCTCACAGTTCTTACTAAGAAAGGAGCGTCTATACAGAAATGGCCGGAGGAGGCGGTCCAGGCCTTTCGGTGCTTAAAGGAGGAGTTCACCAAGGACTTATGTCTCCGACGCCCCGATCCCACCAAACCTTTTATCCTCGAGGTTGATGCTTCGGCAGTAGGTGTGGGGGCAGTTCTTCTACAGAGGACAGATGAGGACCAGTGGGTGACATGTGCCTTCTTTTCAAAGAAATTTTCCTCTGCGGAAAAAAATTATACTATTGGGGATCGGGAACTTTTAGCAATAAAACTGGCCTTTGAGGAGTGGCGTCACCTCCTAGAAGGCGCCCGACATATCGTTACAGTTTACACGGACCATAAAAATCTTGAATATCTGGCGAAAGCTCAGCGATTAAATCCGCGGCAAGCCCGATGGGCACTTTTTTTTAGCAGGTTCAATTTCATTCTGCACTTCCGGCCTGCTCAGAAGAATGTACGGGCAGACGCTCTCTCCCGAAGCTTTGATCTCGATGACGCTCCGGACCCTCCTCGATACATAATAGATCCCGCTCACATCCAGCTGGCTGCTACCTTCACGGTCCCTATTGGGAGAACAGTAGTTCCTAAACGATTAAGATTAAAAGTCCTTCGCTGGTCCCACGATGCTCACTTAGCAGGACACGCCGGAGTCTCTCGTACCAAGGAGCTTCTTTCCAGACACTACTGGTGGCCAGGGTGGGAAACAGATGTTAAGAACTACGTGAACTCTTGTCCAGTCTGTGCTGCCCAGAAGACACCGCGACGGAAACCCCTGGGATTGTTACAGCCGCTACCTATTCCCACTTCCCCATGGATGCATATTGCCACTGATTTTATCACGGATCTTCCGGCTTCAGACGGTAATACGGTCATCTGGGTGGTAGTGGATCGCTTTTCCAGGATGGCGCATTTTATTCCTCTACCTGGTTTACCCTCTGCATCTGAATTAGCCCATCTTTTTCTTCATCATCTTTTTCGTCTTCATGGGCTTCCGCTCAGCATTGTGTCCGATAGAGGGGTGCAGTTTACGGCTCAATTCTGGACAAATTTATGCAAACTTCTACAACTTGAATTTTCTTCAGCTTACCATCCTCAGTCCAATGGACTCACTGAACGGACGAATCAATCTCTAAAAACGTTTCTTCGAGCATATGTCAATCAACGACAAGATGACTGGGCTTCCCTGCTGGTCTGGGCAGAGATTTGTCATAATAATCACGTGAGTCAAGCTACAGGGAGGTCTCCGTTTTTCGTAGTGTTTGGGAAGCACCCACATCTTCCCTTGCCTATCACTGGCTCCTCCAATTGTCCTGCGGTTAATACAACCATTGCTTCCATGACCAGATTGTGGACAGAGACACGGGCCTTACTGGTAAAAAACGCCGCCAGAATGAAGGCTCAAGCAGATAAGAGACGATGTCCGGCTCCTCAACTCCAACGTGGAGATCTCGTCTGGTTGAGCACACGCCACCTTCGCTATGTTTACCCTCAGCAAAATTTGCCCCTCGTTTCATTGGCCCCTTTCCTATCAAGCAGCAGATCAACGCTGTCACCTATAGACTATGTTTACCATCCTCCTTGTGGATTCACAACGCCTTCCATATATCGTTACTCAAACCTGCCATTATGTCTTGGCCTAATAGAAGACGGAAGGCCAATCTACAAATAGTACAAGATGATAATCAATTTGAAGTGGAGGAGATCTTGGATTCCAGAAGAGTTAAAGGGCAACTTCAATATTTAATTTCTTGGAAAGACTTTGGGCCCGAGGAGAATACTTGGGAACCCTCTTATAATGTACAAGCTCCTCGTTTACTTAAAAAGTTTCATCATCATTTTCCTCGCAAGCCCGGACCTAGGAAGAAGAGAGGAAGGCCTTGCAGGGGGGGTACTGTTACCTCTTCCAATAGCGTCGGGGCTCCTGCCTCGATGTCGACAGCGCGGCTCCGTGCGAAGCAGGGCGTCCTCTTCCCCGATGGTGGCAGGGTTCCTTCACCAGCGTCGGCAGCACTTTCCCGTGCCAATCGGGGCATTCCCTCTGGCAGTGACGTCAGGATTTCCTCTCCGTCGCCGGCAGCATGGCCCCGCAGTAATCAGGGCCTGGACACGCCCCCTTGACGTCAGACGCCAACGGGGGATCAGCCTGCGCGGGAGATTTGTCTATTTAAAGAGAGTCTTCTCCCGTGCTCACTGCTTCGGCCACAAGTGTTCCTTGGAGTTTCCTGTTGCTTGTCTGCCTGCTGCTATTTGCCTGCCCTGACCTGGACTGTCTATTGGATTACCCTGCTGTGCCGCCTGCCTTTCGGATTATTTGCCTTGGTTCCTGTGGTCTGCTGCCTGTCCCGACCAGGATTGCCCATTTGGATTGCTCTGTCCGTCGCCCGTCCTGACTTGGACTATCTCGAATCACGCTGCCCCTCTTCAGTTCTGGGTGTCTCTCCAACACAAGGTAAGCGGTCTCCGACCTTGGTTCCACACTATCCTAGTAACAGCCACTGGAAGATGAGTGCCTGAAAAGATTGAGGATGCCAAAAATAAAGAGAAAAATTCAAAACCTCAAACTGAATTAACAGAAGACCTCCTTAAATTCTTATAGTCCAATAACAAATTGAAAATAACTACAGAAGCACAAAAGATGCAGAGATATGACGAAAACAGAAACGTGAGACATCAAAATCAAACATTTAGTCAGAATCCAAAGCAATTTTATAGGGAACTGGAAAAGAACATTAGTGTAGTTAAAACACCACCAACCAAAGCTGAAACCCAAAGTTCTGAAGAAATTTACGAGGATTCCATAGAGTAGAGGTTCTCAACTCAGTCCTCAGGACATACCTAGCCAGTCAGGTTTTCAGGATATCCACCATGAATACGCATGAGATAATTCTGCATACAATGTAACCAGCACATGCAAATCTATCTCATGCATATGAATGGAGGATATCCTGAAAACCTGACTGGCTAGATCCGCTGCCATAGAACAGAATGGAGAAGTAGCATGGAATGGCCTGAAGTGGCAAACAAAGAGCTGCAAACAATGTTAAGAAAAGCCCCAAACTGGAAGATCCCTGGCCCTGATGGAATGCCCAACCTTTGGCTCAAACATTTAATATTCTTCCATCAAGACTTGGCAAACTGCAGAAATCAGTTGATCAGACAGCCAGAACTAACAAAACAATGGCTTATACCAGGAAGAATATATCTTCTTACAAAGGGAGACCCAAGTAAAACCTCCCAATAATGTCCCTACTTATAATCTCCAAGCTGTTCACTGCAATAGTTGTAGAAAGAACGAACAATCGTATAGACTCTCAATAACATCATAGTATCAGAACAGAAGTACAACAAAAGAGGAGCATACGGAAGCAAAGACCAGTTGATGCTGAATAAAGCCCACCAAGTCCAGCTGTAAGAAAAATCAAAACCTCAGTTTAGCATCCCACGCTCTTGGATAACGAACTGCCTTGAAATGTCCAGAATGAATCCCAGACTGATCGAGTATATCAAGTTTACCATGAAAACATCAATCTTAATTATTCTTAACAACCAGATCCAGTGAGGAATATTTCAGGGAGATTCCCTGTCAGAACATCTGTTTTGTCTGGCACTGAATCCGGTGAACACTCTTCTTAACTACTTCTGCTACGGATTTAGAAGATAACTTTCAAACAAATGGGCATGGCAGCATATATTCACGTACATGGCAGCGAGCAGATATACGCTAATATTTTGTAACCCGCATTTATGATAAACGTGTTTTATAAAATGCGTATATGTAGGCTTACATATGAAGACACGCAATGCATTAAAACAATGTATATCAATGCATTGAATGCACATACTTTCCTACCTATTTTTAATATATACACACATATATTTTACGAGTGAAAAAAAGTAGGACAAATAAAGTAGGACTTAGTTGCTTATATGGGGATATAAGAACATAAGAAATTGCCATGCTGGGTCAGACCAAGGGTCCATCAAGTCCAGCATCCTGTTTCCAACAGTGGCCAAGCTAGGTTACAAGTACCTGGCAATTACCCAAACACCAAGAAGATCCCATGCTACTGACGCAATTAATCTACAATACCCACTTATTCAAGGGAAATCCTTGCTCGGTGGTTTTTTTGTACATTAGCTATATTCAAGGATAACCACTTTTTTGGTTATCCCTCTTACTTAGCCCCGTATATTACTCTTTATTGTTCACACTTTATGTTCATTCTTTTTTCTTTTTTTCTTTTCTTTTTTACTTTTACTATCCCTTCTCCCTGGCTGCTTATCCGACCCAACCATTAATTTTTCTTCTCATATACTTATCTAGGCTGCCGCCCTCATTGCTTCTCATGGGTTCGGATTCGCCTGCCCGACATTGGCCATGTTTCGGCACAGCATGCCTGCTTCAGGGACTGCGGGAGAAAAATCTACTGTGTCCGGTCTGGGTTCACAGTGCACAAACGTTTTTTTTCTCTCTTATGCTGTATGCTTAGAGTGAGCGAAAGGGAAAGAGGTTAGTTGGTGAATAGTGAATACTGACGCAATTAATAGCAGTGGCTATTCCCTAAGCAAACTTGATTAATAGCCGTTAATGGACTTCTCCTCCAAGAACTTATCCAAACCTTTTTTGAACCCAGCTACACTAACTGCACTAACCACATCCTCTGGCAACAAATTCCAGAGCTTAATTGTGCATTGAGTGAAAAATAATTTTCTCCGATTAGTCTTAAATGTGCTACTTGCTAACTTCATGGAATGCCCCCTAGTCCTTCTATTATTCGAAAGTGTAAATAACCGATTCACATCTACTCATTCAAGACCTCTCATGATTTTAAACACCTCTATCATATCCCCCCTCAGCCGTCTCTTCTCCAAGCTGAACAGCCCTAACCTCTTCAGCCTTTCTTCATAGGGGAGCTGTTCCATCCCCTTTATCATTTTGGTTGCCCTTCTCTGTACCTTCTCCGTCGCAACTATATCTTTTTTTAAAGGCGGCGACCAGAACTGTACACATAATCCAGGTGCTGTCTCACCATGGAGCGATATAGAGGCATTATGATATTTTCCATTTTATTAACCATTCCCTTCCTAATAATTCCTAACATTCTGTTTGTTATATGCAAGTAAGTCACTATATTTTAAAACACATGCACATCAAGGAAATTAACAGTTTACTAATTATTCAACCAGTTCACCCAATGCTTCTCCAGGTCATTAGGACCCTCCTGGTTTTCAGCCTGAACTCCCCCCAATTCACGCAGACCTTCCACCCAGTCAGTACTACACAATAAACCCATTTAATATCATTTACACCAGGTGTAAAATTAGCTGGTACAAAATTATGTGAGGAACTTGCAAAATTGACATGCGTGTCTTTTAAAATAGCAACTTGCACACGTAAATGTTGGCCCAGTCCCAGAATGCCTCATACTGCCCCTTTTTTTCCCACACAGAATCGCGCATTCGAAGGTGAAAATATGCACGCATTTTTTTACTTTTTGAAAAATATGGAATACACGAGTAGAGGCTACCTATGCGTGCATATGCTAATTTTTAACAGGTGCAACATTTCGAAAATTCACCCCTTAGATTTAATTCTAAAGACACTAATGTCCAGAACATCAAACCTATTATTTGCAGATGACTTGAAGCTTTACAGCTCCTGATAATCACTTAGTGGTGAAGAACTCCTCAGATGTCATTGCTTGGTAACTTGCCCGCTTGATGTGAAGGTGGAAGACCTCATGCATCAGCTAGACAGGGAGGAGTCGGCTGTCTTGGCACATGTGGGTACCAATGACATAGGAAAGTGGAGGAAGGAGGTTCTGGAAACTAAATTTTTGGTTTTAGGTAAAAAGCTGAAATTCAGAACCTCTAAGGATGCATTCTCAGCAATGCTCCCCATTCCACGTGCAGGACCCCAGAGGCAGGCAGAGCTCCAAAGTCTCAATGCGTGGATGAGATGATGGTGCAAGGAAGAGGGATTCAGATTTGTTAGGAACTGGGCTTCTTTTTGGGGAAGGGGGGGGGGGGGCTTTTCTGAAAGAATGGGCTCCACCTTAACCAGAGTGGAACCAAGCTGCTGACACTAACCTTTAAAAAGGAGATAGAGCAGCTTTTAAACTAGATGATGGAGGAAAGACAATAGTTGCTCAAAGCGTATGGTTTGGAATGATGCATCTTTGAAGGATACTAAGAGAACAGGAAAAATAGGGCATCCCAGTAGAGAGATTGCAATAAATGCCAAAGGGGACCAGATGCCTTTAAGTGCAGAAAGATTCCAAATTACCCCATCAACCGATGAGCAGGTTGTTAATTCAAAGATGAAACATGCTTTGAAATGTCTGTATACAAATGCTAAAAGTAAAAAATAAGATGGGAGAGTTAGATTATATAGCACTAGATATACTTGATATCTCAGAGATCTGGTGGAAGGAGGATAACCAATGGGACACTGTGATAGCAGGGTACAAATTATATCGACATGATAGGATGGATCAAATTGGTGAAGGGAGTGGTGCTGTACGTTAAAGAGGGCATTGTGTAAACAGGATAAAAGTTCTGCAGGAAACAAAATGCAATGTTGAATCTTTATGGATAGAAATTCCAGGTGAAAAAGGGAATAAAATAGTAATGGGGGTGTATTACCATCCACCTGGCCAGAATGAACTAACAGATAATGAAATGCTAAAATAAATTAGGGAAGCTAACAAAATCAGCAGCACAATAATAATGGGTGATTTCAAGTACCACAGTACTGACTGGGTGAATGTCATATCAGGACATTCTAGAGAAGTAAAGTTCCTATGGTAGATGAAATAAATGACTGCTTCATGGAGCAGCTGGTACAAAAACCAGCGAGAGGGGAAACTATTTTAGACCTAGTCCTTAGTGGAACACAGGTTTTGGTGCAAGAGGTAACAGTGTTGGAGCCACTTGGCAATAGTGATCACAACATGATCAAATTTGACTTAACTGGAGGGAGGGCACTAAAGAAATCTACTGCAACAGATTTTAACTTTCAAAAAGATGACTATGATAAAATGAGGAAAATGGTTAGGAAAAAACTGAAAGGGGCAACTGTAAATGTTAAGAGTTAAGCTCAGGCATGGACGTTGTTTAAAAATACCATCTTGGAAGCCCATAACAGATGTATTCTATGCATTACAAAAGGTGGAAGGAAGACTAAACGATTACCGGCATGGTTCAAAGGTGAGGTGAAGGAGGCTATAATATCTAAAAGAACATCTTTCAAGAAATGGAAAAGGGATCCAAATGAAGAAAACTGGAAACAGCATAAGCACTGCCAAGTCAGATGCAAAGCATTGATAAGGAAGGCAAAGAGAAAATTTGAAAAGAAGCTTGCTGTGGAAGTAAAATGTCATAATAAAAATGTTTTTATGTATATTCGAGGTAAAATGTCTGCCAGGGGGTCAGCTGGATTATTAGATGATCATGGGGTAAAAGGAGCACTTAGGGATGACAAAGCCATAGCGGAAAGACTAAATGAATTCTTTGCTTCAGTATTCACTGAGGAAGATGTAAGAGATATACCCATGCCAGAAATGGTATTCAAAGCTGTTGATTCAGAGGAACTGAAACAAATCTAAGTGAACCTGGAAGATGCACTAGGGCAAACTGACAAACTGAAGAGTAGCAAATCACCTGGACCAGATGATACCTCTACTGCAACTCCACGGAGTGAGTACTAGACCTGATCTACAACTCTGCTTCTCTCTTGCTGTGCGGATCCTCGGGTTACCCTGCTCTGCGGACCACTAACAGATCCACTCTACCTTGTGCCTGCTGCCATCTACCTCCGGCCTACCCAGCGCTGCGGACCACTACCGGAGCCACTACACATAAGAAATACCAAGAGGGAAGTATTTCCTGGGTTACCCCGCTCTGCGGACCACTACCAGAGAATCCATTTCAGGTCTTCCTACTCAAGGACTGAGTTTACAAACCTGCTCCTCTAGTTTCTCTTTGCTGTATAATAAATATATCTCTCACTCCTGTGTCCATCATTGCTGAGACCCAGCCTGTCGTAGAGAGTCCCCACAGGGCCCACAAACCAAGTCAGCTCTCTCCATGACCCAAGGGCCCACAAACCAAGTTCAAGTCGGGTCCACAGGGCTCCTCCCTGTGGACCCGACTCAGCTCTCAGCCTTACAGGCCATCCCTGGCCTGGCCCAATGGATTTTGGAGCAATAGAGGACTTTGGAGATGTTGACTACTGCCTTCAATCATCTGAATGCCAGACTGAATACTCCTACCTCTGACCAGAATGCATCGCCCCCGGTGATTACTGGGCGTACTACAGTTCCTTTGCCTGCCCCTATTCGTTTCTCAGGAGACTCCCTGTTGTGTAGGGGGCTTTCTAAATCAGTGCTGTATGCACTTCTCCTTACAACCGCTATACTTCCCTACTGCGGTTACCAAGACGATGTATATCTTGTCCTTGTTGGATGGAAAAGCCCTGGCCTGGGCTTCACCACTATGGGAACACAATGGTCCTGAATGACTTGCCTGGCTTTCTGACTCTCTTCAAGTCTGTATTTGATGACCCTACACGCCAGTCTATAGCTGGTTCAGCACTTCTACATCTCCAACAAGGGACTAAGCTACTCCCAGACTACGTGATTTAATTTAAAACCCTGTCTTCTGAACTTCTATGGGATTCGGGTTGTTTACGAGCTATCTTCTTAGAAGGCCTCAACTCCCGTATAAAAGATGAACTTGAGGCCTAGGAAAGAAAATATGCAGGACGATGGATTGGTTAAGATGGAAATCTGTCATCATCTTCGACAGGAAATTAGGGTGTGTGTGAAGAACCACCCGGTCATGGAAGAATCTTGTGTAGGGTGGATAAGTCACCAAGGCATGTAGTTCACTGACACTGAGTGCCGACGTGATCGCTACCAAGAATATGACCTTCCAAGTCAAATACTTGAGAGTAGAGGAGTGCAGCAGTTCAAACAGTGCCATCAGCTGGGCCACCACATTAAGGTCCCAAGAAACCGCAGGGGGCCTCAGTGGAGGTCGCAGCTGAAGCAACCCACGCATGATTCACCCTACCACTGGCTGCACAGAGATGGGCGAACCATCCACCTCCTGGTGGTAAGCACCTGTGGCACTCAGATGTACCCAAATGGAGTTAGTTTTAAGCCCAGTTTCCGAGAGGTGCAGTAGGTAATCCAGGATTTGCCGGCCAGGATATAAGAAGGGGGTCGAGATCCTTCTGTTGACCCCAGATGGTAAACCTCCTCCACTTCGCAGCATAAGACTTCCTGGTGGAAGGCTTTCTTGAAGCCACCAAGACCCGGGACACCTCCTCTGAAAGGTCAAGAGACCGTAAGATCAACCGCTCAACATCCAGGCCGTGAGTGACAGGACCCGGAGGTTCGAGTAGTGCAGCCTGCCCTGATCCTGTGTAAGGAGGTCTGAGGCAGTTCCCAGACACACTGGGTCCCACTGAGAGAGATCCCGCAGGGGTGGGAACCAAACCTGTCTCGGCCAATAGGGTGCTATGAGGATCATAGTCCCCCTATCCTGGCGAAGCTTCAAGACAGTTCTCGATACCAATGGAAGTGGAGGATATGCGAACAGGAGGCCTGTCCCCCAGTGAAGGGCAAAGGTGTCCGTGGGCTGGTTAGCTGTCCAACCTGGTCAGGGAGCAGTACCGGGGAACTTTCCTGTTGCCCAGGGAGGCAAATAGATCCACATCTGGGGTCCCCCAGAGACAGAAGATCAGATCTGCCACCTCCTGCTTCAGGGACCACTCGTGGGGTCTGAAAGTTTGGCTGAACCTGTCCGCCAGGGCATTCTCCATACCGACCAACTACACGGTTCAGAGCAGCATTCTCTGAGAAAGCGCCCAGGTCCAGATCTGCACCACTTCCTGACAGAGGAGGAAGGACCTGGTGCCCCCCTACTTGTTGATATACCACATAGCTACTTGATTGTCGGTCTGGGTGAGAATCACACTGTCGGCTAGCAGATCCTGGAAGACCGACAGAGCATACCGGATCGCCCACAGCTCCAAGAAGTTGATCTGACACATAGCTTCTTGGGGGTCCAGAGGCCTTGTTTGTGGAGCTCGTCGACATAGGCCCCCCAACCCAGGTGGGAGCCATCCGTGGTAAGCACAATTTGGGTGGGCGGAACCTGTAAGGGAAAGCCCTGCTCCAGATTGGAAGTTCTACACCAAGACAGGAAGGTCCTGACAGAGGGGGAGACTTGGATGCAAACTTGAAGTCCTTGGGTGGCCCAACGCCACTGGGATCACAGGGACCACCGGGCACGGGTCATGTGGAGATGGGCAAAAGAGGTAACAGATGGTCATGACCATGTGTCCCAGGAGCTGCAGCATACACTGTGCCGATACCCTCTGGTGCCACTGGACCTTCCCTGCCAGGGACATCATGTCTGCCCTGCAAGGGGAAAAAGGCTCTCGCCTGCATTGCATCTAACACGGCTCCTATAAAGTCCAGCTGTGATGACAGATGATGGGACTTTGGCTAGTTGATCAGGAACCCAAGGGACTCCAGAACCTGAATGATGCAGTGAAGCAACTGCAAAGCTCCCAGCTGGGTGCTGCTCTTGACTAGCCAGCCATCCAGGTATGGAAAGACCTGGATTCCCCGCTGACATAAATAGGCCCAGAACATGGCCAGGCACTTTGTGAAGACCTGTGGTGAAGAGCCCAGGTTGAATGGGAGCACGTGGTACTCAAAATGCTAATGGCCCACCACAAAGCGGAGATACTTCCTGTGATCCTTCAGCTGTGCAACCACATCCTTCACCTTATCACTGAAACTTTATCCCCGGTGCAAAGTAAGTCAGCCAGTCTTTCCTGAACTTCAGGACGAAGGTCCGAGGCATGGAGCAAAGCAAGATGTCTCGCAGAAATACCGGCGACCGCAACTTGGCCTGCCATTTCAAAGACGTCAAGCATTTCATGCTTTCCACACTCCAAGCCCTTCTGAACAATTGACACAAGGGGCCTCCTGTGGCTGTTGGGGTAGGCTGTCTGCAACCTCCTGGATTTGATTCCAGAGATTACAAGTATATTGGGTCATGTACAGAAGGTAGGAGGCGATACGGGCTACTAATATGGAGTCCCAAAACACCCTCCTACCCATAGCATCCCATGCCCTATGCGCCTTGCCAGGGGGGAGCTGAGTTATGCGTTTTTGATCTCTTCACCTTCTTTAGTGCATCTCAAACCCCCTAGTCTGCTGCACCAAATGTAACCCATCAGCCTTCTGGTTCACCGGGGCAATGGAGAATGGGGTGCTCCCATAGCCTGAGAAGCAGCTCATGAAAGATCTCATAAATGGGGACCATCATACCTCTTTTAGGGCATCCACAAACTGGAGGATCTTCAGCATTTTAAGGCGGGCATCTTCTTCCATCATAAGTTGGAAGGGTATGGCCTCTGCCACAGCATGGACAAAGCCCTCGAAAGTTAGGTCGATCAATGTCGTTCCTCTGAGGGGGACAGATCAGAGGGAAGACCATCGGAATCTGGCAACGAACCATTGGAGGCATCGTCTCCCCAAAGGTCAAAAGGGCCCTCAGGCTCATCAACATTGGCCAGGGAGGAAGGTCGTGAAGCACTAGGCGCATCCCTGGGCTGAGGCACCAGGGGACCTGTAGTCAACCGGGGGGGGCGGGCCCAAGGATCCAGGCATTGGGCCCGGCAGCGTGGACTCGGGCACACAAGGCCCCAGTGGTGCAGAGGGTACCAAAAGGTCCCTCGTCCCCAGAAGAGTCTCCAACGGGGATTGGCTCGGACTCCCTATGCTTCGGTGCCCGATGGGTAACTGAGGGATCGCAGGGTGCCAGCACCTCCTAGGTCGGGAGGACACCAAGGAGTGCATTGAGCTGATCCAATAATGGTTCCAACCCAGGTACCACTGGTGGCAGCATTGGTGCAGGCACCGGTATCAGCAAGGATCCTGGCATCGGTGGAGGCACCGGCATTGGTGAAGGCACTGGAATCGAGGGACGCGCTGGTGTTGCACAAATCACGTTCCATCACCAGGCACACTGGATGCTCAAGCTCCACCTCGAAAGCCTCCGATGAAAGGGTAGGTTGGGAGGGGAGGGGCAAGGCTAGCTTCTCCTTGTGACATCGAGGAGGCTCTATGCCCGACACCGGAATTGGCATGGATGGCCTTGGGCCACTGGACGTGATGGGGGCCATTTCGGAGGCAAGGCAGCAAGTGCCAAGGCCAACCCAAGCCCTGCGCAAAAATGGAGACCAATGGCAGTGCTTTTGAGATCTCCCTGGTGCTCGGCCCAATCTTTCCCCAGACAAAGATGACGATCCAGAGGTCCAGGACTTAGAAGAAATCGACACTGGCTGGCTCTGGCACTCCCCTCACCCGAAGGCCTCGGGGGAGAAGACACCGAAGGGACGAGCGGTCCGTCCCCCCCCCCCCCCCCCCCCCCCCCCGGTCCTTGAGCATCGATGGAATCGATGCTGGAGTGGAAGGATCAGACTTACCGATCCGAAAACCTTCTCCATCTTGTCCAGCCAGGCACGGAGTCCCTTTGGGGTCATCTGAGCACACAATTCGCAGCCCTGAGCATCGTGCGATGCTCCCATCAGAGGATACCCACATCATGTGAATCCATTAAGGTCACAGTCCAGGGGTACTGGGGGCACTGACGGAAGCCCAAGGCTGCCATGAGGCACATAGACCACTGCAAGGACACAACGACTGGCGGACACAGAGGAGAGGAAAAAGGAAA